>NC_040234.1:3491155-3795976 GCF_001444195.1 Xiphophorus couchianus | reverse complement strand
TGTATAATTTTTATAACAACCAAAGAGAACATAGCTACCTGATAGTATTAGAACTGAAACTTCTGGGCATGCCGTGGTGGCGTAGCTGTTAGCGCGACCCGTATTTGGAGGCCTTGAGTCCTCGATGCGGCCGTCGCGGGTTCGACTCCCGGACCCGACGACATTTGCCGCATGTCTTCCCTCCTCTCCTTCCCTGTTTCCTGTCAGCCTACTGTCATATAAGGGACACTAGAGCCCACAAAAGACCCCCTGGAGGGGTAAAAAAAAGAACTGAAACTTCATAGTGCTGCAAACAAGCAACGCCATAACGCGTTAACATGCACTTTTATATCGGATTGTTGTTTAGTTTGTCGCTGTTTTCTCAGATAAACAAACTGCCCACAGAAGCAACGAGGCTCTTCACTCAGGTCAACCCCCCCTCATATTGTGCCGTAAGTAGATATGACTTTTCGATGACGCAATTACTTTCATTCACTATGCTACACGATGCTATGCTAATGGGCTAATTCACCATCTTCAAGAAATCTGGACTAGATTTGAACAGTTTTGCTGAAAATGTACTTGAACCAGATAACAATACAATAAACAGACATTTACGAAATGTTTTCTTTACATATTAAAAAACCCCAGCAAAATATCATTTCCACACTCCTTTGGCATTAAGACTGCCTTAGATAGAATCAAATGGGGAAAAAACTATTAGTGGAACTTTTTATGCTCTTTGATTCAGTTACGTTTTGGACGGCTGCTAATAAATGATTACTGATACATAGCAACCTCTATTTTCACTAATGCTAACCGTCTTTGAACAAACGTCCGCCAGTACTTAATAAAGCAACATAAAGTACAATTACTTGTTTCAAATTAAGCGTTGTAGTGTTTTTGCTTATCTCAAAACCCATTTAATTTTTTAAAATATTTTGAACGTCAGAGGTCCACTGTTCTAAGTTTGTATGATCCCGTTCAACACGAGTTTCCCCATAGAGCTCCTCAGATATTTATTTGCAGATATGCAGTGCTCTCTGGAACCCAGTAGCCATGAGAAAATGAGAAAACACATAGCTGTTGATGTTGCAACTGGAATTCCTAATGTGGTTTACCAGGGCAGCGGCGACCCGTACGCCGTCCAGGGCTGCTGCTGGAGCCAGCCAACGCTGTCCCTGCTGCATCACACTGTGGAAGGGAAGTGGATGTGCTGTCTGGGGAACGTTTTACACGTGACACAGTTCAATGTAAAAGTGCAATCAAAAGCAGATTCATTATCTGTCTTGACTTTTGCGCCTTTACTCATTTTTCATACCCACTAGAAGCAGTGGGGGTCAGATTTGAATATTCTAATTACATCAGAAAGGGGAAAATAAAGATTTGACACAGAAGAGACATCTGAGAATATGCAAACGAACATGACATCACCAGGTCTTCAGACACATCCCTATGAGCATGTGACTAAAAACACATGTTTTTAGGATCCTCCTTTATACCCAAAAGAAGAGTCAAAAATAGGACTCAAGTAGCAACATATTTTTACTCTAGCATGAGTAAAAAAGTATTTTGTGCAAATGTTACTCGCTAAATATGCGAATGACGGAGAAACAACTTAGTGTTACTGGAAAATTGTTTATCTCCTTCATTGGTGGCTATGCTAACTAGCCTTAGCAATCATGACAGGCTATGTAAAGGGAAGACCCTGCAGCATAGCAGAGAGCAAGGGGGAAGGTGTGAGCAGAAAGTACACAAGGGTGATTGACAGCCGCTAAGACCCTCCTCCTGGCTCTGATTGGTTGTTTATGGCCAAGTGGAGTATTTCTGTAGTTAGCACTAAAAGAAGGTAGAAGAGTGGGATTTCTGTCACACACACACACACACGCACACACACACACACACACACACACACACACACATATATATACTGTATATATATATATATATATATATATATATATATATATATATATATATATATATATATATATATATCTTTTTAAAAAAATAAAAGTTACATACAGCAGCTTTAAGTCCAATCAGGTATTTTATGTTATATTATTTATTATTGGTATAACCGCACTGACAACATTTTGCTGTTTTTTTATTTAGCTACTTTTCCTCTTTGTTCTGTTTTTTTTTTCATCAGATTGCTTTATTTATCATATAAATCAACACACAACATGCTCTGTTGTACAGATAGACAGTTACTTTATTAATGTCATGTAGGAAGTGGTTTTGCTAAAAGAGGCAAATAGATAAATTAATGCGTACATGTTTAAGTTAAAAAAAACAACAAGACAAACAATGAACACATGCACAGTTATGTATGGGTACATTTACCAAGATAAAAATTACATATAAAAGTACAGAATATATAAAATGTGATTCCCGATACCGCACGTCTGAGCAAGTGAGAAGGTTGCGGGTTCGAATCCCTGCCTCACGTCTTGCCAGGATTCTCTCAGCGTGTCCGTCTTCCACCCACAGTCCAAATCACTGTAACACGGTGTTATATTTTTAACATTTTCCATACGTGCTGACCCGTCCGCTCGCCCATCCATCCATTTTTCTCCCTAAATCATTTGAATTTAGCAACAAAAGACGAGACGCTAACAAGTGGGTTGACTTGTTGTGTAACGCCTGAAGTTGCCAAGCGTTCAAGCCCACACCGGCGGCAATCAAGGCATAACGCAGTCAGTGACTTCATCTCTTTTTCTGCCTTTGTGCTGTAAATTAGCGACTCTTCGTACTGAATAACCATCCTGCTAAGCCCACCTATTCTCTGCGTCCGTACCTCTTCCCCAGGCCAGCCGTGTGTGTGTGCTGGTGTGTGTACGAGTGCGTTTCTACATGTGTGGGAGTGTGAGGGTGAAGGAGGAGCACTCTGTGTGGGCTGAGCGGTGCTCGGGCTTTCTGTGCTGCCGTGTTAATAGGCCTTTTTCTCCCCTCAGCAGGACACAGAGAGCTGTCATTTACATGGAGGTAATGGAGTGATGGAGAAGTGGATGGAATGTGTGGGCGAAGGATGATGATGATGATGATGATAAGGGCCTCGCACCTCTCTTTTTCTTTCATTTCATTTTTTTTCCCAGCTCTCTCTCTCCTATATTACTCATCAAGAGACTGCTGCTGTTTGGATTCGTCTCAAAGACCCGGCAGGTAAACATTAAAAACTTTGTTCAAGTCCGATCCCGCTCGCGTCGAACCGGAAACTGGAGGAACTGAACGTCTGTTCTCTCTCAGATCATATTAATAATCGTTCGGTAATCAAAGGATTTGATTTATTTATTTATTACTCGTCTCCGTTGGCAGCAGCAGTGAGCATGAGTCCCCATCCAAACACATGGAAGAATGAATTCTCTCAGTGGGAAAGTAAAATAGGCTGCATGCAAAGCGAGGCAGCGATACAGCCAAGCTGCTACCATGAGTTTCGTTTGTCGGTTTAAACGACAAGGATTTCAGTGAAAGCGTCTCTTTGTTAAATCTGAAGTTAAATCTGGTGAAAGCGTCCATCCAAAAGCAAAGAATGCTTTGATGCTGATGCGAAAATGTCTTCGTAACCAGCATGACTGCCGTACGGCTCGACTACTGACTTACTTAGTTTTGTATCCAACTTTCATTTTTTTTAATCTTTGCCTTTATGTAAGATAATATTTTCTCTGTTTAAACATCTACAAATTTGAAAGATTTGTATCCTTGTCCCGATTTGTAGAATACTTGTGAGTAAAATAAAACAAATTCTTACAACCAATAATATCCTAATCTAAATTGGTCTTCGAAAAAGGTCCTTGTGCAACTATGACAGCTTTGTGTGGAAAAGGATTAGAGCCACTGGAAAGAGAAATCAGATTTTAAAAGAATTATGACTTTATTCTCAGAACTCTGACTTTATGCGGCCACTTAAAACTTCACTTGAACCCAATGTGTTTCTCTAGAAACTAAGTTCTCCTCTTCCCAACTCAATGTCGTCATTGAAGCTTGTGGCTCTTATTTGTGCTAAAGTCAGAGAAACAAAGTAATTCTTTTTTTCCCCCGGTGGCCCTAATGTTCTTCCATATATATATATATATATATATATATATATATATATAAAGTCTAAAACTTTTGAAAAACACAGCAGACCTACAGACCATCACAGTATGTATCTGATGAGATCCTACAATCTCTAGATGCCAGATCCAAAAGGTTTTTAATGGCTAATCAACCTGAAGTTAGCGTCTCCATCAGCACTTCTTGATTACATCCGACATCTTCAATTAAGAAAAGAAATACTTTCAATAAAGCTTATTTCAAAATTATTTTAAAATATTTTCAAGATTTAAAGAGGAAAATTGAAATGTAAAGGAACTAAATTTTCAGGAGTGTTCCGCAGGGCACAATCCTCGGATCACTACAGATAATTGCTGATAATGTGAATATACGGATCTGTTTGTAAATCTACTCATGCTTTCCTGCCCACGGGGATTTTCTAACAATTTTTTAGCAAAATATTATATGAAATACAGCTTGAAAAAAAAAAGTCAAGTCTTCATTTTAAAGTTGATAAGTTTATTTCAAAACCTACTATGGTACATTGCGTTTATTAAACATGCAGCTTTCATGGCTCCTAAATTTTTATTTGAATAGCAATTTATATGTTTTTTGTTTTAATTTCTCAAGGTGTTTAGAGAACGAAAATGAACCAACATTTATTTTATTTTTTTCCAAAGTGGTGAAGTGACACATTTCAAAGAAATCAGATGCTGAGGCGCTCACAGGCTTTTTAAAGAAGGGATTGTCCATGGGAAAGTTTAGGAAGGCCGTGATGACAGTGCACAACACCGAGTGGGTTTCACTGCACATATTTACTCTCGTTTACTGAATGGCAGTAAATGTAGGAATGGTCTGAGCTTCAGAATTGAACAAAGTTGTGTAATCGGGTCATTCTGTTGGTAGAACAAGAGCAGACCAGTTTCTTGTACATTACGAAAAAATGTCTTCAAAATCTTTTTCACTTATGCTTTTGACGCATATAGAAACTCAGCAATATTAAATGACATGCAGAGAAACACAAACAGAAACCCGTCAGTCGTATCACATTCACAGCACATATTGATGGTTTTAGTGCGAAAAAGCAGCCGACAATACTGTTGGTATCAGGAGGCAAAGATGGGGGCTTTGAGGGGGTTCTCCCCTCCTCTGGGAGAAAGGTGGTCCCATTAACTTGTCACTGACAGGAAATACTCACCACAAACCGTCTTCTCCCACCCAGAGAAAACACAGAGGCACATGCAGAGGAGCCATCATAATGTGAGCTCAGCCTAAATACGCCAGTCTTTACTTTCACACTTACCCATGCGCTCCAAGTGCCTGCGTTGTCGTGACAGCGAGGGGGAAATACTAATGCGAAGGTGACACAAATATTACTTGCGTGTGCACATGTATGTATGCTAATGTTTGTGTTTGTGTGATTTCCCTGCACCGGGAATTCCCCTCCGTTTTTATGCGCCGCAGAGGGACGCACCGCTTGAGTCCCGGCAGAGAACACACCTCTCAAAATGACTGCTGGAAACTTTTGAGATTCACTGCTCACTTCCTCTCAAACCTCCTCATCCAGAGCTCTGAAGTCTGCTCAGTGATATCAACACGGTCAACCCAAACACATAGATAAACACACCAACCTGCGCAGCACATCCACATGTTAACGTTGTCAAAGTCAAGCTAGCCTAACTGACCTACTTTCCACTTTCTCAGTATTGTATTTTATTTTTTTATTAAAACCTTTTCGCGACCTGTGAAATGTGATAACCTTTGACCTCTGTCGTAGTGTTGACAATTAATAGCAAAACACTGCATCCTTTTTCCAGATTCTGGCCAGCTAGCAACACCTAGCTGTTGCATTCCTCCCTTAAAACAGATTGGCCAGATTGTATATTTAAAAGAAAGGGCAAACAAAATAAGTCCACGCACATGGAAGCACCATAGTGAATTATTTTACACATTAAGGAACAACCAAACACATGAATTGGTTTTCAAAAATTATATTTCTATATGTTACATTTTTTAAGTATGACAATGACGTAACTATTACTGGGTTATTACATCATGTAACGTATCGTGATTGCTATGGATTGAGTCAGGAATATCGGTGGTCGGTAAAATAACACAAAGACGCAAAGAAAGTGAAGAAGAGATGCAATGTTTTGCTATTAATTGCCAACACTATGACAGTTAGATAACAAGGTCCAATGGTATCACAGAAAATGGTTTAATCAAGACAAATACTGAGAAAGTGGGAAGCAGGTCAGTTGTGCTAGCTTGATTTTGACAACCTTAACATGTAGATGTGCTGTGGAATTCAGTGTGTTTTTGTTCATTTAACACAAAAATAAAGTGGCACACCCACCCACTCTGACATGTCATCAGTAGAGCAGGTGTCTAAAATAGCTAATCAACCAACAATTAGCTATCTCGGTATTAGGATGAAATATTTCGTAAAGCGACGGTAAGTGCTACTAGCTGTAGCGGCTAATTGGCAATGTCCAATCCAGTAATATGTACCAGTGGAGGAAGGTGGAAGAAGCTTAGAGATTTTTACCCTTAAGTATAAAACTCAGTGTTATCAGCATGTTATTACTTGCACATTTTTACATTTCAGTGGTTGCTCATTGATGGAAATGCTAAACCTCTTTTTTTTTATCTGTAGGAAAGTGTTAATAATGTGTTTATTTATTTAATAGCATCTCATGACTGACTGGATTGAAAGCCTTGAGCAGGAGTGTCTTTTTTCCCTGCATCCAATCTGCACATGATGTAAATTAGCTTTTTAATCAAGGTGAAAAGTGAATTATACAGTTTTACCTTTTATAATATTCGAACAAACTACAAGACCACTAATAGTAGTTATCAATCTCTTGAGTGTTGCCAATGTAGTATGGCAGATTTCAATGTGTTGGGGAAAACTAACCTCCATCAATTCATTATCTACACACGCTTGTCCTTCAGGTTTGCTGGAGAGGTTGGTGTCTCTCTCCAGCAGTCATCAGGCAGTAAATACGAGGATTAGAAATTCTGTTTCTTTGACATAAAGGTGTCAGGGCCACATTCAGCCTTTGCTATACCGTTCATAAAGGCTTGCAATCACTTTTTTAAAAGCTTTTATGACTGTATGAAATCATAACGGTTTTCCAGATGAACCCAAGACTAATAAGTGCCAAGAATGAGTTGCGTGAGGTGTCAGCTTGATCTTTCCACTGAACTGATAAAATAATCATGAAAATATGGAGCACAAAGAAGAATCTTTTTCAAAAGCTCCATCAGTCTTGAAGGTCTTCCCCCATCGATTCTTTGGAGAACAAAACACGTCAAAATGAACGGCAACAAACGAAATGCATTGTAATCCGTTTGATGAAGGATAAGTAAGACACATTTCTAATTGTCAAAAATAAATTCATCCTGACCTGGCTAACTTGTTTGTTTCATTAGTTTACTGTGACATGATTCATAAATGACCACAAACCACAATCATTCTCAGCCCATCCTTGTTACATTTATAGTCAAAGGACAACATTTAGGCTGTCCTGACTGATTCAGCTATACTGCTTGTTTACATAAGCATGCAACAGAAAAAAAAAAGAAAGTAGTAAAAAATAAATCTGTTCATATATAGAAGTCTCTAAATATGAATATAGAAAAACCACCGCAAAATGTTCAAATGACAACAAATGACAGCCAAAGATGGAACATTTGACTCTTTGAAATGAACCAAATCTTTTGGATCAGTTCACTTCATACAGCTGATAAAATCATGAATTTTCGAATGTTTAGCACTACAATAGAAACACAATAAAATGAAAATGTATCAAACAGTAGAGGAAAAAAGTGGACCTAATTTGTTTTTGCGGAAACATTACTCAGTTGCTCTACTTCTATATTCCTGTCATACATTTAAAAAGAAAAAGAAAATCAATGTCTAGTGTCAAACCTTTTATCATTTTTTTAAATGATCACTTTTTTTGTCCAGCCCATACACACACAAGTTTTTTCCCAAATTTACCTTTGAAACATACAATTAAAAATCTCTCGATTTGTCAAGAGAGAAAAACCCAGCAGAAAGTCTTTGTTTTGCTAAAACATCCACATTAGTTTAGACGGAAACAACATTTTTTCAACATGTATTACTAGACTGGTAAAAGCCTTCGCTTCATGTCGTACAGGGGCTCTGGCCTCTCAGCTATTGAGAAATGATTGCTTCCTGGAAGCCAGGATTTTTAAAGTTTTAAATTTTACCCAACTGCTAACAATTGTCTGTCACGTATAATGCGGCAGTTTGAGGCTAAGAAGCTCATCATAAACTCTCCATCCTCCACTGCGAAGAGAGAAGCTTTGAGCCAATCAGGTGGGTGTTATTGTTAATTTAATCTGGAAGCTTGGCCAACAGGGACTGAACGGCTTCGTTCACTTCCTCTGCTGCCACTTGCTAAAACTACAGCCAGGCCACAATAAAAAAAAAACGACGAAAAAAAACCATCAATGTCATCGTTCACAACTTCTTCTGTTCGCTGACTGGCTCCGTCATTCAAAACATTACCGGAGAGAACCCAAGTCAAGGGGAGAAAGCGGCTAATTGGCAATGTCCAATCCAGTAATATGTACCAGTGGAGGAAGGTGGAAGAAGCTTAGAGATTTTTATCCTGAATGTTTCCATGTAGTGAATCAAGTGGCCTGCTGTGCCGGAGAGCGAGAACTTTTCCCAGCAGAAATGCACAGGAAGACATTGACCAGGCTAGTATTTTACAGATAAACTATAATTATTTGTTCATAATGAGAAGCTTTTGAGAAGGGACAAAAAGGATGTACTGAGTGCATCTCCGGTGGATAAACGGACTTGCTTGAATGCCTCCAACATCTGAGAACGTTGGTGTTAATACTTTGAGAAAGTTGTGTGTGATGTGACAGAGACTGAAGAGTCCTTGTCCCTGCTGATCCAGCTACGTTAATCCGCAGCTAGTTGAACCCTCACCGCTCCGACGCTGAGGGCACTCCAGAAAAGTCGACGAGATGTTCGCACATTTCAGGGCATGGTGCCGAGAGGCATTACAGAGCTGAGTGACATGTTGATGCAGACGAGAGGATGTGAAGGTTTCACTGAAACTCAAGGAAAATGTTGTTGGAGGGAAAATAAGGAGAGAGCTGCAAATGATTGTGAAATTCTCTGAGAGATGCTGGATGTTGCTGGATGACTGTTTTTTTTTTTCTTTAACAGTTAAGATGAGAAACAACAGAGAAGATTCTCACACGCTGGTTATTTCAGTCTCAGGTGGATGGCATCCCAGGGGTTCTGGGCGAAGCCGTCAGAATTTCAGGCAGCAGTGTTGGATGTTATTTATTCGTTCACAGGTGTTTTGAAGTGTGAATTTATGTTGGTTTAAGTTTGCATCAGGGTCAAGTGAACAGGTGTGTGTGAGTAACTATCTTTACATCCACCATAAAATTGGAATTCCAAAAATAAATTTATTTATTGCAAAAGCGCAATAATAAAAAAAAAAGACAGAACGTTCTTTAGATAAGAAGTTTTTTTTCTAAGATGAAGCGATTTTTTTTTTTGGGCCTCATCAAAATTAGTCTAATTTGCAAAACTACAATGGAAACATTTTCTTTCTCATCACATGAGTCACGTGATCAACAACCGGATGTTGCCACTGCTGGAAAAGATGAAGAAGTCGACAAGAAGCGGTAGGAGCACGTTTTTAAATTTCTGCTAGACAGGTGAACATGATATTTTCTATTTTGAGCATCACAGTGAGCCCACGCCTATTTCTGAATCAACAAAAGAACGGATTCGTCAGAAAAAAATGAAGGTTTTGGACTGACCGCGTCGGACTCCAGAAATAAAAATGCAAGAAAACCTTTGTGTTCTTCTGAGGACGGATGAGGAAAAGATACACGTGGAGAGACTTTCAGGTTGGTTGGACAAATAGAACCAAGTCAGGATGCAGGACGGTGACAGACTCGTGTCTACGACGTATTGGGGTCATTGTTGATTGAAAAAAGAAGGATTTGGGAAAACTTGGAAATTTCTGAAAATGTCCATGTTTTTGTAAATGAAGAAAATACTTTTGGAAAATGTCTACATGAAAATGTCCAAAACTCACAAATCTTTGACTTTTGAAACTCAGAAATTTCCATGTTTTGTTTCTAGAAAAGTTCTTACATTCATTTTTAAATTTCTGACATTTTTTCTAACAAATTTGTGTCTTTTCAAACTCAGACATTTCCAAAGTTTTTTCTAGAACATTTCTTGAGGTTTTTGGGTGGAAATGTGCTTCCATTTTTGGATTTACCTACAGTCGTCCTTTAACTATTCCTCAAAACTCTACACCAATGGCCCATGTGAAATGAAAAAACATTAAAAAGCTTCTGTATCAAGATCTCCTAAATAAAAAATCCCTGTAATTTCTACATGAATGGGTGTCACGGGATCACAGTCCAAGCTGCTTCAGGTTTCTCTGAAGAAGACGGTAAGAAGCTTCTCTGGGAAAGATGTGACTAAACTTTAAAAGAAAATTTTAAGAAAAGGCTCAAGGCTGGCAGTGCAGGTAAGGATGCTTTAATTTAATACGAAGGAGAGTGAGAATGTTCCCAGAAATGGAACATTTTCTCCTTCATTTCAATACTTTCATAAAACCCTTTAAAATGCGTTTGAAGACGTGGAAGAACTTAGTCTCTATACTATCACCACACTGTACAAATGAAGAGATTTCTTTAAGCACAATAAATGTGAATAACTATTCAAACGGGAGCTTCTGTCAAACAAACTGTCTCAGTGAATAAAGGAAGTTTAAATCAACGCTAAAGACGTAGAAGAAAAAAAAAAAAAAAAGAAGAAGTGTGGTAAAAGTTTACACAATTCTAATGTCTGTAAGTGACAGAGCTGGGGGTTTGACGGGAACATTACCCGAATCTTCCGGCCGGTTCTGATCGTATAGATTACACCGCAGCTCGACAACTGATTGAATAATTGTATGAAAACGCAGCAGCTGTCATTCCACAGAAAACGCGTACATATTTACAGCGACCTGACATGAAATGAATGGCCATTAGTTTGATGCATCACTGAGTTGCGCTGAAGTTTTCTCCCGGTAACATTTCCTCTAAAGTCAAAATGTTACGAGTCAATTGTTATTAGATTTGGAGAACTGGTTAAGAACTTAACCTTTATCCTCTATCTTTCAAGAAATAGTGGGCAGTTACCAGAAGCTTCACCTCTAATGATTCCAGGGTAATTCATTTTTGTTTAGTTTCTTAGAAGCTGACAGAGTGGAGTTAGTTGCGTGTAGCAGTTACAATAATTCATACCTTCAAAAAAGAAATTTAAATGAGTTATTTGTAGGAATGCATCATTGCCATTCCTGCCACACAAAACCCCCTCAGTAGCTGCAGGGTTTTTACTGGGAAATCACCATCAAATCACCTTAAGAAAAGTAATGACTGACCTCTGAAAAGCTCCTTTTTCTCTTTTTTGGGGGGAGGAAGGTCTTTTAAATGTAAGGATTTTGTTGTCTGTATTGCAACCGTGACGCCTACATCAAATGTCAAGGAGCGTCTTTGTTCACAGAAGCTGAACTTCTTGTGTTTACATAAGAGCCTGGAAGTTTGTCACCACGAATAATTAGTCATCAATACTTTAGTGTCAGAGTCTGGCTTTTCTGTGGTTTCAGTGAAAACAAAGTAGTACGAAAATAAATTTAAAAAATCATAATTTCTGTTGAATGATTTCAAACTTAAAACAACCCCCATAGACGGAGAAGCAACACTTAATACTGAGGAGACTCAGAGGTGCAACATGAATAAAACTGGCTTAACAATTCATTATTAAATACTACAAATCAAACAACTCTAAACCCTTTTGGTTTGGTTTCAGGAGACGGTTTTTAACATAGAAAAATTTAGTTCTGACCAGAAAATCAATGTTCACCAAGTCCAAGAATACGAAATATATTACTGTGCATTAATGCAGAGTAACATCGACTCTCTTCCTGATCTCCGGGTTCAGCCAATCAGGAAAGGAAAATGAATGATGCTCCAACAAGCATCTTTCCTGTTAATAAACTTTTGCAAGGTGAGTAAATCATTCTTATTATTAGCAAAAGAAATAATGAAATATATTGACTCATTGGAGTGCAATGTCATTAAAAATACTATGTCTTTGCTTTTTCTCTGTGTTTTTGATTATGGTTGTTTGCTCATATTTTTAGTAAATTTACTTTTTGATGGAAGGGGTTTCTTCCAAACAATGTGTTCAAATGAATGAAAAAAAAAGTATATATATATATATATATATACACTGTATATAATATATATATATATATGTATGGACCATTTAAATATTCACAGACTAATTTTTGGTGAATAATTTGGAGTTATTTCAAAAGAAAAAAATCTCTGAATACTAAACTGAGAATGTGGGGTGAGGGGTTCACTGTAGTTCTTATCTTTGTGTTTTCTGAGAGATACATTATCTATGATGCTTATGAATGAAAACTTAAATGTCAGAAGAACAAACCCTCCCACAACACCCAGATCAATCAACAGAGATACTTTATTACTTATGATATGCAGTATGTAACATGGGAAAAAATATAAGATAAATAATCTGCCAGTGGAACTAGTTCTTTTTCAACAATATTAAGGAATGATTGACTCAAAACAAGTTCCTATATCTTCCTGAGTTATTTTTCTCCTATTTCAAGTGTACAAAGAAATTTTCACTAGAAAGACAAAAAATACTTGGTAAGATTATGCGGCGCAAGTTGTTCCCCCCGCCACACCCACCCACCGTTAGCACATGTTAGCAACATGTACACAAGCTTGATTGACAGCGCTAAGACCCTCCTCCTGGCTCTCATTGGTTGTTTCTGACCCGGAATGGTGCATTTCTTCACACAGTAATAGACCCACAGGGAGAAGGTGGAAGAAATTGATGACATACAATCAGAACAGTTTTAAAAAAAAAAAAAAACATTTTATTTTTCATTTATAAACGTTACATCTGTGCAGCTTTAACACCTCCTGTTGATATGTACAGTGTTGACATTTTTGTTTTGTTGCAGTGATTCTGCCCACGAACCTTTTGATTCTGTTTTAATAACAAATCTGTGGATCATTGTCGTGTCGTCCATTTTCAGATGAGCCTTTCTTATGAAGTTAGAAGTGAAGTTTTAATTGAATCCATTTGTTCTTTTCTACTAGACTTACTTTTAAACTGTACAACTGGCCTCACCATGAAGCCATCACCATCTTTCTGGGTAAATCTCCCCTTTCATTGGTGTCGGAACGTCGTGTTAAAGATCCTGTTTTTTTTTTTTTTTTTTTGCTTTTGGCAAGCCTACAGTTGTGTGCATGTCGTATTATAAAACCATAACTCCCACCAGTCAGTTGTTTCTTGAACCACTGAGGGGTACAGTGGCGTTCTGTTTGGAGCTGTAGGATTACAGTAACCTGTGTCTGTTCGCAGAAACCTCCGGCCACACGCACAGGAAGTGTGAAAGTGTGTGTTTGTCAGATCTGATGCAGAGGGCATGTGATTCATTCTCTAATTATCTGGTGTGTAAATTTACAGCTCACAGGGAAAATAAAATAAAAAAAGTGAATGTCAGTCGAACAACAACAACAAAAATAAAAAAACAACACAAAATGACTCCAAATAACTCACTAGGCGTTTTTGAAATGCCAGATAAATTCCACTTTCCTCTATATGGAGGCAGCAGTGTGATTAGCCTGGTTGATTGCTGACACCTGCAGTAAATGCACACTTAGTGACATTTACTTGATGAGCCGAGATCCGACGGCTTTTCATTTTCGTGTATTTCCTGAAGCTGGCTCCATACGTCCACACAAACAAACACAGAATGATACAATACCTGGACGATGTACAGCTAAAACTGATTTGATGTCAATCAGGAAGAATAACTTAATGAGTGAGCGGTGTGGGATGAGGTCAGAGGTTTAGTGACTGACGGCATTGCGGGTCTTTGTACCCGCAGTTAAACTGTCTTTTATTCCAGGATGAATAAAAAGGTTTTTGTATTTGTGGAGCATTCTGTCCATAAGTTCTTCTAAGCTTCTGGAAGGGCTTTTTTTTTTTTGTTGCAATTTTGACGTTGGAGTGAATTGACTGGCATGTCCACTCCTCAGGTTAGCCATACTAAATGTTTTGTTTTTCTTTTTTTAATTTGTGAATAATCTTTCTCGCCGTGGAGGCCCCTTAGCCTTTCCCGGATTGATGGGCAGCAACAATTGCTTCTTGGAAGTTGCCGTTTGACGCCGCGTTGACACACAACTGTTTGCAATAAAGCAACAAACTGGCACAACTCGTTGCTTCCAAAGAGGTCGTCACACTTGCTGGCGATCACTTCATTAGACCGTTTAAGCAGCCCTGGCTGCTGCTTTCCCTTTTAAATCCTTCAAAGTTTCCAGGCGCAGCTTTTCTCTTGCTGCTGTTTCATCAGTAGAAGCAGGAATCAGTTGTGGCGTCTGTGAATCTTCTCTGTGGTCTTCATCTACTCCTCCATCACCAGTATCCTCTTTCTAATCCACCCACTGTCCAGGACCAGATACACATCAAATTAATATATTTTTTTGAATCGTGTAAAATGCTTAAATTAAAAGACCTCATGGGCTCTGTTACTGTGATTCCTGGCATTTCTTTTATTACACAAATTTACTCTTGTAGCATTATTCCATCACTAAATACCAAAAATATGTATCCCCAGTATGAGCCAACTGAGTGTCTTTTGTAACAGTTTATTTATTTATTTTTATATTTTAAAGATTGATATAAATGCACCACAAAACTGGAACAAACCTCCAGAAAACAGCCGAAACACGGAATCCCTTTAAATCAAGGCTGAAATCTGAACACCTGTTAAAAGTTGCTTTTGATTAGTAGCAACTGGAACATTGATAATTATATCTGATGTGCATTTGCTTGATAACTATGATAAAATGTCATGTTTATTGCATGTTTCATAATTAGTTACTGTATTATGTTTTTATGGTTAAAGCACTTTGAAATGCCATGTTGCTGAAATGTGCTGCACAAATAAACTTGACTTGAATAATAAAGCAGCAGAAAGTATAATATGATTATCAAGTCGAGGCGAAGGTAACCGTTTTTGGCTTGTTTTGTAGGAATAAAAATCTCAAAAATGCGGCGTGCATTTGTTTTCTGCTCCTTCATTTGCATGGTCCAGTCCTGCCAACAGCCTCCTGAAATTTCCTAGTTAGTAGATAAAATTGCTCATGCTAACTGCTAAAATAAAAATGTTCTGGATCTAGAAACAGACCTAAATTCAACAGAGAATTTGTAAATGGTTTTCTACGGAAGAGGATTGAACTTAGAGATACTGAACAACAAAAACAAAAAATAATTCAGACTTCTTCTGTAGATTTACAAAGAAGAACGTGCAAAAACAATCTGCCAAGATGGTTTAGACAAAATCAAAAGAGTTCCAGCTGTAGCTGCAGCGAGGGGGAAGTTCTACAAAGTATTATTGGCACAGGGGGCCTGAACACAAAAACACCTGAACACACTTTTGAGATTTTTTGCACAGACATTTGAAAAGCTGTATATACTTTTTTTCTGCTTCAAAACTAAGCACTATTTTGTGTTAATCTATCACGTAAAAGTCCGTTAACATATCTAACACCTTGTGGTAGTAATGTGGCAAAATGGGGGGGACAAAAAAATCAAGGGGAGTGAATACTTTTATGATAAAACCTTTTTGTTTTCAACTATCTTTCTAGCTCAACCATTGCCTTTTGCAGTTCTGCTCGCTTCAATTCTCCCTTTGACTTGGATTACTCCTGCAGAATTTCTACCGAGCCAATCAGCCAGCAGAAGACGTTGTTTACAATGTTGTTGATTTTCGACGCTGATTTATAATTGTAGTCTAGCTAGTTAGCTAATTTTAGGAATAGCAGGGGAGGAGGTGAAGGACTCCGTTCAGTCCATGTTGGTCATGCTTCCAAATATCGAATAAACATCAACAGCTGCCTTGTTCGGCGCCGACTTCTCAGTTCACAGTGAAAGATGGTTGTTTACAGCGGAAGATATTTCCGGTAAGCTTCATAGCGTTGAGCTGGCACATTACACACATCACAGACAAACATTAAGGACTGGGTGAAATGAAAAATGTCTAAAGAGTTCATGCCTCCAGGAAACAACTGTTTCTCAATAATGTAGAGTCCAGACTCTGTGTACGAAGTGAAGCTTTTATTGTGGCTTCCTTGTAGCACAAATGAGCAGACAACAGTTTCAGGGCCATATTGTTCACCTTTAAAAAATATAACAATTCTGCATTATTAAACCTTCTTTATGTCTGAATCATACACAGACACATAGAGGAAAGTACAGCCCTCTCAACCATCTCCCACCACTTCCCCAGGGTTACATATTAGACAGAATAATGCTGGCTCCTTCTCCTCCTCCCCATGTACTTAACCTCACACCTCACCTGTGTTGTCTGTGAGTCAACAGAGATACCAGCCGCAGAAATTCCCGCCTCAGCGGCCCGGGCGCCTCTGGGTTCGGCCGGCTCCGGGGACGCGCACGAAAGGAGGCGGAGGACTCGCGGGAAAAAACGTCTCCGTGGAAATGAGGCATCGTCCACCTTTGTGTGTCAATCCTGCCTCCTCTTCCCCAGCTGCTTTTTACACCTACGTCGTCCTCCACCTTCCAGCATCCCGCTCTCCCGTCTCCCTCCTCCTACTTCTCCATCCTCCTCCCTCAAAGTCCTGCTCAACATCAAAGATAAAAAATAACAGAGTGAGTGAGTGAGTCTTTTAGATGTAGTGGTAGTTTTTTTTTTTTTTTTTTTTTTGCGGAGGGTTATCGGTGAAATCAACTTTCGATTTTTTTTTTATTTTATTTTTTTTTACATTATGTAATGTTACATAACTTCATCTGTTACAGTGAAGTGCTTGACCCTGGGCTTCTGGTAACAAAACCTACATTTTTAGGTTTTTACCAATCAGATGCCAACAAGGCATGAAAGGGTAAAACCTGACATGGTCGCCATGGTGTTTATATGGGATAGTGGGGGAAAAAAAACTAAATAAAAACTTGCTTTACAGATGAGATACTGGTGAAATTCATGACTCAGTGTCTTGAACTTGAGAAAGAGCAGAAAGGAGATCATCGGTTGCGTTTCGATTTGCTATATTGCTGCGCAATTTGACATTTTAAAAATAAATGTGCTTAATGGAGAAACAGCATTGTTGGGAAAAAAACAAGTATTTTTTTGATAAAACGTTTTGGCGCAAGATGAGTTTTTCTTTTCTTTTTTTTTGGCTGAATCAAAATTGAGTTAATTCGCAAAGCAGCAACAGAATCAATTTTTTTAGTATCATATGAGCCACATGACCAACAACTGGATGTTGCCCCTGGCAACCGTAAACAGCAAGTGGAGGATGATGGCAACCCTTGTTTTTTAACGATTTATTGTGAGAACAAATTTATTTGCCTGTGATATTTGATGGTGTTTCTTCGACATTAGCAGAATATCGACATGGCATTTTGTCACAGAAATGCAGCTATTGGTGCCTGAACAATGGCACCAATAAAACTTCTCCTTCTATTCGAGGATTGGTCCAGTTGAAATTCTACCAGAAGAATCCAAATCAATGGGAGAAAACCCAGACTTGCTGTGAAGCGAAATTAAAATCGAGTGGAATTATGTAGGAAGGCAAAGGTCAGGCGAGTTCAGCCTATTAAAAACATAAAAACTGGAGAATCCTGGCAATTCTTTTCTTTACCCTCCCTTCCCTGTTTTTTTGGCTCGTTTCTCCTTATCTTTGTCTGCTCAGTGCCACATGCCACAACCCTGTCCTTTGTCAGCCACACCCAATATTTTAGTCAAGTAATCTTCAGATTGTTTGCCACAATCAGCACACGATTGTCGGAGAAACGCCCGCTGCGCCCAAATATCAGCAGGCCAATTCCACACAAGGGTTCGCCACCGCTTCTCTTAACAGCATATCATAATGAAAATTGTAGGTTTTAGAGCAGGAATAAAAAGGAAGGGAGGATAGAAAAGTGAGGAGCGCTGTTTGGTTTCCAAGCAACAGTTAACGCCGGGCGCAGCGAGAGCTGCAGGGTGGGTTCCTGAGTTCCCATGTTTCTGCCTTCGACTCCACATTCTCTTCCTGAGGAATTTAACCCGCCTGACCTCCCTGAATACGTCTGGCTTGTCTGACACGCAATCACAAGCGCACTGTAATCGAAAACTGTTATGAGAGCAAATCTCACTCCCTGTTTTATCGCCTCTTAACGGCAGAGGTGGCTCAGGTCGCGGAGCCGTGTGCGCGCTCCAGCATGTCAACGTCAGCTGAGGATGCTCGGACAAATCGAGCGTGTTCAGTGCCTCCCGCCGTGTGTTTCCGTGAATGACTTGTTAACGGTTTAAGCGGCGCAAATTGCCGCACGATTTAGCGAGTCAAACCAAGAACCCCGGCGCGGAGGCCCAAACGAAACAATTTGGACCCCAGCGGAGAGGCAAAAGTCTTGGCTTCGCTTGGACTCGCCACAGAAAGATGACATTACTCTGCCGAGATTGAAAAACAGCAATTAAGACAGGAAATGTGGAGAAAATGAAACAGAGCTGGAATTAAGGGAAGAAATGAAAAGACTCAGAAGAAGGAAAACTACATTTTGTCGTGTGTTCAGGAACAGACAGACAGCTTCTAGCCGAATAAGCTGAAATGTCTCCCTGCCACACACGTTTTGAAATGTAGCAAATAAATGTGCATCTGCTGCTGCCCAGTAGATGCACAGTTAGAACGTTATGGTGTGGTAACCCAATGCGAAATTACTGCTGTCTAACAGGTTTTATAGTGTTAAATAATTACAATTGAAATATGGAACCTGTTGTAAATATGTACAAACCACAAAGATGTTCTGAGTGGTGCTAAAATATAATTTTTTGTTAAAGCTACTTACTAGAAAAACATTATTCAAAGATTAAAATGTCTGTCGGAATCGTTGTAGACTGAGCTGTTTCCATCTCAACGTGGTGAACATCTCTGCTGCTTTTCCCCTTCATGACTGCTTAGGTAAGCCAACTTACCTAAACTTGTACATTTACCTAAACTTACAAGCTTAAGACTCTAGTAAGATGACAGGTAGCTACTCCATGTCATTATCAGGCTGATCTGATCGCGATTAAACCAAACTACCACAATGTTCATCTAATCTTCATCACGCCTCTTCAGGTTGAAAAGCCTGAAGAATATTACAGTCGTATCTAAAATGATAAAGTTCAAGTATAACAAGTATAACAAACTGTTTAACAAGATGGTTTCTTTCTTTCTTTTTTATTTTTTTCTTACCAAACTCAGAGAATTCCTGTGTACCTTTTTCTCCTCTCTCTCATTTTTGATCTTAGATGTAAACATCATGGGAAGCTCTTGACCTTTGTTAATGATTTCGTAAAGATGATTACCTAAGAAGCAAGTGCAATTGTTCCTCATGAAAGGTTTGGGAAGTAGAGTTAAAGGATCAAGTGTCTCGTTTTCAGGCCAAAGAAATGAGCCTATTTCCACAATGACACAAAACTAAGGCAGACTATGAAATGTTCTGTATTTTAAACACTAGATACTTTATATCATTTTCTATACTAGAGATTATTTTAATACACAACATTCATTCTAACAAAAAATAACCGATTACACAGTGTCAGTTTGTTAACCTGACAGGTATCAGGCAATTCAATGGTCATAGGTAAAAAGAAATAACTTAAAGGTGTAACTTTCCCATACAGCAAAACAATAACACTTGCTTATTAGTGTTAATATCCTGGATGTGTGCCTTGGATTCAGTTCAGCAAGCAAATGGAAAACAGGTTTGTTAGCGGTGTAAACAAGGACCTGCCTCCTGTGAACGTGTTCGGCGGCCATGCTGTTGGCGTAGGTTGCCATGGCTTCTGATTACTTCCTGGTCAGCTTCAGTCTTTCAGACATTTGTATTGATTGAATTAACACGATTTGTTAGCAGAAAGTGTTCATTACCTTTACTCGTTCTTATTTTATGTCATCCATAGCGCAGAATTTGGTACAGAAATGAGTTACTCACTTAATGACAGCAAGTCGCTAATGTTTAATTCTTGGCTGTTGCAAATATGGGAACTTTACTAACCTTTTTAAATTTTCCTTCACATGGAATATTTGCTGTTCAACATAGGAAACATTCAGTATTCCAGTAAACACAAGTAGTGAATCCATCAATCACGCAACTGTTAATTTATGCTTTTGCCATCTAGACGTTATGATACGTTGGGGCTTTGTTGTCACGGATTCACGGGTTACATGCATTGACTCTAAAGAGAAAGTCTCAAAAGGTTGATTTACAAAGACGCGAATGATAATGTGAGCCGGGCGATTGGCTGGGCGATTGTCTCAGAGTGTTTGCACGAGCAGATTTCTGCGCATGGGGATGTAGCTTGGAGGTGTATGGGGGATGAATAGCCAGAAGGCCGTCTGGGAGCAAGGCACACACTCCATCTGGACACACAGTCACTGTGAAAAAGAGTGTGAAAGAGAAGGATAAAGACACACACAAGGAGACCGAGAGAGCGCGAGAGAGAAGGTGAGAATATGATGTTTAATGAATTTTAAAAAGCAACCTGTAAAATTTCCTCTTATACACCAAGGTTCTTGTTCCACCATTATTTATGTTTTCATTAACTTATTTTAAAGAAGGTGATGAAAATCTAGTCAAGGAAAGTGACTAAATTAACAGTTTTTTTCCACTATCTTTTTTTTTTTTGGCTTGTGCTGAGAAAATAGGCGTCACACCAGTTAAGCGTTACGTGGTGAAAGTATAATTCTTGTATATTCTGTATAATCTGTGCATATAGCTCCAATGTTTATATTTATACGCAATATCTATATCTCTTTGTTATAACCCCTTATAGTCCATACATACATAGTCTTGTACATCTGTAAATAAATATTTATATCTCGTAGAGCACTTCTGGATAGATGCAAACTACATCTCGTTGCTTGTACTTGTGACAGTGCAATGACAATAAAGTTGAATTCTATTCTATTCTATTCTATTCTATTCTATAAGGTTTGAGTATTTTTGAGGGAGGACCAAAAAAAACAGACAAAAAGTACCAGTTATGTTAGAATTTCAGCATTTATATTTAATATTAAAATACACATGATAAGACATGTTGCTCTTCAAGGTTTTTCAGTCCTGCTTCAGGTTGTCAGATAGGCTCCGTTTAAAATCAGGAAGCTAAATGTCTTATTTAATTAGAAAGATATCAGGTTCAGTCTGCCAGGCGTATGAACATTTTTCAGCTCAGCTTTGTGCACATCAGACTCGTCTCTTCTCAGCGTCACACTTACCTGCACAGAAAACACAGCAGTCACCCATCACTGACCTTTGGGCAAGACGTTTCTTCATAAATGGCTACAGTCGCATCAGAAGTTTTTCAGTTTATGTAATTCACCAACAAATCACCTTCATGACATCATGGAGAATTGATCCGAGTTAAGACTGATTATGTAAACCAGCTTGATGAAGTTCAAACGTCTCGAGAAGAAAGCGAAGGCCACTCAGGGATGTGTTCTTGCGTAACGCTACATCTCGTTGCGATTGCAGCAGATTAGACCTTCTTTTAACGAAAGATTTCTTTTGTTACCTAATAAAACCACAATTTGGATACATTTATGTCTGAATTAGAGGAACCTTCACCACATTAGCACTCCATTAAAATAGGAAAAGCCATTGAACTCGTGAACAAGTTTGTTCACGCAACAAGTCATTGACAAAAAGCAGACCCACTTTCTGCTGTCTTCTTCTTCTTTGTGGTTTGCACCACTGGCAACATCTGGTTGTTGATCATGTGACACCTGTGATGGGGAAAAAGTGTTTCCATTGCAGTTTTGCGAAATAAACAAAATTAAATATGGCAAAAAAACCAAAAAACTCATCCCAGCGCCCCAACTTTTTATCAAAAAGCGAGTTGTTATTTTTCTAAATTCTCCTGTTTCCATTAAGCGAATTTATGTTTGGAATGTCAAATTGCGCAATTATATGGCCAATGGAAACACAGTTAGTGCTCCAAACTGCATTCCCTCCAGCCTAATGGGTGATCATAATGTTCTGTTATTTTCTTTTTTTTTTTGCTGTCCATCAAAAACATAATAACAAGAAAGAGAATTTCTTATGGGTTATGCTTTCTTGCATTATTAAGTCCATGGTTTGTGTTTTTTGTATATTCTGGGTTTTCTGTGTGAACCTTGTCTCCCGTTTTATTTTGTTGGATTCTCGCTTGTATAAATTAGTTTCCCCCTTCACTTGGAACTGATTTGTGAACCAGGACTCGTCTTTAATGTGCCAATTTCTCCTTTTGTTTGTGCGTCACTGTTTCCTTTTACCAGAACTTTTGTGTTAATTGCAACCTTATCAGCCATTTTGCCTCGATTTGGGTTTTCCCTCTCGTCAATAACTCAATTTTTCCAGCCATCTTACGCAACTCCGAGAGCTAATTTATTTATTAATTCTCAAATAAGTCTGATGGTTCAACAGAATCCGTTGTGGAAGTGTTTCACTAACAACCGACTGGTGAAGATGGGAGCTGAAAAATGAGAATAAGAAAAACACACGAAATAAAACATTTGGAGCCATTTGAAATGTCACCGTCACCAGATTTATACAAAGACACAGAAGGAAAGTAAAATGCAGCAGCTGCTGCTGCTGCTGCTCCGTTCGGCTCATTTCTGCCCACTGGTTGTTTCCTTTGAGCAAGAATGCTTTGGAAAAGTTCTCATACCCCTTCAAGTTTTTCACAGTTTGTAATGTTACAAACACAAACCTCTTTTCATGCATTTTATCTGAATATTTCTATTGGGTCAACACTGAAAATCTGAAAAGTTGTAAAAGAGAGAAACAATCTGTTCTCTTAACTTACAGACTGTTCTCTTAAAATATATATAAAAATATATATAAAAAATGACATTTATGAGAATCTGAATGCTTCCATTTTGTCTTTCACTTTACTGCTGGTACACTTGAGTTTCCCCCTTGTGAGACGATAAAGAATATTCTATTCGATTCTATTCTACTGTATTAATGATTAATGATGAATCAAGCAGCAAACGTCTTTCGAAAATATATGTGAATAGAAAAATAAGCTAATTCTGTCAAACATTGCTATTTGATAAATACAACTTAAGGGACAGCATGATGTAAAATTGACATATTTTTCTTTGACTTTACATCATGTCATAATGTTATCCCCTCAACAAAAACATACCTTTATTCTTTGACGCATGTTTGCAAAATCCTTTAATCTCACATGGCAACCATTCAGCTGTGCAAAAAGCCTGGGCGGACCTAGCTCCGCCTTCAACGGCGAAGCTCCTCCTCTGAGCTGCAGTTTTCGAGTTTTTCCCCTCTCAGCTCCTTCAGACTAGCCAGCAGCAATTAGCAAACACCTGGTGGAACTGAGCATCTGCTGAGCTCATTATAGGAGCTACTAATCTGTTGAGCGCTGGTAAAAACTTTGTTAACGAGTTAATAGAGGAGCCATGTTGTGATGACTTCCGGAAGGTGGAGTTTCATAAAGAGCAGGAGCTTCTTAAAGAAACAGAGGCCCAATTTCAAGGCATTGAATTACAAAGCAAATTTTGTTAAAGTTATATTTGATATATAAAATAGTGTGCCTGGAAACCACATAATAGTTCCTCTTAAATATTATTTGAAAGGTTCTTCCTATTTGTATCATTTTTTTTAACAGCGCCCCACCACTTCCATGAAAGTAATAGTAATAATTTAAAAAGAGTTCAATTCAAGCATAAAGTAGAAAATGTAATGAGGTATTATGTTTACGTTTATAGTTTTGCATTTAGGTCAAAAAACCTTTTGAAATGTTTTCCAACAGTAAATCGACTGAAAACACATCTAGTTGATAATGCTAATGAACGCCTTCGGATTCAGTTACTCCCAAAAGTGCCAGCGAGTGAACAGCGGTCCCTCCAAGACCGTCCATTTTCACTTTGCTAAATAACATCACAGATCAGAGCAGCAATTTTAAACAGGAAACAAATATCCCACAGCAGCTGCAGTCGGTGGACTGAGGCATCGACGCGTACCGACTGACGTTCAAACCATTTCCACATAACAGTCGTTTATTTCTGGGTCAGTCTGTTCGATGGGCTAGCGAGCCCACTCTCACATGTACGTCATTCCAAATCTCGCAAACTTCCAGAAACATGGATGCAGAGGTGTTGAGAGAGCTGACCTGTGGCCTTCCAACCAGCGCTGGCTGCGTTATGTAAGGGCAGCAGTGAGTGCTAGTCAGATCCTCCTACAGATGCCTGAGCAGTCACGACTAACGCCGATGTTCTCCATCCATCCACTCAGCCGGGCTAACACCGACTGCAACTTACCCACACACACACACACACACACACACACGCACACGCACACACCCCCCCACACACACACTTCACCTAAACTGGTGCGCTTGGTCCGGAAATTGGCACGGAAAAATAAAGGGCATATGTTTAATTCAAAGAAAAAAATCATCTTGGAAGAAGAATGATGCATTACAGACACATAAAATCTTATAAAGTATTTTTGGTCTAGTTTCTACTGTAAATATCTTGACAAAACTAACATACAAGTAAATGTTCAGCAAGATATTTATGTCTGTCAATCTGTTAAAATAAGCTCATACATGAGCTTATTTTAACGTTGACAGATAATTTCACCTCTAAACAGACATTTTTTTCCATAAATGGAATAATCTGTCTAGACATTTTTAGTATCATTAAGGAATTATTCACTTTAAACAAGCTCCTATATCTTGATGTAAGTTAGTTTTGTCTTATTCCAAGTATTTTTCACAGTTGTTGTCGCAGAAAGCTGGAGGGAAGATGAGAAAATAGAAACAGAATAACTGAATTGAAACTTTTCAATCAAAATCCAATCAGGTCTCCCATCATTGTAAAATGTAGGCAAAAATAATTTACTGGAATGTTATGTTGCCATGCTCGTCTTTCTGGTTGGCTGATGGTCAAATTCATGGGGCTGCTTTGCTCTTCAAGTTAGCGTAGCTAGCTGTCAGATACTTGTCCTGATAAATCAGCCCTGAATTCCTTAATTTTAGGAGACTGGAGATTGACCCAATATTTACATGAGAAGAAGACATTTACCTTCCTCAGAAAATGCCTAAAACTCAACAATAGTCACCCCACTATTGCCCACTTAACAACTTTCTTGCTTTATTTTTGCAACATTTCAGACCAAAACCAGAATTGGCTGGTCAGGGCTTTTAAAGATCAGTGATTGGCAACGAGCCAGATAAATGCATCGCTGGACCCTATTGAACGATGAACAAAAGTGTGGAAAAAAGACAACATTTTTAAAAAATCTGTTTTTTTTTACATATTCAGTAACATTGTCAGTTTGCTAAAGGCGTCCCTGAAACAGTAGCCAACGCTGTTTTGGAAAAGTTTGGGAACCAATGTACTAAGATATTTGCACTAGGAGCAAAAACACTTGGTAGGATTTTATGTTTTTGCAGTGTAGAAAGGTTTTGTAGTTCAGGATGAAGGAAACAGGGTGAGTTGAACATCAGAACGCTCATCTGTATTTTCCCAAATCTGACGGGACAAAGTCCCTCACCTAAATGCCCCCCAGCCCCCCACCACACACACACACACACACACACACCGCTCAGAGTACGCAATCGCCTGGCACGGTTGGCTTGGACTTGTTCTAAAGAACTCCCTCAGATCTCCCGTCTTTCCACAAACACGGTTTCCGGTCGGAAGCGAAGGCTGATCTCAGCGTTGGACCGAGCAACACGAGTCACCTCTGGAAGCATCGGCTCCTCCAGGCTCTGAGAAGCCCCATCGCTGAGAATAGCATGCAGATCCAGCCCACCGTCAGATGTTCTCTGTCTGCAGGGAGAGAGAGAGAAAGATGAACCCTGATGAATAAATATGAAGATAACCTGCACCTCTGCTATACTGTGCTTTTTTTTCTTTTCTGTTCCCATTTCCCAAATGGTTCCACTGGAGAGATGGTTAAAGAAAGAAAGAAAGAAAAAATAATGTCAGATTTTCAAAAGAAGCCTCTGGGCTATTGTGTTTGCCTGTGTGTGTGTGCTGTTTTTTTTGTTGGAGGATTTGTTTCGAGTGTGTGTGTGTGTGTGTGTGTGTGTGTGTGTGTGTGTGTGTGTGTGTGTGTGTGTGTGTGAGTGCGTGGGCGGCACAGTGTAGGAGTGTGCTGTAGCTTTTTGACAGAGCCTCCAGTAGCGCGTATTTGTGAATCTTTTGTTTTATTCGCCATCACTTTATCGGCGCTGCGGTAATCACACCTACCAGGGTCCGCTCAAGAGCGGCCGCCTCTGAACGAAGAGCAGCAGAACGGAGCTCTTTACGCGACTCATTTCCCTAACCAGCCTCAGTCATGCAAGACAAATGCCGGATTGTCATTTTTTGACACTGATTTAACAAAACAATCGGTATTACAGTACAAAAATGAAAAAAAAACCAAAAAAAACAAAAAGGGAGAAAGTCTGCCGCAAACAAAACTGAAAAACAACAAAAAAAAGGGTGAAAAGTCGGTGTTAATGAAGTACATATGAGTGGAATTTGCTGCAACGGCGAAGTCTGCTGTGAATATGAAAACACTTTGAGGCAAATATTACATCCTGGCTTCATTGGAAAGAGGTGTGGGTGGGGGATCAATTCATTCAGGGCCAAACTGCACCTTGTTGTGACTACGTGCGGCTCTGTCGTGACAAAGACAACCAGACACAACAAGGTGAAGCGTTTCACTCAGAAAAAAAATGACAGACTGCCGTGTAAGCAGAGGCTCCTCAGACTGAATGTTTTGGCTCAGTTGTTGTTGAGTTTCTTTAAGCGGCATTTTAAATCTGCGTTTCTCAACCTTTAAACCCATTTAATGAACACTCAGACCACGTAGCTTGAAACTGCCCCCACAACAACACAACATCTTTACTCATGTACAACCTGATATGGAAATATTAGTTATTGTTGTCTTCTTTGTTCATCCTAATGTTTGGTGAATGTGACTGGTCTTGACAAAACCATGAAGAAGTCTACTCGGGGCGTTTTCAGTCACTTACAGAGTCTGAAAGTGTGGATTCCAAGTTTGTTTTCTTTCATCCAGGCGTAAATAATCATTTTATTTAAGATGCAGATGCAGTTAGTCAGCGTGGGGCGCAGCGCTGCTCACATCACACTCAGCACAGACGTAGACCTGCGCGTCGGTGGGATGCCTTGTACTGTAATAGTGTTCTTAAGACAAAGGTTTCCTGAGAAACTGAAAGATATTCCTGCAGGCATGAATTGCTCCGATCATATAACTTAGTCCTGGTGTCGTTTCTGTTCCAATTGTATCTTCAGCTTTTCTTTTTAGTGACCCGGTTATAAGATGCTTATCCACTATTATTTTTAAACACATTTCTCTGGTAAGCTAACTGTACGCTTCGCACTTTGAGCTCACGTCACAGCAAATATTGTTTACATGCAGCACCTTGCGGACCACTGGAGGGTGCCTGCGGACCACCAGTGGTCCGGGGACCACATTTTGAGAACGACTGATGTAAATAAAGGACTAGGTCAGTTTTCTTTTTTCAAAGTGAGCTTCACGGAAGTGGAGCAGCTGGTCAGTACGTCCTGTTTTATCTGCTTTTGTAGTAGAGTTTAGATTGGGCCTAAAAAACGGACCCAAGCCGATAAGCACAGCGTTTGACCGTGATCCGACCCGACTGGTCAACTTCAATTAGACACGGGAAAATCTGGGGGAAATGTCTGAGAATCACATTTCAGATTTCAGTGCTCTGTGAGCCACAAGTCATCAGATAATTATTAGCCGAGTCACAAAGTAGGTCATGCCGTCAGTTTCCCTTTCAGTTTCAAGGATCGGTTTCCTGCATTCTGAGGAGAATGAATCATCATCCTTGCAAACAGATAGTTTGCATAGTGTTGCAAGAGATTGTTGTTATTATTGAGTCATATCTGAATACTCTGTGTAAATAATGCAGCAGTGGTATAAATGGGTTTTATACATAAATGGGTCTTTGTTCACACTTCAGAACTTTTCAAAATGTCAAAAAGGTCCATGGCAGCCTGCTATGTCTCAGAAAACTATTCTTATTAATACTCTTCTATGTTTAGTTATATCCCAGTTTTGTTCAGATGTTTTCTGAAACAGATTGATGATCCTGAAATGTATCGTTTATTAAGAACAAAGTTGGAATGCTTATCCCTCAGGATAAGAAAAGTGAAGTTATTTTCAAAGACCTGTTGTTGAAAACTTCCCAGTTCAAATCTTTTCTTTATTTTTTAGTAAAAATTAAACAGTTATTTATTTATCACATGTTGCTTTTATGTCAATAGATAATAATTACATAAATTCAGAAACATAAAAGTGATAAAACACAACGTGTCCTACATCCATTTAGGTACCAAATTGTTATAAAGTCAATTATTTTCTCATTCACTGATAAAAACCTGGAATAATTTATGAAAAATGACTAAAACTATTATTAATAGTAGAGGCAGCAAACAAAGAAAAAGCTTCCTGGTCTTAAAAGGCATTTTCTCTTCGTAATGAATCTCTAAGTGTGTTTGTCTTGCTAATGTGAAAGTTTAAAATGAGGTTTAAAAGCTTATTTAAATTTTAAAAATTTGTTTCTCATACAGTGATAATGGAGAAAGCTAGACCTTTATGACACTACTCATTTTCAACAAATGTAACAAGTCGTGTAGCTAACTGATTTTCTCACCTGAAACAACATCAAGCTGAATGCAAACATCACTGGTAAAAAATAAAACAACAAAACATCATCTAAAGTCCAAATCCAGCTGCTTGACCGTCAATTTAAACAACAATCTGGTACGGGTGAAATCTGAGCAGCTCCGCTTTTATGATGCATTCATAATGCATCATCTCATTCACTTAATCACCTTACACACAAAAATAAAAACCTAAAAAAACCCAGAAAGCAGCTCCAACTCAGTAATTGGTCAAAAGTAGTTGTATAAAGTTTGTTAAACTTACTTTACGTTTGTTAAAGTTGACAACTTAATAAATGAATGTGGATAAACTTAATTTGGTTCCTTGTGACCAGTTAACACAATATATGTAAGTTGGATCATTTGTTTTCTTTTTTCAGTGCTGGATTGTTAAAACGAACTCCAAAGTGACTCGGAACCGTTTTGATTAACGAATGTCTGCAGTCTTAAATAACACAGACCATTTTCAGCTGGTTCTGTAGTTTCATATTCCATCCATCCATCCATCCATCCATCCATCCATCCATCCATCCATTTTTGTTTCTGTTGATGAAAACAAACGGATAAACGTACTGAATCATGGTTTAAAGAGTACATTTACGCTACTACTGACTGTCTAATGTTCTTGGAAAGAAAAACAAAATCCCAGTAGATCATCAGTTCTTCCTATTTGTGTGAACAAGCACAAGGTGCAGCTAATGAACTTGCCAGTGTGTGTATCTGACAAGAGGAAAGCTCCAGGTTTGTTTGCAGTGCTGCCAGCTAGAATGATTTTTTTATTTGCCTGCAGCTAAAACCAAGACTAGCACTAGTCCTACTAGTCAGGCAGAGAAGAGAAACATGAGGAAGGAGACAGATGTGGTAATGGTCCCTAGAATAGCTTTGGGCACTGGCAGGTTCATCTTCACCTTCATCGTCTTCGTTCTACTCAGCGGGGAGACGGCTGATAGATATGTTGTGTTTATTGGCTGTGCAAGAATACACAGCAGGACAACCAAGGTTAGTATGACTATGGAGTCGTGTGTTTCACCGGCAACAGGAACAGAAGCTTCTCAGAGAGCAGCTAGTCTGAAAACCATCAGTCTGTTTTTGCTTTTTTTCCCCCATTTGAACAAATTAGGACGCTCTATTGAAACATGTTTTGGGAAATTTTTCACAACACCGTTAAAATCAGCGGTGTCCAAAAGTGACCACAGGTCTGGAACAGGAAAGACACAAACCTAAAACAATTGATGTCCCCCAAAAATGTGGAGATTTTGGGGGGCTTGTGCCTGCTCTTTAAATACAGCGAAATATCAGTCGAAAGCCCTTTTTATGTTTTGGATCATATACCGATTTTATAAAAATTGAGTTTTTTGTTGAGTAGGCAAAACAACAAAAACAAAAACAAAAAAAAACTAAATAAATTTTAGAATTTTTAATTTAATGAATGTTGGGTCAGATCATCCTGTTATTCCGCCAGCCTGTTTCCTCATGTTCCTCTCATCCTGTATGACTTTAGATTCACCCCTGGACTTTAGCTTTTGTAAAGTATCATTTTATTTATTTATTGCTCATTTTTGGAAGTAAACAGTTCATTTTCCACCTGCCTGCCTCCTCCCTGCATTTGGATTCCTGCACGTCACTATTTTCTAACTCAAATATCTCAAGGCTGAGTGGGATAAAGTTGCCTCAGGCTGATTCAGACTCTGGTAGATGGCAACAAGAACCCTCTCAATGACGTTTTTTTTAATTGGCTAAGATTAGCTATCCAGCTAGAAAACACTTTTTTTTGTTGATCTTTTGTTAAAAATGTGATACACTGTGATTTCTTGTGTGGTTTAAGTGCAATCAAATCAAAATGAATCAGTTGTTCAAATTTGTTTCACAACTGTAGCCTGTGTGAAAGTAAAATGAAGCTCACTCACCAAATCATAGCTACTTCTAAAGGTTTAAAACAGAAATAAAACATTAGCTTCCATCCATTGGTTGCCAACCTTAGGGTGGCAGGTGGCATAATGACTAACTTCTTTTTCCTCTTCCTCTTCTGCTCTTCACAAACACATGGAGCAGGGGACAGAAACGAACGCTACAATATCTGACACCAAGAAGCAGTGGAGACTCTCACACTCCCACTTGATATTTAACAAGTGCACAGTACATTTGATAACTACAGGAACCATCTTCTTATTTTAATGTTACACAGGACTCCACAGTACAATAATCTTTCACAGAGCAATATGATTTTGCGACTTCTACATTAAAAAAAAACAACAAAAAAAGCGATTTAGCTATCTACAGTCTCACCTTTGCCTTCTCCCAAAATGGGAAGCGCTGCAGATAAGAAGCGCTAACACTGTTTAGAATGCTTGGTTCACTAATGTAACTTTAAGATAGCTCTGAATGTTTTATAGGGAGGTTTTGTTAGTATTTGGTATAAGTCAATTCATTACCTGTTGAAGTTGTTCCACAGAAATATAAACAGCCCCGAAGAACAGAAAGCACAGAGGAAACCTGGCAAAAGAATGAAGCAAAAGATTTGAAAGACCCTTGAAAAATAGTGTGAGAATTCTCTAAAGACCGAAAAACAAAAAGCAAGAAACTACGAATCACTTAACCAACTCAAGAATTGTCGGTGTTTCCTGTCTGATAGATCGGGGACCAAAGTTGCAACATTTGTTGAATTTTCAGCAGGCGGGGTTCGATTTTACACTGCATTGTGTCAAACCAACCAAATCCCTTGAAAAACCTGTTCCCCTCCTCGCCTGTGGTGGCGCTGCACCAAGAACCACAGAAGGAAAGTTGTACGATTTCTCTTTTGTCGTTGGTAAAAGACCATGAGTCCTTTCTCCCGCTAGCGCAAGAATCTCGTGTCTGATTTGGTTGCATTTTCCCAGAATGCCCAGCGCTATAGTCGCCTTCCTACTTTTGGAACCGTCTCCAGTCCGCTTGCATTCACGTATGAATTCGAACCGCACCAGAGTTCACCTGAACTGAACCCAGACCTCGGCTTTGAGGTGGAGCAGAGTTTGCTTTCTGAGTCCAGATCAGAGTTTGGTTGCAGCTAAGGATGAAGAAGGTCTGAGCTAAACGATCTGAGTGTCCCCATGCGGTCAGTCAGCTTTATACATTTGCCAGCATCCTCCACTAATGCTTTTCTTTTCTTTAACCTGGCTTTCTCAGTCCCTCCTGGTCTCCTCCTATCCATATCTACTTGCTAGTCAGCGGCTTCATCTGGTTTTCCACCAGGTTTTGGGCAGATATGGGATCTTGGAGTGGACTTAACCAACTGTGAGTTTTTCAGGAGTGTTTTTCTCCCAAACTCCCAGAGCTGTCCAGAGTTCTAGTAGTTTTGGGTTTTTCATGACAGTTCAATTCTATTTGGTTGTGACTTTTTTGTTTGTGTAATTCAGTTAGTTTTATTTAGTTTTTAGATTGTCTTTGCTAGGTTTTATTAGTCATTACCCACAACCAAACTTCTAATAAAATTGACTTTTTTTGTTGTGGTTTTTGCATTTTTGTTGACCCCTCTGGGTTACCGTAACACCAAGAACAAAAGCCAGAACACAAGTTTTGGTGGCATTTAAGTGCCCACTATTTAAGTACGAAATATTAAGTTAATCAATAATTTAAAGTTGAAACTTGTTGAACTTATTTTCCAGGATGTTGACAGGGCAGCCCATTGTGTAAAAACCTCGTAACGTTTCCATGAAACGATTTCTAAATCAAGCTTTTCCTTACAACTGAATATTTACATTTCCAGCAGAACTATTTGTTGCTTCATAACCTGCTCTGTGTATTTAATAAGCAATATATTGTATTCAATCACAAAATTAATCATCTTAAAATAAGCTGCCATGTCATTAGTAACCAGTTACTAAGCAAGAGTATTTTACATATTTTTCTTGTAAAGAAAACACAACTTGAGTCCCTTTTTACAATACAACACCGGTGTGCAACGGTTTTGTGTCATAGAGAAATATTTTCATGTCTGTGGATGAAAATATAGTTCTGGATGAAATTAGGAGTCCACTTTTAATGATTGTTTGTTTTGGGGTTTTTTTTGGTTTTACTCTTTACAGGTTTACGTTTGAGAAAAATGAACTTTGTTCTTTCAATCAATCAATCAATCAATCAATCAATCAATCAATCAATCAATCAATCAATCAATCAATCAATCAATCAATCAAATTTTAGTTGTGTAGCACATTTCAGCAGCAAGGCATTTCAAAGTGCTTTACATCATTACAAACACAGAAACACAATGCAACATAGAATCAACAATCAAAACACAGCATTAAGTCAAGTTCCATCAATAAATTTATAATTAATTACGTTTCAAATACAATCCTAAACAGGTGGGTTTTTAGTCGAAATTTAAAAGAAGTCAGTGTTTCAGCTGTTTTACAGTTTTCTGGAAGTTTGTTCCAAATTTGTGGTGCATAGATGCTGAAAGCTGCTTCTCCTCGTTTGGTTCTGGTTCTGGGGATGCAGAGCAGAACCAGAACCGGAAGACCTGAGAGGTCTGGAAGGTTGATACAACAACAGCAGATCTTTAATGTGTTGTTCTTTTATACTATCAACTACTGACAACATGTCTCTGAAATTCCAAGCAAAAATATTGTATTTATTTGCAGAAAATGAGAAATGGACAAAATAACGAAAGAGATGCAGTGCTTTCATATCTCAAATAATGCAAAGAAAACAAGTTCATATTCATTTTAAAACAACAGTATTAATGTTTTTAACTCGGGAAGAGTTCAGAAATCAATATTTGGTGGAATAACCATGAAGTTTTCAATGGGGTTTATTGCAGTGGTCTCTCTCTCTCTTTATATATATATATACTGTATATATATATACTGTATATATATATATATATATATATATATATATATATATATATATATATATATATATATGTGAGACAAATCAAGAGACAGAGTCTTGCGTTACCCTGTGCAGACAGATGAGAAGTCAATGATGTGTTGTGTAATAAGGGAAGCAGATTTCTGCCTCATTTATCCTGCCAGAACTCCCAGGATCTCCCGGCTTCTCTCAACGGCCACGGTTAATGGATCCGATCTGCACAGCACCTCGCAAGCTCTGACATCATCTAACACCAGCGCAACCATTTAACGCTGGATGTACTTTCTGCCAAGGCAGTCGACCCTTAACTGATGAAACACCAAATCCATTTAAAAGCTGAGCAATGATGTTTAAGGCTGTGACATGGCTGCCTGCTATTCTAACACCATTATGTGTTTTTACATGGTCTCAGGTGCCAGCAGCTGAACAAATGTCACATTTTCTTCCGGAGGAAGAACCCCGACTTCATTCTAATGTCAGGTTGTGTAGTTTATTAAGATCAAAACAGCTTTCTTCACATGTTAAAATCATTACGCTAATTATAACATTAAGTATAATCTTTTGTAATTACGAAAGAAGTCTTTAAATATATTAAAGGAGCAGTAATATGTATTTTCCAGGCACAAGGGGGCATTTTATAGCACACTCAAATAACTATGTTACGTTATAAAGATGTTGTGAACATCAAAGAAATTTAATTTAGTCATTTAACGCCTTAAAATTGGGCTTCTGTCTCTTTAAGAAGCTCCTGCTCTTTCTGAAACTCCGCCTATAGGAGGTCGTCACAACAGCGCTTCACTTCTGAGCTAGATCAGTTTACCCCGTGTTCCACCGCCGCTTCATCTCAACTTCGGTTCAATCAATCAATCAATCAATCAATCAATCAATCAATCAATCAATCAATCAATCAATCAATCAATCAATCAATCCAAGACTTAATTACGATCCCTTCAAAGACAGAGGAAGTTTTCAACATTTCATAAATAAGCCTGACAGATTCTGTCAGGCAAAGGAGCATTGACTCCCAGCAACACCTCACTTCTTAGAAATCTGTTAATCCACACAGAGGTGTGAAGATGTATTTCAAAATCTGGTAAAAACTATTTTATAACCACATTCTTGGGAAGAGTTTCTGTAGTGGAAACCTGCTGTAAATGTTTTTTTGGGGGCGTGGGGAGGGTTTGATGATGGGATGTTTTATATTTACAATAATGCAAATTATCTTCTGGTGAAATTAGTGTCTTGTCCAAAGAAAATCTGAGAGAAAAGCTGATAAATTGAATTATTGACTTACCAGAAGGTTTCAACTATTCCATGTCAAGAAATAGATATCAGTGTAAAATTACAGCTCAGACTCTTAGGAGTAGAAACAGATCAAACGTTCTGCTTGTGGCAGAGAAATCGGTGACGCAAGAATGTTTTTATACTTAGGACTGTGCAAAGGTCAGTCATTAAAACTGTGGTTATTACACTGAAGTTCAGTAAAACTGACTCTTTTAAATGCATAGTTTCTCTGACAACCTTTCTGTAGGTGTGGCTTGAAGAAGTAATGACCAGAAGTGGGCTCATTGTGAAACCTTCCCTTTATCAATATTTTGCTAATGTCAAAAAAACAAAATTTTGCAATTGTGGTGTTTCGATTAAATAAGAAACTCACTTAAAATCACACATGAATAAGTTTGTTCACAAGGTCAGTCTTTAAAAAAATCCTCCTACCACTTCCTGTTGTCTTCTTTGTCGTTTCCACCAGTAGTAACATCTGATTGTTGATCGTGTGACTCGTGATGTGGTTTCGCAAAACACACGGCCGAAAAAACTGCTCATCCTAGAGCAAAAGAATCACCATTTTCCCTTAACCAAATTTAATTTCACAATTTCAATTATATGGTCAACAGAAATGCAGCTAGTGTTGGAAAAGAAATTATATAAAACAACATGAAGATCAGCACGCCTCCCGACCCCATTAGGGACAAGGGTGTACAGAAAATGGATGGATGGAACATGAAGGTCCAGATAAAATGTTTTTTTAAAAATCAAACGGCAGAAAACTGAAACCTCAGAGACGATGTGGACTCTGCCATGCCGAAGAAACAGAAAAACGTCGTGGGAAACTTAAGGTCTTCGGCACCGAGCAGCCTTGTGACTGCGTAGGTGTCGGGGCCAAACACCGTTCTGCTGCTTTGCAGGGAAAAGGTTTATTATCGGCAAAGATGATGCGCATCATCAGGACCTTTATCCTAACAGTGTTTTAACCTGAGAGTTAATTTTACCTGCCTTTTTGAAATGCCCACACATAATGATGCACACAGAGAGGGAGAAGGTCTGCTTTGGTGCTCCGAGCAGAACAGATTTTATTTAGTACACGGGAAAAAATGTCTTGTTATAAATGAAATAATCTACTAATGGAACTTGCAGTTTTTTCATCAATATTTAGGAACGTTTGACTCTAAAGAAGCTCCTATGCCGTCATGTGAAGCGACTTTTAAGTTAGTTTTGTCTCATTTCAAGTGCACCAAGATGGTTTCAATAGAAATTAGACCAAAATTACTTTGTCAGAGTTTGGGTTTTTGCAGCATGGACTCAATTAAACCTGGTTGTCCCCACATAGACGCTTGACCTTGCTGAAGTAACTTTTTACATTTTATTGCCTTACAAACATTTGTCTGTATTTTATTTGGATTTCAGATGATAGACAGATAAACACAAAGTCACACTTATTGGCAGGTGGATGCCAGTGTTTTCATTTTTCTTCCAATCTGCAAAATGTTGAGTGCATTTGAATTTTTGCAACAATAAAAACTAGTAAATGTGAAAGTGCATTACACCACTGTCTGATTCACAATTTTCAACTGGATTTCAAACCATGTTAGTTGTTCCATGAAATGAGCTAAAAAGTCAAATAAAATCAAACTGAATGAACTGTATTGAAATGCAGTGAATTCAATTAAATGAATTTGATTTTTACTGGATTTTTTTGTGTCACTGGATATTAATTAGAGTCAAATTTTACGGGCTTTTAAATTCATTTTTTAAAATATTCTTCAAACCCTCTCCTTCAATTTTCTTTCTTTTATTTAAAAAAAAATACAAGTGAAGTAGGACTGAATTTAATTTTTGTAGCCAAAGTTGAATCAGAAGTGCAAAGAACAGTCTGATCAGAAAATCTAATCTTTATAGAGATTTCTCACATGAAGCTCACACGTTGCAGCCAGAAGACAACACAAAATGTGAAATAATAATGTGACCATTTTATTAGCCAGTATTTCATATCTGGAAAAGTCCTGGAATAGGAACAAAGTGATCACACGATTTGAGCGAAGAAAGTAACTTCCAACTTGAGAAGCTGAAGAGTGGATTGATAGCGTGAAGAGAGCTGAACGCGGGCACGGCCTGGACTCCTCTGAGCGCCACTTTAATTACACAATTAACTAGGACATTTTTCATGAGAGCAACACAGTGCATCCTTCCAAGAAAAAGTGGTTTTTACCTCACTGCTTAATGCACACTTAATTACACCAAGACAACAAGGTCTTGGAGCTGTTAATGACTTTTTTTTTTTTTTTTTTGTGAGGCTTTAGTCTGTGATTTTGGACAGTTTAAACAGCAAAAACCTGAACAGTCAAGTTTTTTTGGCAAATTAGCTTGACTGCAAAAAGTAAACAGTAACCTTCAGCAGGAGCACAGATAAGTACAGATAATGTAAAATATAGGACAGGATGATATAATTAATTACCAGAAGTTACAGTCAAGCAGCGAGTAGTAGGGTTAAAGACTGCTCTGAATCTTAGTTCCTTATACAGCACAATTATATTGTGATATAATTACTGAAGCAGCTCAGCATTATAAAAATGAATTTGAAGTGAAAATATTTAAACTGATGTCGAAATATTAGTAATTGTTTCTGTTACCTCAGACTTCTTCCTGTCAACAAAGTGTAGCTAACACCCGGTGAAAAGCATAACCCCGCTCCTGCTACAATAAAATAAAAAAAATCCACTAAAGTGGGCGGAGCCAAGAGACACTGCCAAAGGGTGGAGCTGAGTGGAGAGGGTAAGAAGTGATCAAAAAGTAAACAAAACTTTGTCGCCATATTTATTTACCTTTCACACCTCTAGCAACTTTTATCAAAACACCAACAAGTTACAAATCTAGCGAGTCTCTTTCTGTGTTGTTGGGGTGTTTTATGGCGAGCCAGCAGCGAGTGCTGCCGCAAGCCCCTCGGATGACTGCGTCTGGCCATGCGTCAACCCCATACCTTCGCCGATAGTCAGAGCAGAGAAGATCCATTCTACTCCGTGTTCACATTGCATGTAAATCACACATTTACTAAGCTGAGCAATGTTCAGTATTTGCCGTGGACACGCTCTACTTGCTATTCCAACTCCGCGTGTCTCCGAGAAAACCTCTTATACGCGAACGCATTTATGTGGCGAAGTTGTACCAAGCACCGTTCGACCAAAGGTGCTTGATAGGTAAAATAACACAGAGTTAAACAAATTTATACAAAAATGTGAAAACGCACGCAGAAATATAGAGATAGAACTCTAAATAACCTATTCAGACAGTTTTTAAAACGTTGATTTGAGGGTTAGTTGCACTTCTGGCCAATAGACGTTATTTCAGTTGGGTGAAAATAGACGGTTATAGTTTAACTTTTTACCCTGCAAGCTTTTTATCCTGTGTGCGATCCGGCAGGGTTGCACTGACCCCACGTGAGGTTTTACAAGTTTTTTTTCTGTGTGACAGTCTGACGGGACACCTACACCTCCCCTTCCTCCCCGCTGTCCGACCATGACATCTGCTGTGGGAGGGTTCATTAAATGAAAGCAATTTATTCCAGTGGTCGGAGTAATTCGATACCCTTATCCCACTGTCGTGTATCTGCATTGGATTTCCGTGGCATAGAAAGATACACAGTCTTATGTAAATCGTGCTGCAGCATCTCCAGCTAAGCAGCACTGCATCACAGTGACAGAATCCCTTGGATATGAGACGCCAAACCAAAGTTCATTAGTCCCAGGTGTTCATTCTGCATGACCGGGTCAGTGGCTGAGTGGTGTCAAAGAAGCGGATGTTCCTATCAGTGGTGTCACTTAGTATATGTGTGGCTCATGAGTCAGCCAGACGAGGATGAGCCTGGACTTGAGGTTGAGCGATTGCACGACGGTGTGGGTCTTGTTCGGTTGTTTGGCACTTTAGGGGATGGTATGTGTGGTATTCGCGTGGGCGAGCAGTTAGTTCAGAGGGTATGTCCCATTCTTTTCCCATCTGTCAGGAGTGGTAAGTGTGAATGTGGGCCTGTGCAAGTATTTGCATAGTGTGGATTCCTGGTGTGCATGCTGCATGTGGGAGCAGAGAGAAAGCACCTGGCTGAGGGGTGAGTCAGAGACCCAGGTAATCGCTCTGACATTTAATTCTAATGGAGTACTTGGAAGATAATGGTACCAAACCAGCATAAGCAAGATATGCATGTACTCACACAAACACACACACACAGCCCTCCCCAACACTTACCACTGTAAAAAGCTGTGCTTAAGATCCTGACTCATACACATTAAGGCAAAAAAAAAAAAATTGCGGAGGTGGGAAAAGTGTATTGAAGCCCCAGACAAGATGACAGTCAAAAGGACACGGTGCAGGCGCTAACAGAAGGTAGACAGCGAACGCGAAGGAGAGAGGGATGGAGAGGGTAAAGAGGTGTCTAATGCACGGAGGAGCTGATTGGCTTCCTTGAAGACATGGTGAAAGTTAGAAAGAAATGGAAAGTGAGTCTGTAGTTCCTGCAGCGGAGAAGCGCGCTCGAAAACTCTGAGAAGTGAAGTATTTCACTTCGGAGGAAGAGAGGTGAATATTCAATTGCGAGTAATATCGAGGTTCAAGAGTTGAGTGGGCAGTTTCGCGTTTCCAGTAGGTCTTTGATTGCTGCTTATTAGAAAAGCTGAAGATGTTAATGTATTAAGTTTTGCTAAGTACAGATGTTTTAGCCAAACATACAAATAATAGTAATCATGATAACAATTGTCATAAACACTCAAAATAAGAATATTAATGTTATCCTCACCACTGTTAAGGATTAGTCTCACAGCAATTTCCAACCTCATGCTGTGGACCGCCTCTCTGGAAACAGGAAAATCCACAACCTCTTTTGACAGGATTTTTTCTGCAAACTGAAATGAACAGCTTCATTTAATGTCTTTAAATTTAAGTAACAAAGTAAGTAATTCACTGTACATGTCTCAAAATATATATCAAAATCCTAAAGTCATACACTGTGTGACAATATGTCCGCACCTTCAGTGAAAATACACCACATGATGAGCTATCCTGTTGTTTTGGATGCTTGACTGTGTCACATGTCCAACGTGAGACATTGCACCCCTTCTTCCTCATAAATGCCCTGTAAATATAGATATATTAATAAGAACAACTTTATTTGATTTTCATACTTGAGTTAAAGTTAAATTTTTAACCATACCTTGTGATTTGCAAGCATTTCTGGATGTCTTGTTTTGATTCCCCCAGTGGATTCAAGAACAAAGACTTTTTGTCTTGTGGGTAGATCACCTAGAAAGTGGGCATTCGACAGTTTTCATGTGGTTTTTGTCTATGTGATAAGTATGATATAGATTGTTTTTAGAGTATAAAAACATTTATTACCACTAAAGTCCAGTGGTGGTGTTGATTGTTGATTCCCAGAATTATTTCATAATTCATTGGGTTCATCTGTGAATAATAAAAAAAACATAGATTTTTTCATATCAAGAACAAAATATGTTTAGTAACACACACACATAGCACTGAGATTATACTTTTTTATAGGTGATACAGAAAAATCTGTAAAATCATATAAAAGTCAAAACATTTTCTTTTCATCGATTCAAAAATACTAATAACACATGGAAGAGTAACACAGAAGCACAGTGGAATGTGTAAGATCTACCTTTTTTAATGTAGGACTTTTTCCCTGCCACATTGCTGTCATTGCAAATGAATCTATGAACACAGCCTGTCCTGTGTTCTTGCTGTTGTATTCCTTCACGATGACGGCCAGAAATGCATTAATAGACTGCAAATGTATTACAAGAAAAAAGATTAGTTAAATACTGTAACAGCTGTGATATTTGAAAACAATTGATTGGAGCAACAGCACCACGTGATTTTTGACTTTCTAGAAAACACCGTATGTGTTTATATTGTAAGGTGCATTGTTAGATGTAAAATCTGCAACATATTTGTAACTTGGAAGATACACATTTAAACAGAGCATACATTACATAAAGATAATCACATCAACAGTAATATTTATTATAACCATCTTAGATTTCAAAATATCAAATAATTAATTGCTTCAAACGATATATAGACAAATAATGACCAACAGTTTCAAAATTCACAGGGTTTGCTTATTTTTTCCCATGTTATGGAGGGGGAACAGGTTATTTCAGGCAGCTGAAATATATGGTTCCCCCCTCATAACTTTGTCAAATAAAGTGCAAATCTTACCAAATTCACAGGATTTATTGTTGATGATAAGAGGAATAAACAGAGTTAAGGCCTTGTTGGTGAATTAATTTGTTCCCATGTTATGGAGGGGAACAGGTTATTTCAGGCAGCTGAAATATTCATTCTCTACTCTCCTCCCCCCATAACGTTTGGGAATAAAGGGCAACTGTTGCCAAATTCTCAAAAATTGTTATGTGTGATAGCCTGCAGTATACTAGAAATGCCCTTACTACAGTAATCTGTCATATTTTACATTAGAACGGTCTTGTGCGTTTTTTTGTTTCTCTTGCCCACACAAACCAAGTAATGACAGAAGTACAAAAGCCCTCATTCATTTAACCTCTGTCAAGAGTTTTTGATGGTTCTGACACAATGCAAGAAAAAAAAAAAAAAAACACAACAAAAAAACGTCAATGTGGTTTAGGGAAATTCTGCTTTTGAATTTCTGGCTTTTGTTCTGTCTCCCCACCGCCAACACCCCCAAACAACAGTCACTATCTGCTGATTGTCAGCTTATGCACAGACTACAATGACTTTATGAGTGACTGTGATTGAGTCTGGCAGAGCCTGCGGCGGGGAAACGCGAGGAGGAAGAAAAAAAAAAATGCATATTTGATAAAGAAATCAACAGCGGGCTGCCAGTGCGGCACAAGAGCCCTTGAAAATTTCGCCCGTTGCTCCGGTAACCGCAAGGACGGATTCAGGTGAGCGTGACACAAAAGCGAGAGCGCACACAAACGCTTCATGATTTTCTCCCTTTTTTTTCCTGCGTGTTTCGGCACAGCAGCAGAAATTTGTCCCTCCGAGAGGTTCTGATCCTCGGACCCGGCTGGTTCTACGTTTCTCACCCACATTTGTTTCGTTTGTCCATTCACTCCGTTTGTTTCTTTTTATTTGCCCAACAGGTCTTCACCTCATCTAATGTGGACTTTCCACTGCGAAAACTTTTATTAACAAGCATTCTATGGCGAGGCAGCATTAGTGGCCTCGTGTTTTCTTTATCCGACGCTCCTTCCCCACCCCTGAACACGTCCCCGTATCTCTGTTAACTGTAATGCTTTTCATCGGATTCAAAAGCTCCTTTTTTAGTATTATTATTATTATTATTTCACCACGCCCTCGCCTTTGTGCTGCTATTTGGTTATGAATCCCACGGCTGAAAAAAAAAAGCATCTCAAAAACTGTCATCTTTCAAGCGTGGATTTTATTTCTTTTTATAAACAATGCTTCAATTTTACTTTCAGAAGAATATTTTTTTATCCCCTCTTTTTTTGCCACAGCTCTCGTTGGAGTGGTGGAGGTGAAACCCATTATAAGATGTGTCGGCAGAAAGAATGAGTGAGTGGGTGAGGGGGGGTAGAGTGGCTCCATGAGGCTGTCATGCATTCTTTTAGCCTTATTCACTGAGCGTAGGCAGCTAATTTATGTTTGCATTTACCAGGTTTACCTCAGGGGGAAATGTTTTATTATATGCTGTCTTTGAAATCGATGACTAATTGTGCTGTGCTTTTTTTTTTTTTTTTTTTCCTAAGTGTCCATCCGTCTCCCAGAGCTCGGTTTCCTCTAAATCCCTGCCTTGCCTCTTCTTCTCCCCACCTCGTGTTTCCACGTTGACTTAGATCTGAGGATGACTTTGTTTTGAAAAAAACAGGAAGAGGGGGAAGTCGTTTTCTGCAGATAAAATATAGAAAGATGCTAAACTAGTACCATAAAGGCCCTCGGCTTCAACTCAGATTAGAACAAAATTAGAAAGTTGAAGTGTCATACGTTAATTTCAGATGTTTTAACAACTTTTTTCTGGCCATTCTAGGTCACTGAGTGCCAGAACTCGAGCACCGTCAACAAAACAAAACAAAACAAAAAACTCGAAATCAGTTCAGTCAAGATTCTCACTACTATATTATCAACACTTTAATATCAGATTCCCTCTTGAAATTTTATTTTTGTATTGTAGTTTCTCAAATCTACCTCGAAACATTTTCTTTTGATCTGAAATGAACATTTTTGCCTCTTCTTTAATGAAAAATATGTACACTCATCATGCTAATATGGCATTAAAGAATTTTGTAGATACCTGTAAACTTTGATAAAAGATAATTCAAAGGAAAAACTACTAAAATAACTGCAGGTCAGAAGTTGGATGGCATATGATACTTGAACAAAAAGTATCAGTATCAATATCGGATATTGGCGATACTTTTTTTTTTTGATGACGGCAATGACAGAAAATATTTCTTTAAAAAAATGGCCTTTATTTAAACCATCCCTCCTGCAAGTTGTGCAACAGGTCACAACCGGGCTATGAAAATATTTGTTCAACTATGAGAATATAGTCATAATATCAGCAGAATAAAGATGCATTGATTGTTGTCATCTATTGTTGCTGCAATGCAGAACAGATGAGACACACGCCAAGCTTTTGTTAGCATTCAACATGAAGTTTCATTCTCCTTCTGGGTGTCCTTAAGCCTGTGCACCAATGCAACAGGCGCCCCCTAGTGGTTGGATGTGGAACAGAGCTAAACATCTGGAATAACTCCATGTGACAGAAGAAAATGATGCTATTTGAGAAGTACTGGATTAATGTACTGTTTTCTGACCTAACTGCTTTAACATGCCCCAACGTTCTCCCTGACATGTTTCTAATGTTCTGTAATTAAGAAATGTTAAATGTCTTCAAAATTATTTACAAATGAAAACTTGAGTGTTGCATTCATTTGTATTCTCTGTCCTTTACTTTGTTACCCATAAAAGATATATACATAGAAGCTGGATTTATACGGAAGTTAAATTGCGCACAATTAGCAACTATCTGGTTATAGGGGGACTTCCAAATGGAACTGGTTGCACTTACTTTATGTGTAACAAAGTAAAGGACAGAGAATACAAATGAATGCAACGCTCAAGTTTTTATTTGTAAATAATTTTGAAGACATTTGTCGTTTCTTTCTTTTCGTTTCACAACTATGCAGGTCTTTGTGTCGGTTAATCGCACAAAATCCCAATAAAACACGTCAAGGTCTGTTGTAACGTGAAAGAGGTTCAAAGTACTCCAGGTTGCAACTGGCCAAAAAAACAAACACGAGTGTAGGACAGCGATGCGGGCATGGGTTGACAAGAAAAGAACAGATTAAGATAAATGGAGTGCGAGTCTAACTGAAAGGAAATCAGACAGCTAAAAAAAAAAACAAACCCTGAGAGAAAGAAAAAAAAAAAAGTACATTCTCGGGAAATGAGTCACTTCTAAGTGAAAGCTTTGTAATTTAAGCCACACATGGCGAAGGAGAAAGTGAGCTGGAAGGATGGATGGAAAGATAGAACGGTAAAAACAGACAGGCGTAGACATTATCCATCACACAAAAAATCACTGGTTTTAACCACAGCGCAGTAGGTGGATTCAATTAGGCTGGTGGGCCGACTGTACCAGAAGTGGCAACACCTATCAAGGTGGATTTCGACATACAGTAATTATACACCAACAGAAAGAGCAGGTGAAATCTTATGTTGGCCTTCTTATAGCGTAACCATATATAAGCTATACTTGCTCACTTCGCCCCAGTCTTTTATTCTCTGTTTGGAGCTGATGCGTGTAAAGGCTTCCTATAGTCTGTCTGATTCATGACAACGATCTGAACAATCCTGGAATAAACAATGAGAGACGTAACCTAGAAAGAACTATCTGGCTTAGCTGCAGCGTGGTTTACTTTAAGGGGATTTTATCTGTTCACAGGTGGCTGTGGTCATTAACGCCTACTAACACTGGGAACTCACCATACAGGATTCATTTAATCACCAAGTCTTTATGTGGTAAGCTTGAAATGTGAATATGCACGTTTTCAAAAAGTGTTAAAGAAAGTATTTTGTTGTCTCAAACCAAACATCTCAGTTGTCGAGGTTTTTATATTCAGAACAGTTTTGTTTTTTTTAAACCATTTTGTTTTAAACATTAAATTTAGAAATGTCAACTATAAACTGCCTGTTCTTCAGTGGAAGGATAATTAATCGTTATAATAAGTACATGCTACATTGGTTTTCTCCATATTTCCACTGGGGTGTTTTTTAAAGCTAAATTTGGCGCTAAGCCCAGCAGTTAGACAGTCCTATTAGCCCGTCTTTTCACTCGCGATTGCGACTAAAATGCCGACCGCAGTAGAAGACCATCGACCCGACTCTTCTTCATCATTCATTTCTGATGGAACTTGTGCGATGAGGTCATAGTCGCTCGTCATTGTCCGTCGTCCGATGAAATTAGTGCCTGTGAAATTTCAAGCTCAGCATAAGAAAGTTGAAAAAAGTTGACGTTATGTTGGTGTCTTATGGACAGCAGACTCTGATGAGGTCCATCGCTGTTGTTCGTGGCTCCCTGTGTGTCGCGCCCATAATGCACCGCGAGAGAGGCTTTTAGGTCAAAATTGGAAATCCAATTCACCTGAATCGCTAAATATATAGATATATTAGTCCTGAAGGATATGGCTGAAAAACATACCACAATATAAAGGTTTCATGTCACCCGATATTGGTAATTGTTGATTAGTTTTTCATTTTAAATGTCTGAAATACTTTCAAACTGGTAGTGTGACTTGCCTTGTTTCATCCAGTTTTCAGAATAGTTTTTATTTTTAAGCAGTTATGAGGCAAAGTGGTGAAACTTTAAACTGCTGCTGCACACGTCACTCAAGAAGTTGTTGCTAGGTAACCAAAGATTGAGTTATTTCTGAATATTCTAATCAGATGTATTATTTATTGATACTGATCAAGTGTCTATTTCTTTATTAATTTATTGTCCTGACCTCCAAATTATATACATACACATATGCAATTTTGTTATTCTTCCTTATAAATTCTCTGTGTTTTGGTGTTTCTCAACAACATGCTACGTGTAGCATGTTGAGTCAATTCAGAGGGGGAGCGGGCGACGGCTACAGGGATGCAGGAGACAAAAGCATCAGCTTTAGCCTGCATTGTGTTCACACTGCAGTTCCAGAAGCTCCACCTGGTTTTGTGCAGGTACTTTTCACAAGCAGAGTTATTTTTTTGTGCTTCAAAAAGTGTGAACTTACCGCGCAGCATGCTCATTTTGTCACTTAGGAACTCTGTGGCGGTGACAAGGTTTGTCATTGCGTGGCAACACGAAAAGTGCAACTAGTGTCCTTGTTGCATCTGCCTCTCCATAACGCACAGCTTATGCACCCTTACCCCCTGTTGCACTGTATTATAGGATATGGAGTTTGATTGGTATGAGCTCTATATAAGAGACTGATGTTTTGCCTATTGGCATTCTGGATCACTGGTCTTTGAGTTGCATTAAAGTTAGGACCAAGTTTGTATGTGCATGTATGATTGGACAGAAATGGAAAGAAATGTATTAATATATTAAAGTGTTAAGTGCCTTGAGATTACAGCTGTTGTAATTTGGTGCTAAATAAATTCCAGTGAATTGAATGTAAGTTGTTGCTTAACTGTTTTTGTCAGGGAATGTAAACAGGAAGAAATTTGAAATCCGATGCAGCTCAGCGGCGTTTCATCTGGCAACACCGTCAGACTTAAAGGTCCTTTCATTTTCTATGCAGTATTTAACTATTTGCTTACATAATACATCTTATTCACACAGCGGCTGTGTTTCAAAAATAAACTTGCTTGATGGAAACACTGACTTTGAAAAAACAGTTTTTTTGATAAAAAAAAAAGTTAGGCCAGAGGAGGATCTGCACCTCCAAGGCGGGGCTAGGTCCACCCAGGTGTTTTGCACAGCTGAATGGTTGCTACGGGAGATTAAGGTATTTCTCAAATATGCATAAAAGATTCAAGGCAACACTCCATGTATGTTTTTGATGAGGGAATAAAATTATAACATGATGTAAAGCTAAAAAAAAGTCAATTTTACATAATACTATCCCTTCAAATATCAGTGATTCTTATTTCATTTGAACTAAATCTCGCTTTCTAGACAAGCAGCACTGATCCAGATCTATCAGAATGGGTTATTTTCCGATACTCCTTTACTGACCTTAAGACATTTAACTGGAAACATCTGCATATCTTGCGTCCTCGTATCACACTTGTATAAAAACAAAAAGTCCAGCAGCTTTCAGTAGCTGCGTCCTTTGAATCATCTCTCTTTCCTTTCTGTTATTTCCCTCAATAATAAAAGAAAATCAAATTCATCACTTGTTTGTGCTGAATCTTATTAACCACGAGGCACTGTCTGTTATTTTTTTACATTTTTTTTTCTCGTTGTTGCTTTGAACGCAGCAACACCAACACTTGAGCATGAAAGGTCTGATAAGTACCATTTGGCCGAACATGTCGAATCTGTTCAGTCCACATGGCCAACTGTACGTGAGTCATGTTGTGTTTATCGTGACCAACCGGGAGTCCTACCTCTTCTCTGGCCACCAGCTACCGTTTCATTTACTGATCCTCTGCCCCCCGTTCCTCTCACGTTGCTTTTTGTTGCAGCTCTTCGGCTTCACAACTTGTGGTGGTAGGGGGGGGGGGTTTCAGAAAAAGACGCCCAGCAGAACTATACTGCGGTTCTTCTTTGTTCGTTTTAAAAGGGACAAAAACAGAGACACATGTTGTGAGTCAGCTCAGTGTGTCACGATGATCCATCGGGGAGAATGGCGTCCTGTGTCGAAGCGTGATGTTGTTCCCACGAGGACCGTGTTTTCTTTCCACCGAAACGGCCTTGGTGAACTGCTACAAGAAAGTACTTTTATCGTTACAATTTCATTCATTCTATCAATGTCTTTGGTCTTGTGTGTGACTCAACTAAAAATATGTGAGAGATGTTCAGGTGGGATTTTTTTTGATCAAATGAAGAAAAGGAAAATATAGGTCAGTCAAGAGACAGGTGGATTCTTGGAAAGAACAGCTGGCGGTAAAAGTCATGTGATGTTCACGAACAATCCAATCCAATACGGTGATGTATTATAAAAACAAAGCAAACGTTTTGAGCGACGGAACTTTTGTAAAGCTAGTCCTTGGTTGAACGATATCTTGATTTTTTTTTCCCCTCCAGGGGGTCTTTTGTCCCTTATATGAAAGTAGGCTGACAGGAAAGGGACAAGGAGAGGGAGAAGACATGGGGCACATGTCTTCCGCATGTCTTCGGAAGACATGCCTTGAGTCCTCGGCCGCGTCAAGGACTTAAGGCCTCCAAACGTGGGTCGCGCTATCCCCTACGCCACCACATCACGCCCTCTTTAGGGGATTTTTGATGAATTAAAAAATCGTTGTAATTATTAGAGACGCTAAATGAGATAAAAAGGAGGATTCTCTTCCCAGGCCCCAAATGGAGTCAACGCTCTGACAGCGGAAGGATTCTAAACAGGTTTGGAGAACGAGAGGGAAACCCCGTCCCTGTGCCAGAGAGATTCAGGTATTCAGGCGGATAAAGTTTTCCCTGCCAAGGTATGCGAGTCTCCCGCTCCTGCTGGAATCCGTCCTGTCACAGTCATTGTTACTCAACTCTGCGGAAGTCATTCCAAGTCTGTGACAGAGCAGAAGTGAGAGCTGCTGGCTCGAGTCCAAAACAAGGGCCTGCCCGGCTGGTGCTGTGGCTTCAACGCCGTCCTCTCAGCCGGCCGGCGGCTTTCATCTGCCTCCAGTCAAACTATATCAAAGGTCAGGTAGGTGATAAGGCAGTGCATGGTTCTCCACCCACCCAGTCTTATCGGCGTGGCCTACATCACGCAACATTCGGGTCATGTACTGAGCAGACCTGCCCTCGCGTGGCGTTTAAAGCCCTGCCTGCCACAGAGAGGAGTGGGACGATTAAAGTCAGGGTGCGGCTCAAAACGGTTTCCCTTTATGGAATAAAGTCGACATGAAATGTCCAACAAAGGCAATTTGTTCAACTTAAGTGTGAAATGTAATATCCTAAAAAAGAGAAGACAAATGCAGAAAGACGCCAAATCCTTACCAAGTATTATTAATCTAATTTCTAGCGCCAGAGTGAAATAAGCAGCCAATGGATCACATGTATGTTTTCATCAGTATTAAGAAATTATTGACTCTAAACAAGCTCAAAACTTTTGTCTTATTTTACGTGAACTATGATATTTGCACTAGAAACTAGACCAAAAGCACTTGGTAAGAGTTTGTGTTAAGCTACTTACAAGTAACCTTTCAGCAAGATACAGAAGTTTGCTCTAAGTCTGCATTTTTCACACGAGTGAAAAAACCTTACCAATGTTACAGGTTTCATCAATATTAGGGGATTTTTTTTACTCTAAACAAGCTCCTATCTCTTGCTGAAAAGTTACTTGTAAGTTAGTTTTGTCTTACTTCGGGTCTACTAAGATATTTGCACTAGAATTTAGACCAAACACATTAGGTAAGATTTTGTTTATGTCGTGGTAACAACAGAGAGCCATTCTTTGTAATGAATAATTCAACAATATCACGTCATAAACCCGCTGACGTGACGTGAGGACGGCCCGTTTTCGTTTGCTGTGCGGCACCGCGTCGCTGATAAGGATCTAGACATCAAATGTTTTCCCCTCGGGCGTCTCTTAGCAACACGTGCCAGGAACAGCAGGCTGAAGGTTCGACTCACATCAAAGAGGACTTTCACAAGCCGTGTGGCGTCACTGTGTGGCCCACCGGTCACACGCAGGTGGTATTGACCTAAACTACATAACCTCCAGAGTGCTGGAAGTCAGAATAACAGAGCGAACCTGCAGGAGCTGAAGATGAGGCTGAATCCCATTTCTCCACTTGCTCCTTATTCTTGGACCTCAAGAAGAATGAGACGAGTCCTAGTTCTTGCCACAATGTGGGAGAATAAGAGCTAAGAGACACGACTCTCACCTTTAAACTGAGACATCACACTGCAAAAACACTAAAACTTACCAAGTATCTTTGGTATAGCTTTTAGTGCAAATATTTTAGTAGACTTAAAATATAGCAAAACTAACTTACAAGTAGCTTTTCAACAAGATACAGGATCATGTGTTAAGTCACTCATTTTTTTATGCTGATAAAAGAAAATACTGGTTCCACTGGCAGATTTCTTCATTTATAACTAGTAAATTTTCATCAATATCAAGGAATTATTGACTTAAAATAAGCTGCATGTATACTGTATATACATATATATATATATATATATATATATATATACCAACTTGGCTTCGATATCATCAGTATTTTTGGATCGATACGCCTGTGTTCTGTTTAGCAGGTGTGATTAAAGGCGACCAGTGGCACAAATCTAAAAAAGAAACCTTCAGAAGACAAACATTCAGGGCTGATGAAGTTACACCCGGACATATTAAGTCATGCTTGTTTACATATTTGAAATAAGTGAGAACTGATGATAGCTCTGCTTCTTGAAGGAGCGTCCCATTTGTCAGTGGGATATTTTAACCCCAACCTGAATTAAGCACCAAAGCAAAAGGGGGTAACCATGGGAACCGGGGACATAGCCAAACATTTTACTGAACTCTACAGCTGCATAACAACATGTCATTTCCTTGGCTAGATTAATAATGACTGATAAACCACAGAGGGGCAAGGGGAATGGACTGGACTGTCTGTAATATTTCAAAATACTGCAGAAAGACAAAAACCTTGTGATTTTTTTATTTTTACATCTATAAGCCCGCATCCTTTCACGGCAGGACCTTGACAACACAAGTGTCTTGAAAGGCCTTTTCAGAGGCGCAAGGTCTCTCTGCTGAGGTTTTGTGCTGCAGAGAAAAGCAGCGCTTCGGCTTCCTGCTCCAACAGAAGTCATATCTCTAAATGAAAGGGCCTTTTGCAACAAGGCTGCAATCATGTTTCTCTGAAAAGACAGTCTGCCCTTTGGCCTCACATATCTGCTACAGGCTAGCAAAGGAAGGAAAAGAAGGAAGGAGGGAGGGAACCTTTCATCTCCTTTTTTCTTCCCCTCACCTTCTCTTCCTAACATGGAACCTCTAAATCTCTGCTTTCCTTCTCCTTTCAGCATTGTGTCGCCATCTGTCAGTTCATCCTTCTATCCATCTTTCGGTATTTGGGCAGGAATTAGCAGCTGACGCCGGAGCATTGTTTCCCACGCCGAACACTGAGGGGTTAACGGAGCGGCGTAGGAGTAGTTTCGATCCGTCAGGTAGGTCAGGTTTCTCCTAACTCCGCTGCATACCTGGGTGAAACTGCATGCATTTGCATGCCTGCCGATGAAACGGATGAAAGTGCGTGTGTGTGTGTGTGTGGGGGGGGGGTGAAATAAAGTATTTGTTGATGTCCTCAGATGGCCAATCGGTTCTCTGAATTTTACATCTGCCAGTCAATTTGCTTGCATGTTCATGCAGGGGAAGATGGCTGCAGACTAAAGGAACAAAAAAGGAAACATCCAGACAAAGACGTTGGATATTTTTGTTTTAATGTATGGGACACAGGCTGGGTTGCGTCCTAGGTGCACGAAGGAGCATTATTGTAGAACCTCGATTCCGTTGGTGTTTGCATCCCAGATGGTGTTTGGGCGGTTTCGCTCATTCTGAACAACATTTATAACCAATGAAAACTGGTGAGTAGGTTTTTATGGCCACTTCTTGTGAATTGTGTTGTCTCAGTTGCACACGGAAACGCCGCGATTATCGACAAAGTCTTGCACGTTTGCAATGGAAACGCATCTTCATCCATGCAATAGACCTTCTTCAGTCTATTCAGGCTTCGTCAAAGCAGCTGTAACAGACTGCAACAGGAGAGCTTTCCTGACCATCTATTTACAACTATTTAAAGAAACATAACGATTCAGACTCCCTTCTCTCACCCTATGGAATATTCATTTTATTCTGATAGGAGTTTCATTCTTTTAATATATATTAATTAAAAGTCAACCCAAACAAAATAAAATCATGATCTCTGCTAAATCACTGTGAAAGGAATGCTGGGCCTTGTATGGAAACGCACCTCGTCTCTCCTGCCGGCTTCCTAAAGAACTTTAAAAATGATCCAGAAGAAGCTGAACGTCTTTATAATTCACACTGCCTGTCTTTCTACAGATATACTCGATGAACTGACCGGGGGGAGGGAAAAAAAAAGCAGAATAAATGTGTCATATGAAAGGGCGAGAGAGAGAGAGAGAAACAGGATTGATATTTCAATTTCTAACGCGCACTTATATAGCGAGCGTTCATCTGCCACTGAGTCATGTTATGTTTATGTTTTCAAATCCTGAGAGGAAATGTAAGAGACAGAACGCTCTAAACGGCAGCATGCACGATAAAGTGTCCCCCCGCTCTGCTGCCGTTTTTTTTTTGAGTGCGAACAGTCAGCGAGAGGGCATTTTGTCTTTGTCTCGCACAATCGCACAAACACTTAGAAACAGGCAGACCTGGAGGTGGTAGCACACATGGTTGTGAGAATCATTTTCTTAGAGGTAAGTTTTCTCCCTTTTTTTAATCTCGGGGGTGGGGGGGTTCTACTGAAATAAATGTACATTCAGTAGCCTGCGAGAGTACTTTTTAGCCAATGGAATTGCTTTATGTTTTGTGGCAATACAGCCACACACTTCCGTGGATTTTATTTGGGTTTTATGAGAAAGTAGTGCAGAATAATGAAGGGCAGGAAAAAAGATGTGTGAAAAAGGTTTTGACAGTTTGTTTTTTTTTACAAATGAAAATCTGAACATTGCAGTCCATTCAGTTCCTTATCATAAAAAAAACTTCTCAGAATGAACACAATCAGGAAGCAAGCTTAGGGTAGAAAACAATATCCAATATCTGAACAGTTTAAGTATAAAATAGGGGCAGATTTATGTGTTTTCTAGGCAAATAATGCCATTTTATAGCATAATCAATAACAATGTTACCTTCAGTTGATATAAAAATACTACATATATCAAATAGACTAAGAAGAAATTTGACTTTCTGATTTAATGCTTTGAAATTGGGCCTCTGTCTCTTTAAGAAGCTCCTGCTTTTTCTGAAACTCCACCTTCAGGAAGTCATCCCAACATGGCTCCTCTATTATCCCTTTAACAACATTTTCACCAGCGTTTCACTGAAAAGTAGCTCCTGTAATGAGCTTGGCAGATCTGCAGTTCCAATCAGGTTTTTGCTAATTCCGTCTGGCTAGTCTGAAGGAACAGAGTAGGGGACTGCTGCTCTGTGAGGCTGAAGCTTGGAAACTGCAGCTTTCAGAGGAGGAGCTTTGTCTTTGTGGGTGGAGCTAGGTCCAACCAGGCATTTTGCACGACAGGATGGTTGCCATGGGAGATTAAAAATATTTCTCAAACTTGAATAAAAGAATCAAAGCAACACTCCAGGGATGTTTTTGATTAGGGAACAGCATCGTAACATGACGTACACCGCATGATACTGTCCCTTTAAAGGTTCAGGAACCCTTTGCACGTGTTTGGAGTTAAATAGGTGATTACGCCGTGACACCATGAATTTCCATTAACGGCCCGTATCATAATATTCTACATTTCAGAGACACTGAATTTGAGTTTTCATTCATCTACAAGCCTTAATCATCAAAACTGCAAGAAACAAAGGAATATTGGAATATATCACGTTATATGTTTTATGATTCCATACAATATATGAGTTTCACTTTCTGACATGACTGGGAAGAAATCCAGATATTACGCAATATTCTAAGACTTTATTTAAGACGTCGTAGTAAAGGAGTCTTGAGGTGAGCTGAATCCAGCCAAACCTCGCTACTATAAGCTGAATGACATACTAACGCAGACGTTTTAAACATATGCACACAGTCACACACGCACCTTGTTTAATCCCTTTCATGGCGGGTGGCTGTGCAGGCGGATGCTGTTTAAACAGAGCGGGGCCCTTGATGTGGGGGCCTCTAGGGGCCAGGGTCTATGTGTGTGTGTGTGTGCCTCTCTGAGTTTTCTGGCCATGGGAACAATGGTCCTTTAGAATGCAAGGTTACTGGTGCGCTGACCCCTGGCAAATAAGAGCCATGTTCTGGCATTCCAGGCCTGATTGGCACTTTGAGCCTGCAGGGAGCTCAAAGGAGACACAGGAAATGTGACCAGTGTAATTGGTTATATATTAGCGGCACATTCCCCCCCCCTCCACCCACCCCATGTTTAAATGATGGAAAATTCTTCAGTGACACTTAGGTAGATGGGGCCGGGATTCCACCAGTCAGAGAGGCTGAGGGGGGAGAAGGGGGTGAGGGGAGAGGGAAGGGGAGCGAGGAGACGGAGGCAAAGATGAACGAAGGCCGGCGAGGATTTGTTCCCGTCTGCTTCAGAGAAGTGGGAGACTTTCGAAAATGAAAGTGACGGATAAAAAAAAAGAAAAAAAGACTGTGGTAAGGTGGGAGGCGGGGCGGGGGTTGGGGGTTTCAAGGGGTCATCTCCTGGAGCCTTGTGTATTTACCCCCGGTGGTGGCGGTGAGTGGGGCTGCTGGGGTCACGATACGCTCGGCACTCTCCCTCTGAAGCGTGCCGGCGGGGGCAAATCAGTAGCTTGACCTTTGACCAGGGGGGGGGGCTCAGCTGTAGTTCATGAAGGCTTCATTTCACTCCGACGCTCGTGGGCTTGAGCGCGTTCAAATCCAGAGTAATCGAGTGATCTAACGATTATTCTGGCGATTGATCAAAAATTTGATAAAATATTGGTAAATCCTGCCATAACACCTTTACTAATATAGGAAATCAATGATAAACAAAATTTTTATATCTGTGTAGCTTCCATAACATTTACTTTTCTGTAGCTCAGAAGATTAACCCGTAACAATAATAGCTCATTTTTAAGTGAACGCAGACAAAAATTAAACAAATGTGAACTTATGATCAGTTTAAAAAAGCAGGCTCTCAAAGACAATTAGAAAAATGTGTGTAGCCCAGGTTCTAAATTTAAGGAAATTTATTTCTCAGTTTGTCCACAAAGCTACAAACCATTTCACCGGCGTTCGCCATGAATCACCGAACCACAAAAGGCAGATACTCCATATTCCAGGCAGTGGATGCAAAGATCCCTATTGGGCCCTCAAGTAACGATGAAAACATTTTCATCAATCTAAATGTCCCCGGCTACAACGTGAAAAGTGTCAGGAAAATAGGACGTTTGGTGCCGATACAGTTAGCACTCGAATCATTCGCTGAATCGTTACCACGACGGCGTATTAGGGCAATTATAGATTTAAAAAAAGGAGGAAATAAAAAAAAAAAACCTCTAATTTTGAGATTAACCTCAGAAGTCTTCTAGAAAAATGTTGTTAATTTCTTGAGTAATTTTTTAATTTTGAAACTCTAAAATCTCCCTGGTTCCAAAGGTGAACATTTTCCCCTTTTGGAAATGTCCTAAGTTTGTTTTTTGTTTTTCTAGACAATTTCAGAGATTAAACTCAACATTTCTGAGTTTCTTTTTCTAGCAAATTTTTCACCTTTCAAGCTCATCAGTTCCTAAGTTCTTTCCAGGACATTTCAGAGTTTTTGGCAGAAATTAACTCCCCCACCCCTTTTTTTGTCTGTCTACAATGGCCCTGAAACGCCGTGGTACGTTACAGCCTCAGTTTGAGCACGATACATATCTGTCCAAATAACACATGTTGGTGTGTAGAAGTCATTTGACAGCCCATCAGTGATTCAGGCACAGAGCCGCGTCAGAGGATGGAGCTTTTATCCCCGCCTTGCAGTTCGGCTGCTTTCGGGGAATAAAGAGATGGGTGATAATTTATTCACTGCCCACCCACTCAAATAAATAAAAATGTTTTCCTGTAAATACCATTAGCCCAATAGAAACGGACCCTATAGCTCGCCGGGGGACTCTGGATGAGAGAACACAGGCACTGGAACACACACACCTCGGTTTGCGCCTTTTGGCGAAATGCAAAACACGCAGATCTCGTTGTAAAATAACAAGAGGTTGTCAGTTTCTGTCTGTCAGGCCTTAAAGTCCTCTGGGAACCATGAGAATCTTGTCAAAATGGACCACCCACTCCCATCGGTACACAGATGAAGTTCACGCGAAGCTGACGACAGCGGCGAAACGCTTGAAAGAGGAGAGCGTGACCCCTGCTCTGCTTTACATTTACACGTTTCTCGGGGTTCTAGAAGACGCCACAGCCTACACAGCACCCTGCACAGGTATTCACACCTTACATTTTCTCCCGTTTTGTCTCATTACAGCCACAAACCCCAGTGTACATGTTTGAGATATTTGGGCATGATCAAATCTGGGTCTCAGCAGGTTTTGTACGCTCAAATATGAAAGGCGTTTTGGGGTTTGTGTTCACCCCCCCTTTTACCCGGATCTTTCCAAATAATATCCAGCACAATCAATTGGCCTTTTTTGATTTTCAGTATAAATTTAGTAGTTCTGTGATGTACAATTAGTTTGGTAATCAATTATTCTGACGATTAATAGAAAAAGGAAACTGGTACATTCTGCTGAATGTTCATTTAGCCAGTCAAGCTTATTTTATATAATTTTAGAAATATATTCCAAAACATTCAACGAAAATAAATATGTTGGACTGAAAAATTAATACTTGGAAATCAGAAGGTGCTTTTTTTCCCCTTCTTTTGTTTTTACAGGATTTGAACCAGGTGAAGCTAAAGCTGCCTCTCGAGTTCTAGATTGAACAGAGTTACAGAAAAATTATTATTTTTTACCTTAAATGTAAAATGTTTATATTTTTTCTAGTGTTGACTTAATTTCTGCTCAGTGTTGTTCTTTCAACAAATCTCTTTTTTTTAGGCTGTGTGCTCCAGCTAATGATTAATCAATTACTAAATTAGTTGAGGATTATTTCAACAATATATTCATTATGATTAATCGTTTCAGCAAAAAATAATTAGTCATTTTTTGATTCAATGAGATTAACGTAAAAGTGAATATTAAGGCTTTCATGCATATTTGGTTTACAACTAACAATGAACCCACCGTCCCCATGATAGAACACAGTGGTGGCGTATCATGCTGTGGGTTGCTTTTATTCTTGAGAGCAAATCAGCATCAAAGTTCCCCTCCAACTAGATTGCTGCTATTATTTCTGTAAACATTTTACTGTATAATTCTATTTTTTTAGGATTATAATAGTTATAATCCTAACTCCTAAACTTTTTACTGTATAATCCAGCAAGTCCTTCAAGAGGTTCAGCCTGTCCCCATAACAGTGGGAGTAGTAAAAAAAAAAACCTTGTTACCTTTAGCTAGGTCTTTAGCAATAACAACAACAATAATTTAACCAAAATTGGAACACAAGACATCCAAGGTTTGAAGATAGAGAGAAGAAAAATATATATTGTCCCAGAATTTCTCCAACCTTAGTAGGAATTCTGGAGTCAAAAAACAAAACAAGAACCTGATCTGTAGATGAGGTCAGTAAAAAGTGCAATTAACAAATTGATTATGTACTAGTAATGTTTCATAATTCCACTCAGACATTCTAGGACTAAATTAGTAATTAAGTCTTACATTAATCACAACTTAGCTTGCTAAATGATTCAGGCATCATATGTTCTGCAACAAACATCACATCAGTCGTTCATTAAAAATACATTCAATAGGATGATAAGTCCAGGCATTATGGGAACTTTGTCACACACAAGCATTAGCATTTGAAAAAATGTCAAAAACACAAGAAAAATAAACTACAGGGTCAATGGGAGTTTATCCCAATTGTTAAGGACGCTTAAGACATTAAACAAAGCTAATCAGCAGACGTATTTCAAGGTCCTAAATAGTATTATACACAGACTTATCAAAAATAACCAGACTCCACTACATTAAGTTCTGCTCTGCTAACACTGAAGTGGTAAAACAGATAAAATGCGACTTGAAAACCGATGCTAGCAGTGAAATTAACACAAACCTCAACACACAAACGGATCCAAACAACCTGGATGTCAAGCAGCTCACTGCTGAATCTGGTAACACATCAAGTTTTCATCAGGTTTTGGGACGTAAAAATGCAGCAGACTGCTGCACACAGCCTGCACATCTACGACAGCACCCCCGGTGGCTGGAGAAATGAAAGGGAGTTAGCTAAATGTCTGCCTTTACTTTGTTTATTGTTTTTCCCTCATGTCTAGTGCCCAACCTGAAAAGTTGCGGTGACCCCCACTGGCAGAACTCCCCACACTTTGAGAAGTCCTGGTTGAGATCAGATATTCATGTGTTTTAATGGCGTAGGCACTAATTGAGAATTTGTGGTGACCATTGAAAATGACCGGTCACAGGCCAACCATTCAGTTTGACTGAATGGGCAAAAGCAGATTTTTATTGGATAAAATGAAGCATCCTTTGCCTTTTTATGTGCCATATTGATTTGGTATATAAAATCACAGTAAAGAGCTGTGAAGTTTTGACCAAATTCTAAGACGTTTGCAAGGTGTCGCGTATTTTGCAGAACAGAAGCGGGCCGCATGAATTTAACGCGTCCAAATTCCCAGAAGCTCCTCAACAGTTGGCAGGATCTGTGCAAAATCGACAGGCTGCACCCCCCTCCCCTCAACCCCCCCCCCCCCACACACACACACACACACACACCCTCTCCTCTTTTACCCCAGCAGGATCCAACATCCTCATTTTCGGCCCCCCTGCTTCCAAAAGCTCAGAAGAAAAAAAATTGCTACATTTCCAAGAACCGTTTAGCGAGGCGTAAATTTGCCCGAGTGGGAGATCCTACGAGTCAGATCGCTGATAACGGGAGAAGATTTGTTGGCGCTGGTTGGGTCATCTCGAGTGAATATACTGTAGATTGGGAAATCATGTTAAAGAATAGCGTGCAACGAGTGAAATAGGAAGGCAGAGAGGAAACATGCAGAGGCAGAGCAAGGCGGCGACCTTGAGGTACTCCAAACGCACCGTGAAATAAAACGCCCACGCCATCTAACGGGCTCACAGATCCACCATCCGCATCTCCACTTCCGGTATCAACCCACAGAATCTCAGATTCAAACCCCCGTCATGTTTTACCGCACATCTGGTCGCACTGCCTGCACAAACAAGCTTATTTTAACTGTTCCACTGCATATTTTAGGTGTCCTCAGTCAAACCATGACTTCTCACCTAACAATTTCTATATCCATCCACACTCTCACACACACACACACGTCTTATGTGGAAACGTAAAGAGGGGAGGCGAGTTGGTTCTCATCCTGGATTGTTCTCCATACCAGCTGCATTCCTTCGCATTCCACAGCAAGGTGAACACCGGGGCTGAGAAGAAGCATGTCTGTGGACGTCTCGCTGTCAGGCCGCTGACGATCATCCGTCTTCATTCAAAGAGACCGACCGCCACCATCCAGGCTTCCCGTTATCGCTCTTATTTCTTTAGTTTGTTTCCCAAAAACCCCTTAGGGGTATTGCATTACTACGTTGTACATAGAAGAAGAAAAAAAAGGCAAGAGTGGGGGGAGATTGCTGCCAATAAAAATGTCTGAAATTTGGAGATTGAAAAATACAGGGAACTTTCAGAGTTTGAAAAGTCCAAAATTTTCCAGAAAAAACACAACTTTTTCGGAACAATCTCAGAATAACCTCAAATTTTGAGATTAATCTAAGCAGTTGGAAATTTCTGAGTTTTTTCTAGAAAATTTGAAGTTCTTAGATTAATCTAATTAGACTCTGAGGTTTTTCTAGCAAATTTTTGAGAAGAAACTCAAAATTCCTCTCAAAATGTCCTGAGTTTTCTGTCATATCTGTCAGTCATCATACTTTTCAGCTCAGGACTGAGGGGAGATGAAGGAAAAAAAAAAACACGGTCTGGTTCTGAGATCTGACGGGGACAGCCGTGATGCGGCTGCAGGAAGCTGCCCAGAGGCCACAGGAAAAGCTTGTTGGGAAGTGAGTTAACGGTTTACGCCGTTACATCAGTCACGCTGATCTGATGGGCCGAGACAAGACGTCTCCTGAGTGACCGACAACATGAGGAGACACGACCCCTGTAAAAGAACCAAAAGAAAAAAAGAAACTCCACTGGAAATGGAATCGCAAAACACCAGACTCAGGGATTACACAGACATTTAACAAGCTCTTTGTGGGGGTCAAAGTTGACTGAAGGCCCCCGAGGAGAACAAGTAGAGCTAGTGGTGCTGGCGAGGCCATGGAGGAATGCAGCACAGGCAAATACTGTAAATCTTAACTAGGCACGATGGAAACGTCTCACTCATCCTTCCCCTAAAAGCGCGGTTTGAAAACTTCCTCTGTGTGTTAAACTCCTGTCTGTATATACAGTTTTTATTTCAGAGCTGGAACACTTTGTTTTTTTTTTGTTGTTTTTATCTTCTTTTGTGAAGCCAAAATTGGGTTTCCTGAAGCGGGGTACAGGTAAAAGTAACATGTTTAATCCCGCAGAAAGGAGTCTGAATCCGATCGTAGATGAGACGAAGACAGGAATCCGTTCAACGCCTCTGAACTGTGTGACAGAAAAGAAAGGGGGCAGCAGATCCCTGGGCCCACCCAGGAGCCGCACAGATAACTGGCGTTTCAACGTTGCTTGGCAGATTTATGCCGCAGACGCAGAAATGACAAGTTTGCTGTGATTTTTTTTTCTTTCTCCTTTACCTCAATGTGGATTTTTGGCATTCTTTTGGTTTGCATTGTTTTGTTTTACCATCAAATCAGACAACGGCTCTTTCAAGAAGAATCTAGCAGATTTTGTGGGTTTTCAGAGCAACATGAAGGCTCACGACTTGTTCTGTGGTCCGTTCAATCAGGAGGGCTACCTGCTTACACTGGAAAAACACAAAATCTTACCAAGTAACATTTTTTTCTAGTTTCCAGAGCAAATATCTTAGTACACTTAAAATCAGACACAAATATATAACTTTCAGCAATTTATAGGAGCTAGTTTTTATGCAATAATTCCTTAACATTGATTTTAAAAAACCTACTCGTTCCATTGGCCGATTATTTCACTTATAACATGGAAAAGTATTTTATAAGTTAAATAAATGCCAGTGGAACTAGTAGTTTTTCATATATAAAGGAATTATTGAGCTGAAATAATCTCCTATATCTTGCTGAAAAGTTACTTGTGAGTTAGTTTTGTCTTATTTCAAACAGGAATGCACCCATCCACTTTTTCCCTTTCGATACCAATATCAATATTGATATCGACATCAAAGGTTTAGTAACAGCGCTTGTTTTTCCGATACAGAAAAAACAAGAGCTGAATTGGCGTAAATGCACTGAATTCCACTTTATTTGGCAACTCTGCACCAGTACAGCACTCTGACCAAGATGGTGAAGATGTTGTTGTATTTCAAACATGTAAAAAATAACACAACTTTAATTTGTTCAGTCAATGCAAACAGGAGTAGAACAGCCAATGTAAAAAGAAATGATAAAGAAACTGACAAAAACAATAAGTTGAATTTTTGTAAAAAAAAATATATAAATAAATAAAATAAACTGCAAAAAACCTTCTTTCAAATGGTTCAGAAATTCAATTAGGAATTCCAAATGTAATGGAATATAAATAATAAAGAATGACGTTTTCAATCTAGACGTTTTCTTTTTATTTCGGGACCGATACAGATATTAATATGAAATCGCTGCATCTCTATTTCCAAGTGTAATAAGATATTTGCACTAGATAGAAGCTGGACCAAAAATATTTAGTAACATTTTGTGTTTTTGTAGTGCAAGTAGTTGAATTATCTCCTCAACATGCCTCTAAGTTGGGCAACTCAACCATTGGACACAAAAAACATCATTTAATTAAAAAAAAAAAAGCAACATGACTGAATGAAAAACTAATATAAACCATTTTATTAAGCTGGGAAAATAATTGCCAATATTTCTTCCTTGACAAAAGGTCAGGATTCATGAAGATCTCCCTGCGTTGTGTTGCCTGCGGGGTCAGTCCGGGTCAAGCAGATATTCCTGGACCAACAGCTCCCTCTTGTGTTCATGTTTGCTCATTGTAACGTCTGTAGATTTCCAGGGAAACACAGATTGCAGAGAAAGTGAAGAGCGTCGGAGTGACAGCGGAACATGTTCGGTGTGGTTTATAAAACCGGCCTGTAGATGGCAGACATGTTACCGTGGTGCACATGTTTCAGTGGAACCAGGCACATTTGAACGGATGTGTTCCAGTATCTTAGTTCACGACATGTTACTGGAAGAGAATGAGCTGCATAGATGTATAATATAAGATTTAATCTGTTAAATTTCTTTCTGCAGTCAGATTGGAAGCATGTTTCTTCCTCTCGGCTCCCTGGTCGTGTTTAGTTTTGCACGCATCCTGACCTTTGTGTTTGCGCGGCGCATTCCTGTGGTGACTGTGCCTGAAAAAAGAAAACAGTGTTAAAAAAAAAAAAGAAAAGAAAAGCTGCCGCCTTAGCGAGCGGAGCTGCAACTCTTGACATTTCTGCGGAAGAGTTCAGGTGTGTGTGGGCGTCATGCCCGCCTCACTATTCCAGGACAAGAAATGGCCGGGCAGATATTCTGCTGCTCGGCCATCATGAAAGGCTTCCTTTCATGCGCTCCGTCTCACACATAGAAATACCAAAAAACATGCATCACCACAGATGTTGACATGCACTAGCTAGAGGAGCCACTGACCTGAAGGTTGATCTTTTAGTGACTCATCTGGACTCTTTATTTTCCAACTTGACTGATTTTTTTTAAAGACAAGAATTGGTGACAGGATTTAGATTTACAGGCAGAAGAACGCTGAAAAGAAAAACATAAAGTCTTACTGTGTTTTTGGTCTGGTTTCTAGTGCAAATATCTTAGTAGAGTTTAAATAAGACAAAACTAAGTCATATATCCTTAAGCAAGATATAGGAGCTAGTTTTGAATAAATTATTATTGAATTTTCATGAAAAAAGTATGACTTCTACTGGGAGATTATTTTACTTATGACATGAAAAATGTCTAGTTCTTAAGTGAAATAATTTGCCAATGGAACCAGTTCTTTTTTAAAAGTAAATACTAAGACATTATTCACTTAAAACAAGCTCTTAAATGTTTCTGAAAATGATCTCTAAATTAGTTTTGTCTTATTTCGAGTAGGGATGCACCGATCCACTTTTGTCACTTCCGATACTGATACTGATATCGGATGAGGCAAAACTAATCCGATACAGAAAATCTGACATAAATGCACTGAACTACAAATTTATTTCCTAACTCTGCTCCAGTACAGCACACTTAAACACAGCAACCGCTTCACAGTCTTATTTCAAGTGTACTAAGGTATTTGCACTAGAAACTAGACCAAAACTTCTTGGTAAGATTTTGTGTTGTTGCAGTGGCAGATCTGCAGAAAGTTCCAGGAAGTCCTGATTGTGTTCTGAATGTGGCAGCAGCCTCCTAGAGACTGCACGTGTCTGCATTAAAAAGAATGAAATATTTTTCCTGAGAGAAAAACAAACTGGATTTAAATAATAATTTTTAAGAAAAAACCCAACAACAAATAATTAAGAGAAAGTGTTATGGTCTGATGAAATGATCTCCTGTCACCTGCAGAAATTCACCCACAGCTCAGAGACGACCTATCAGACCCAGGAGGCGGGTCTCTGAGCTGTCAATCATGCTCATTTTTGAGTACCACACCATCTTGCCACTGCTGCACTACGGCTAGTGGCTAGCTGTAACCTGTCGTGAATGCTAAGGCTAGTTAGCATGGCCGCTAACGACAACAGATGAACAGTTTTCCTGTAACTGTAAGTTGTTTCTCTGCTATTAGCACATTTATCAGCGAGTAAACGCTGAAAATCACCATGTGTCAGTGAACGGAGGGAGTTTTCTGTCAAAACGTGAAACCACTTTCTCTAAAAATAAAAGTAAAGCTGTTAAGTAAGCCTTTTTTTATACCTGGCTCTTTGCTCTTTTTTTTATATCTACATTTATTTAAAAAAATTAAGTTCAGTAGTTGATTTTACCTGGATGAGTGTGTAGCTTTCAGCTGAAAAAAAATTAAATTTTTTTGTAATTCAACACACTGAGGAAGAAAACAATTAGTGAAAATCATAACAAACTGTATTGAAAAATGCCATTGTGTTTTAATATATACATATATATACTTTACTATCTAATGTATATTTTCCACTGAATGATTTTATAAGATTGAGGAGGTCTTCGAAGTACCTGGTCTACTAACCCCTGGATTGGCAGACTGGGGTGGTGGTCCCCCTGTTCAAAAAGGGGGACCGGAGGGTGTGCTCCAATTATAGAGGGGTCACACTCTTAAGCCTCCCTGGCAAGGTCTATTCAGGGGTCCTGGAGAGGAGGGTCCGTCGGATAGTCGAACCTCGGATTCAGGAAGAGCAGTGTGGTTTTCGTCCTGGTCGTGGAACACTGGACCAGCTCTACACCCTCAGCAGGGTCCTGGAGGGTGCATGGGAGTTCGCCCAACCAGTCTACATGTGTTTTGTGGACTTGGAGAAGGCGTTCGACCGTGTCCCTCGGGGAGCCCTGTGGGGGGTTCTCCGGGAGTATGGGGTACCGGGCCCTTTGATACGGGCTGTCAGGTCCCTGTATGACCGGTGTCAGAGTCTGGTCCGCATTGCCGGCAGTAAGTCGGGCTCGTTTCCGGTGAGAGTTGGACTCCGCCAGGGCTGCCCTTTGTCACCGATTCTGTTCATCACTTTCATGGACAGAATTTCTAGGCGCAGCCAAGGTGTTGAGGGGATCCGATTTGGTGGCCTTAGGATCTCATCTCTGCTTTTCGCAGACGATGTGGTCCTTTTGGCTTCATCAGATCGTGATCTGCAGCTCTCGCTGGATCGGTTCGCAGCCGAGTGTGAAGCGGCCGGGATGGGGATCAGTGCCTCCAAATCCGAGGCCATGGTCTTGAGCCGGAAAAGGGTAGAGTGCCTTCTCCGGGTCAGGGGGGGTGTCCTGCCCCAAGTGGAGGAGTTTAAGTATCTCGGGATCTTGTTCACGAATGGGGGAAGAAGGGAGCGGGAGGTCGACAGGCGGATTGGCGCAGCGTCTGCCGTTAAGTGGGCGTTGTACCGGTCCGTCGTGGTGAAGAGAGAGCTGAGCCAAAAAGCGAAGCTCTCGATTTACCGGTCGATCTACGTTCCCACCCTCATCTATGGTCATGAGCTTTGGGTCATGACCGAAAGAACGAGATCGCGGATACAAGCGGCCGAAATGGGTTTTCTCCGTAGGGTGGCTGGGCTCTCCCTTAGAGATAGGGTGAGAAGCTCAGTCATCCGGGAGGGACTCAGAGTAGAGCCGCTGCTCCTTCACATCGAGAGGAGCCAGTTGAGGTGGCTTGGGCATCTGGTCAGGATGCCTCCTGGACGCCTCCCTGGTGAGGTGTTCCGGGCACGTCCCACCGGGAGGAGGCCCCGGGGAAGACCCAGGACACGCTGGAGGGACTATGTCTCTCGGCTGGCCTGGGAACGCCTCGGGATTCCCCCGGAGGAGCTGGAAGAAGTGGCTGGGGAGAGGGAAGTCTGGGCCTCCCTTCTGAAGCTGCTACCCCCGCGACCCGACCTCGGATAAGCGGAAGAAGATGGATGGATGGAGATGGATGATTTTATAAGATAATAGTCTTCTGTTGGGTGAAAATAGGAAACTACTCATCATCCAACCCACATAATAACACAAGACAGGAGAGCAAAAAAACAACAACAAAAAAAACCAGAACATCTCTCCAACTTTCCGTGGAAAAATGTCGAGACAATGAACACTGGTAGCTTATTAAACCATGGCCAAACACACATATGCCATAATTAGAGCCAAATGTGGTTCAGGAAAAAAATATTGGAGTGTTTGTCTGTTTCCTTTGTAATTCGTCTCTTGCTTCGGCCGGGTTACTGCAGGCAGATCGAATCATATTGCAGCCTGAGGCCAAACGAGGCAACGCGGCCGTGCAGCTCCGCTCTTTGTTTTTGTTTTTCACCGAGTGAAAAAAGGGGAAAGATGCAACTCTGGTCAGCGTTCAGTGATGTGAAACACCAGAGCTGCATTTTATTAGTTTGGTGTGATGTGCATTTTATTTTTCAATTGGAATAAAGTAAAATAAAAAAGTCATCTTGTGTTGATATTGGTTTGCATCTTTAAACTGCATTACCTAGATCCAAAAGACTGTACGTTTAAAAAAATAGCGTCAGAAAAAAAGGAGAATACATACATATATATATTCTTAGAACTACATTTTGACTTTTGAATAAAAATGGAACGCTCAACAAAACATCGTCCTTCAACTTATTTTTCTTATTTTTCTATTTATGAAACAAATCCTCCTTTGTTCATAAAATGACTTTTTGTTTCCAAGCAGCAGCGCTGGAAAACGTCTCTGAACCAACTTTTAAAAAAATTGTTCTAATTTGTTACAGCCAATTTGACTTGTTTTGTTCAAGCTTTAATTCTCATTTCAGAATTATAATTGTATAAATTCAAATCTGCATAACAGCTTGTGCCAAAACTAGTATAATTAACTTTTTTTTTTTTTTAAGTTGGTTGGAAGAAACTTTTTTTCAGTGAGGACTCCGAGGCGGGAAGCGTCATCCGTTACCAGTCAGCCGCTGGCTCTGGCTGGGATCGGTGATGTCATTGGAAACATGGGGAAGGAAGTGGCAGTGAAGTGGTTCAGCTGTGTCTCAGTGGGGGGTGAGGGGTCGTGGAGGTGGGGTGGGGTGGGGTGGAGGGGAACAGATTCCTCAGGATCCAGGAAACAGACTCCGACTCAGGAAGCAGGAAACTTGTTAGTCACATTAGCCACAGGTTCATCCCAGGGAAGGGAAGGTCTCAGTGAAAGAAAACACTTTGCTTTTAAACAGCTTTATTGTGATGGAACAGCTGCAGAACTACAATCTTAGACAATAAATGAATAAATAAAAAGTTTGACCTGCGCTCAGCAGGAGAAGAACCTGGAAGCTCCTGTAGCGATGCAGCGGTACCTCAGGGAGGAACTATTCTTCTGATTCTCCCTCCATGTCAGTTGTAGCACATGGTTCTGACTTGGGCAGATCCAGGTCAAAGGTTTCTTTTATGATACAAACAGAACGGCTGCATTAAACCGCTTGGAGACGGGAACTGAGTTTTGGGAAAATGCCGAGTAGGTTTTAGGCCCGAGGTGTGTTTCGTTTGTATTTCTAATATAAATTTAGCTGTGAATTTGCTGTGAACACACACAGTGTGTGTTTGACCTGTGTCCAGGTTTGTTTCTGTAGGTTTTATCTGAACATTTTCCAGGTTTTGGACTTTGCTCATGTGGGGGACCAGTTGCTGGGGACTTTAGATCAAGGACCCCCCCTCCCATTAAAATGATTTTATTCTTGTTCCTATGAATATTTTGCTTTGTTTTGTTATTTAAAAAGCACTGTGATTGATTGTCCATGTGAAGCTGTACATTCATACATATGTGGATAACTATTCTGGCTGAGAGTGAGGAGTTTAGAAAAGCAGGACTTTTGAACAGGCGCGTAGGGCAGCCTGGGGTCCTAAGTGTTTGTTGTGTAGAAGAAGCCGAGTAGTAGAGAGCAGCCTGAGTGTGACGCACGTTGGACTATTGATATTGTTCGTGTTCGAAAAAAAAAAGGAGTAAAGAAAATTTACCACAACCGCATGTCTCGATACCATTTTTGTTCGAGTGTGCAACAAAATATTGGAGGTTCCACCGAGATTATTAACGCTTCGTCGAGGGACTTTCTTGAGCGATGCTAACCGGAGCGAGCAGCGGCGGGAGCGCGCCTACATTGTGCGCGACCGACATGGAGGAGTTGGCAGAGACCGTCTCTCAGCAGCTATGGCTCCTGCAGTTGGATCAGCTCAAAGAGGTGTGTGCAGAAGCTAAAATCCAAAGCGGACATTCTGTAACGAGGCGAGCGTTAATACGATTAATAACAGAGTCCGTTGATGCTGTGATAAATGATGAAGAAGAGGAGGTGGCGAGGTGCTATCTTCGGAGATTGTTAAAATCAATTGAACTGATATCACAACATTCTGAAGTTACTGCTGAAGAGGAGGCAACGTGTAACAAGTCACAAAGCACCCAGGCTGTAACTGAACAAATGGACTTGGCAGAAAAATACTCGCAGCTCCACCTCAACAACCAAGCTTTGCAAGAGGAAGTACTGAGGCTAAATGAACGTATAAATGGTAAGCCTCAGAGAACAGTGACTGAAAATGTGATGCCAGCCACAGCAAATAGGCTTCCAGAAGTGACCATACGGAGGGAATTTAAAATATGTGGTCAGATAGGGGAGAAGGGTCAGAAAGACAGGCTCTCATACACCAACTTAATGCATCAGATTGAGAGAGGCCTGAGTAAAGGACACAGTGATGCTGAAGTAATAGAAGCTGTAATAAAATCAATCAGCCCTGGTTTAAGCATTCGGGACATGCTTGAAATTAAGCGTGATCTGACCCTGCCCCAGCTCAAAGCGATTTTAAAGGGACATTTTAAAGAGGATAGCTCCACTGATATCTATCAAAGACTGATAAATATCACACAGGACAGTCGTGAATCCCCCCAAAACTTCCTCTTCAGGGCAATCGAACTGAAAGAGAGGCTGTTGCTTGCTTCAAGAGAAGTCGATGCAGATGAACAGTACAGCCCCGACTTCATTCAGAGGAAATTCCTGAGGTCAGTCAGTACTGGACTGTTGAGTGACAACATAAAGTTTCAGCTAAAGTCTTCCCTTGATGATCAAACTGTGACCGATGAGACTCTTATTGAAAAGATGAATGAGGCTGCAAGTGTGGATTCAGAACGACAGTCCAAACAGAAGAAAAGCTACAACACCAAAATTCCAAAAATTAACGAGCTACAAACAGAAATGCAGATCAGGCAACAAAACCAGGCTGCACCTAACACCAGTTTGGCAATCCAAGAACAGTCAGCTGAAGTGGTGAAGCAGAAAACCCGTAAAACCTCTGCGCCCATCAGTTCAAGGGAGTCAGAGCTGTGTGAAACAGTAAGACTGCTCAGAGAAGAGATTGCTGAAATTAAGAAAAGCATGACCAGCTCTCAGTCTACTCACCAAACAAGAAGGAATGTTAAAAGGGGATGCAAAGGATGTGAAGAGCACAACATAAGTGATCAATGTGAGCATTGTTTTAAGTGTGGACAGTTGGGACACTTCTCCAGGGGCTGCAGGGGACCAAAAAGGTTGACTGTGAAACCTGATGACATGAATGTGAACATACAAACCTCCACACATGCACAACAACACACTGTACTCCAAGGAGAAGCTGAGGAAAAGGTGTATGAGCGGCTCTGTGAACGGATTAGGCAGCTGGAGGCACAAGTGGAAATGGGTGAGAAAGCAAAAAAAATCGTAGGTTCCACTTATGCCAGTCACCTCTCCATACATCAGCACACCAAGCTGCGGACTCTGATAGGAAATAAGTGCATGGTGGACTGCTTCTTTGAGGATGTGCCAACCAAGGCGTTGTGGGACACCGGCTCACAGGTCACCATCATAAATGAAAGCTTGAGGAGATCCCAGCTACCCCACATCAAGTTACGCAGCACAGGTGAGCTCCTAGAGGAGGGAGAGACCTTGGTTGGGAAAGCAGCAAACCAGACTCTCATTCCCTTTGCAGGTTGGGTTGAGGTAAAATTCAAACTGGGATCAAAGGGAGGCCTGAATCCAGAACTGATTGTGCCAGTGCTCGTCTCTAATGAGCCTGGAGTGGCTGAGCCACCTATAATTGGCTACAATGTCATTGAACATTTAGTAAAGAATGGCATGGAGCACCACCCTGGTGTCACATCCATAGCAGTAAAAGAGGCTTTCTCATTCGACTGCAAAAAGGCAGATGTGTTAATTCACTTAGTAAAAACAGCTCACCAAAGTAATGAAGAAACCATGGTGAAAATAGGACGTCTAAAAACAGTGATTCCGGCGGGTCAGACCAGAGAGGTGAAGTGTAGTGTGCGGATTGGTCCTCTCTCAGAAAGACAGGAAGTACTGTTTGAGCCCGAGGTGGTCCCAAAATGGCCTGAGGGCTTGAACATCTTAAAAACAGTGGTCTGCCTGAAAAAGGGAAACCGGTCAGCAGTATCAATCCCAGTCACAAACGACAGCCATTCAGACATTACTTTGATACCCCGCACTGTACTGGGATACTTACAGCAGATTAAAGCAGTTTATCCAGTAGAAGCCAGACCTGTGGGTGTAAGTGAAAAGAAAACAGAGATCAACTCACTTGCCAGTGACCGCAACCGTCCAGCTTCTGACGAACCACATAGAGGATATGATGAGTCTGAGGCATCCAAATTTGATCTGTGGGACCCCCCAGTGCCCATTGACCACCTAACTCCTGAGCAGCAAGATGATGTAAGAAGGATGCTTCATGAGGAGTGCAATGCATTTTCTAAGGATGAGCATGATGTGGGGTGCATCCCATCCCTGCAGCTTAAAATCAGGCTGAGTGACAGAACCCCAGTAAGGCGGACTTACACATCTGTCCCCAAACCGCTTCTTAAGGAGGTGAAGGAATATCTGGAAGACCTGCTGAACAGAGGTTGGATTCAAAAGTCCCGATCTCCATATTCATCACCCATAGTTTGTGTGCGCAAGAAGGATGGGAGCCTCCGCTTGTGTGTGGATTATCGTGAGCTGAACCGGAAATCCATTCCGGACCGTCATCCCATCCCTCGAGTACAGGATATGCTTAATAACCTGAGTGGAAGTGCATGGTTCTCTGTCTTGGACCAGGGCAAGGCATACCATCAGGGTTTCCTGGAGGAGAGTAGCAGACCACTGACCGCATTCATAACACCTTGGGGTTTATATGAGTGGATCAGGATTCCCTTTGGCCTGTCCTCGGCTCCAGCAGAGTTTCAGCGCAGTATGGAGGAGTGCCTCGCAGGCATTAGGGATGAAACATCGCAGCCATATTTGGATGACAACCTAGTCCACAGCCAGTCATTTGAGAATCACCTACGCGACATGAGAGAGGTGTTGCGTCGTTATCAGACTCATGGAGTGAAACTAACGCCAAGAAAATGTGAAATCTTCAAAGACAAGGTGAAGTTTCTGGGAAAGATTGTATCCAAGGATGGCTACTGCATGGATCCTGCTGAGATCGCACCAGTACAAGCACTCAAAGACCGCGTACCAAAAACAGTGGGTGATTTGAGGAAAATGTTGGGCTTTCTAACATACTATCGTCCATATATTCCCAACTTCTCACGCACTGCTCAACCCCTGTACAGGCTGCTGTCCACAGAAAAGAAACCTGGAAAGGTAGTGAAAGGAGGAGGGTTAAAAACAAACAAGGGGAAACACAAAAGCTCAGACCAGCTTCCCTCAAGCCATCCAATCGTATGGACAGAACATCATAAGGATGTTCTCTGCCAGCTGTTGGAGTATTTGGTGTCTCCTCCTCTGTTAGGTTACCCTGACTTTGAGAAACCATTTGTATTGCACTGTGATGCTTCGCAAGAAGGCCTCGGTGCAGTATTGTACCAGAGACAACAAGGCAAACTTGTGGTCATAGGTTATGGGTCAAGAACATTAACTTCCCCAGAAAAGAATTACCACCTCCATTCTGGGAAGTTAGAGTTCTTAGCAATGAAGTGGGCAATCTGTGAACGATTCAGAGAGTACCTTTATTATGCACCCTCTTTTGTCGTCTATACAGATAATAACCCTTTAACCTATGTTTTAACATCAGCCAAGCTAAATGCCACCACACACCGCTGGATAGCCGAATTAGCAGACTTTAACTTCTCCATCAAGTATCGACCGGGGAAAGTTAATGGGGATGCAGACGGGCTGTCTAGGATGCCCCTGGACATGGAGGAGTACATGCGGACATGCGTCCAGGAGATGGAGCCAAAGGTAATTTCATCTGTCACACAATCAGTCCAGCTAACATCCCATGATCAAGGGCCGTGGTTGTGTCCTGCAGTCATAATGGCAGCCTGCAATGATGAAGAACAGGAACACATAGCGCCATCAGTGGCTAAAATATCAGCAGAGGACCTCAGAAAAGCACAGGAAGAGGATTCGATGATTGGAAAGGTGCGTGAGTTTGTGATGAGAAAACAGTGGCCCCAGCATGCCAAAAGAAATTGGCGTGACGGCATCTCTGTATTCGCTAGAGAAAGAAACAAACTGTGTGTCAATGAAGATGGCATTCTTTTTAGGAAGTCCTCCAATCGAGTTCAACTTGTGCTGCCCAAGGTGTTCCACCAGCTAATATATAAAGAACTGCATGAGGAAATGGGACACCTTGGTGTGGAAAGAACATTGAACTTAATCCGTGACCGATTTTACTGGCCATATATGAAAAGGGATGTGGAACATCATGTGACAAAGGTTTGTAGTTGCCTGAAGCGGAAGCATCCAAACAGGATAACAAGAGCACCACTGGTCAATATTGTTACCACTCACCCATTCGAAATGGTCTCCATTGACTTCCTTCATTTGGAGCGTTGTAAAGGAGGATATGAATACATCCTTGTTGTCATAGACCATTTTACACGCTTTGCTCAAGCATATGCATGCACGAACAAATCAGCAAAAACCGCTGCAGAAAAGATCTTCGGAGACTTTGCCCTAAAGTTTGGATTTCCAGCTAAACTTCATCACGATCAGGGTAAAGAATTCGAAAACAAGCTGTTTTCTAAACTGGAAAAGTATTGTGGCATCCAAGGTTCCCGTACAACTCCTTACCATGCAGCTGGAAATGGTCAAGCAGAAAGATTTAATCGAACACTTCTTTCAATGCTCAGAAACCTGACAGAAAAAGAAAAGTCAGATTGGAAGAGCTCCCTGCCCAAAGTAGTGCATGCATATAATTGTACACGCAGCGAGGCAACTGGATATGCACCTTACTACCTTCTTTATGGCAGGAGTCCCCGGCTGCCAGTGGACATGATGTTTGGATTAACTCCAATTGATCAGAGCACCTCCCACAGTGATTATGCCAGTAAGTGGAGAAAAAGGATGCAAGAAGCTTACAAGTTGGCATCTGAGACAGCACATAAGGAGCGGAATAGGGCAAAGACGGAGTATGATCGGAGAATTCATGGAGTGGAACTGCAGCCAGGATCTAGGGTCTTAGTGCGGAATTTCAAGGAAAGAGGAGGACCAGGAAAACTCAGGTCGTACTGGGAGGACAAGGTCTACATAGTCACTGAAAGGAAACACAAGGACAGCCCTGTTTATGCGGTACATCCTGAAAAAGGCACAGGGAAGATCAGAGTTTTGCATAGAAACTTACTATTGCCTTGTGATTTTCTGACTGCTGAAACAGAGAAAGATGCGAAGAACATGATGGACAGGAAAAGGCAACAGCAGAGTAGAAACAGAAGGAAGCAAGGAGATGGTGTTGACAAGAATGGTGACAGCAGTTCTGATGATGAAGACAACTGGAGGTCCATCACCCATCCAAGAGTACAACCTGAACAAGTTGAAGGTCAGCTGAGGAGGGATGCAGAGGATGCTCAAGTGACTGCAGGATCTGAGGTGGAGCAGGAAGGAGAAGTGGACGGAGAGGAAGAAATGGCGACAGAGGAGCACTCATCATCTGATACAGCAGATGGACAAGATCCTGCGGAAGCAGCACCATCTAATGAAGCAGACGAACAAGATTCTGGCGAGGCGGTGTCGTCTGAGGAAGCAGAAGAACAAGATTCTGGCGAGGCGGTGTCATCTGATGAAGCAGACGAGAGAGGGCGGGAACCCGTTCCAAGACAGTATCCTTCTAGACAACGAAATCCACCCAGGACACTCACATACAGCAGGCTAGGCCAACCAACACTTATGGTTAGGCACAAGTAATGTTCAGTGGATATCGGGGTTAGGTTACATTGTTCCGTTATATGTTCAGGTTATGGTACACAAGTTAGGTAGCTAGGCAGGACAAGGGGGATTAGAATCGGAAGCTTTAAGTATAATAATAGCTGATTAGTGCACATCTGGAGTTGAGACCACTATTGGGTTGATTTAGACTGATATATGTTGAGCATATAGTAACATAAGTGGGTCTGAATAAAAGGTTATGGGGCAGGACCTTAAAGTCAAACTTTACAGTCTGCGATACACAACCTGCAGAGATGGCAGAGTGACCATACAGATATTACCTGGCCAGTACTATCTATTGTTTCGACATGACATAAAGAGGGGGATAGATGCCATGTTAAGAACTGTGTCATACAGAACAGTGTGCCAAGAGACTGTCTTCCAAACTTGTCTCCATACCGGCTGAAGCCTCAGTTACTCCAGAGATGTCACTATGTCGGGACGACATTTATTTTTGAGGGGGAGAGTGTGGGGGACCAGTTGCTGGGGACTTTAGATCAAGGACCCCCCCTCCCATTAAAATGATTTTATTCTTGTTCCTATGAATATTTTGCTTTGTTTTGTTATTTAAAAAGCACTGTGATTGATTGTCCATGTGAAGCTGTACATTCATACATATGTGGATAACTATTCTGGCTGAGAGTGAGGAGTTTAGAAAAGCAGGACTTTTGAACAGGCGCGTAGGGCAGCCTGGGGTCCTAAGTGTTTGTTGTGTAGAAGAAGCCGAGTAGTAGAGAGCAGCCTGAGTGTGACGCACGTTGGACTATTGATATTGTTCGTGTTCGAAAAAAAAAAAGGAGTAAAGAAAATTTACCACAACCGCATGTCTCGATACCATTTTTGTTCGAGTGTGCAACACTCATAACACAGGAAGACGTGTGTGTATAGCAGATTCTGAGCTCAAAGAGAGAAGCCAACTTTCCAAACTGTAACTTGGGAAGACTGAAAATGTTTTTTGCTGCTATACGGTTTTAAATCATAAAGTTGCACTGGGATGTCCCTTTTACGTTACTGCTAAATAGTGAAACTTAATTAATCATTCACTATTAATCGCTGATATTCACATTCAACGGATTCTAGACATTTCAAACGAAATTAACTAATAAAATCCATTTTATTAGTTAAAGTTTATTAGTTAAAACAAACTGGACAATGCCATGTCCAGTTCACAGACAAAGCATTTTATAAAAAAAAAATTGCACATTTTTAGTTTTCTGGCAAGTATTTGGACAGAATTTTCCCTATAAACACTTTCTAAACCCCCAAAACATTTATTTACTTTTTAATCTGTCAGATTTTGTTTCTATTTTTCTCGTCTTGTCTGGATTTAACCGTTGATTCTGTGTATTCTGTTAATATTTCATCCATCCATTTTCTAACACCCTCATGCTAGTGGGGTCAGGAGGGTGCTGGTCTATCTCCAGTGAGACATTGTGGGCGAGAGGCGGGGTCGCCCTGGATGGGTCGCCAGTCCATCGCAGGGCAACACAGAGACATGCAGGATAAACAACCATAAACACACACACACACACTTAAGGAGAATTTAGAGAAGCCAATTAGCCAAAGTACCTGGAGAGAAGCCACCATGCACAGAGAGAACATACAAACTCCATGCAGAAAGACTCTGGGGTATAGGTCCGTAAACACCTTTTCAATTTATGCACCACTTATGAATTCATTTTATTTGACTTTGATTTGAATTTCGTTGATTTGCCGTTAAGAATCTTATTAACTGTTATTATGTGTCTGAGCGATTTAGTAAAACTAAAAGCAGCACACATTTTAACAACCCACCCAGAGCTGGTGTTTTTTTTTTGTTTTTTTTACCAGACTAGTTTTCACCCAATCTGTACATATTCTACCAAGACACTCCTAGAACAGAGGAGAGAACAAAGTGGCGTCATTCTGTTCACACAGTTCTGGTTTATGAGCTTTTGAATGTTATTGTGACACATCATCTGGGCAGAACATGTTTTCTTCCTATTAGCAGCTAACAGAGCCTGGTTCTGCTGGCGGTTTCTTCCTCTTGCTCCCTGTTCCCACATGCTGGCCAAAGACCGCTGCAAAGTGAATAACTTGATGCAATCATTGGTTAGTCAATTTATAATCAATCAAATGTTTTTTTCTTATTTTGAACTGAATTTTGTTGAATCACAGCTGAGTCTGAGTAGCCTCACAGTCAACAGATGAGACTCGTCATCATCTGCTCTCCCTGTGACTCGCTCTGACTCTGGATCAGGTTTTACTTAGTGACTCGTATGGAGCCCCAGTGGGTTTACTCACTTTGGTTGGGCTGCAGCAAACCATAAATACTTCACATAAATTTACCAACAAGACTGTTTTTACTACTTTTGAAGAGCTAAAGATCACAGATTGGCCGTCTGCATTTCTATTGGATTTTACATGTTTTCTTAATGCAAGTATATACTGCTGTAAAAGAAAGCAAGAAGAAGAAAGAAAAGCAACAGTAACTCATGGCCTTTTGACTTTGGGTCTGACATTACTCAGTTACACAGAGGGACAATACGTTTATGTCTTCATTATGTACTTTTTAATCATTTTATTCTTGGAAACAAGGAAAGATCTTAATGCTCTTTTTGCATCATTGTGAAATGGTGAGATAACATTTTAACTTTTTCACAGATGTCGTTATTGGCATGATGGGAATTCCTTATGTAAGATGTTGACCATCAATAAATTATGGCATTAGTCTTAAAGAGGCAGTATGATGCAAAATTGACTAGGCAATTGTGTTGCCTTGATTCTTTCATGCATGTTTGACAAACCCTTTAATCTTGCCTCACAGAGCGCCGCTCCGTCACAATCCCTCCACTCAGCTCCTTCAGACTAGCCAGCAGCGATTAGCAAACATCTGGAACAACTGCACTCCTGCTGAGCTCATTATAGGAGCTACTTCTCAGTGAAACGCTGGTAAAAACTTTGTTGAAGGGTTGATAGAGGAGCCATGTTGTGATGACTTCTTGTAGGCGGAGTTTCAGAAAGAGCAGGAGTTATTTAAAGAGACAGAGGCCCAATTTTAAGTTGTTAAATTACAAAGTCAAATTTCTTTTACGTCATATTTTATGTATGTAGCATTTTTTTATAACAACAAAAGTCAACATAGTGACTTGATTATACTATAAAATGCCACTGTGCATCACTGGATTCCAACTGGACTTTTGTCCCGTAAAGTGGTTTTTGATTGGCTCTATTTAATAAATTCTAATTTAAATTGCTTTAAATCTATGGGAGATTTTCTGTCTCTGGCGACTTTTTCGTGAGTTGCAAAAAAACAATCGTCGGCTCCTACAGTTAAATGTTGCGCAAAGCCTCTGCTGTTGCCTTGGTGACATTTCAGCTGTTCCACCACCTTACAAGCTAAATCCATTACTGAATTGAACGATTAAGTTTAAATGACACCATTCTTTCCTGGTAACGTTTTATGTATTTCATTTGTTTTTCCTGTGAATATATCAAGACTTTTTGCATTTGTTTCTTGGTTCATGGTCAGTGTGAAATTATCGCCACCTGCACCTCTTGCGGAGTAGAAAGCAACAAACTCAGCCAGGAATGTTTTCCATCTGTCCTTCTTCACAACGCGCTGCCCTGACTTGAGCAACAGCGTTTGGCTTTCAAACAGCCAAACCAGCCATGAAGTTGGAAAATGTCCGCCAAATCATTTGCACCAATCCCCCAACACGGAGTTGGAGCTAATTAACAGATCCCCCTAGTGAACACATTACAATTCTTGCAAATGCTTCAAAACCAACAATTTTAGATTCTCTTCTTTTGTGGTCTTTGCACATGTTGTGAAAAAGCAATTCCCTCACTGATCAAAGCATAGTTTTTGTGAGTTCCTGCTGTCTGACAGGCTTTGCTAAAACAGCTTCTCATGGTCATGTGTGTAATGGTGTGAGAAAGTCTGCATTAAAGGGACTCTGTGCCCTTTGGGTCTGACGCTGTGGAAGTCCTGCTGCTGTTGTCTCTGTGATAATGTCAACATCCGGACGGCGCAGACTGTCCGCCTCGCTGCTCCTCAATGGGGAGCGCCGTATCCGTATCAAAGGCGGGACGCGGCGTTCAAAGCGCGGGGACACTTGAAAGCTTAGCACCGGCTCGGTTCTGGACTACGTGTTGGATTTTGAGAGCTTTGTTCCAAATAATGTCACATCTAACGCAGACAAGATCTCGCTCTCCTTGTAATCACAGCCAAATCTGTTAGCTGAATGGCGCCGCCCGGTGAAACCAGACCCTTCAGCCTCAAATTGCCTTTTTGCTGAAAATGTGGTTTGTAAATACATAAAACAAATAAATTCAGCTCAAAATTGAAAGCGAATGTTTGCAGACCCGCCGACTGAAAATGACCAGGACAAAAGCCGCCAGTTATTATTCCATCAAACGCTGTCCACTCGCCATATTCTCCATAAGGGTTTGATATGAACGTTTGGGTTCTGGAAGAGAAGTCAGAAGCCATTGAAAAGAGAAATGGCATCAAAATGTCGGCCATGTTTCCGATTAGGATTACATTTTCCTCACATCCATTCTTGATGAAACAATAACTGGTCCGCTGGTTCTGCTGTTGGTTCGCACTCTCTGCAGTACTTTTTTACCCCCACTCTTGATCCAATTAATAATCAAACGAAGGGTTCAAAGTCTTGCTGAAGGACACTTCAGCATATGGCATCGAACCGACAGTTTTCTGGTTGAAAAACAACCAGCCGACTTCGCTGTTCTATATTTGATTTCCACAATGAGAAACGCATTCTTATACTTCTCAAATTTAAAGCAGATTTAGGACTTCCGCTTTGTGTGTGTAAAGCATTCTACTGTTACATTTGAAATCACATCCAAAGAATACAAAAAATTCACCAAAATGCTAACAAGATAAAAGCAGAACCTTTTGGGAGGTGTCTTCTCCAAACACAGCTTTTCATAAAAACATCAAGGCGTAAAGGTCTTAAATGTAAGATGTTTGATTCACTGATGCTGATCAAGCATCAACCATTGAGGCCTATGAAAGGCCTTGAACACGTGAGCGCGTTTGCTGTGGCTCGTCTGTTTGCGTGCTCTCTATAGATCCACGTTTTCAGACTGTCTGCGGGTTTTGGGTCTGTGACACGGAGCGCCGTTTTCAGCTGTTTCAGATATTTTGGTCCTGAGTGTTTGTGAAAGCTTTTAGCCACAGAGGGGAACTGGCATCACGAGGTGTTGGACGGCGCACATGAAGATGCTCAGTGCGCCGGAGCCTGCTGAAAGACACAAGCAAATGTTTTTGGTTTTTTTAAAAATCTGTAATCTGTCCTAAAATAACGGCAACCACCATGTCTCCTGGGGTCTGAGGACAAAGTGCCGTCAGACAGGATGTCAACGCCTTCCACTTCCTCAGATGCCTCTGTGCTGGAATATCAAACCAGCTATCCTCTTCTGGATACATCGTAACAGAAAGCGTACCCCAGAATCTTCTGCAAAGGCAGTTTGTGTAGAAGTATGGCTTCGTATGCAGTGGAGCGTGGAGTGAGCCATGTCTGCACTACACACTGTCGGATATTAAAATAGTTTAGCAGTTTCACATCACTGTGCTAGCATCTGAGGTAGGCACAACAGGCTGGAGACTTTTTTTAATCATCGGAATACTGTCGGGCACATTATCTTAAAAAGAACTCTGAACACCTCTAGTAATAATAATAATAGTGATAATAAACTTTTATATACATTTAACGATAAATGGCATGTTTTATACCCTTCTCAACAGTCTTTAAATTCATTAGTCATCAAAGCATTTGAGGTTAGAAGGCCTCCTTCCCATCACCATAATCTTTAGATCCCTCCACAGATTTGCTATCACACTGAAGTCATGACTTTGACTAGGCTACTCCAAAATGTTAAGGGGGCAATATTATGTATTTTCCAGGCACATACCACCATTTGATAGCATAATCAAGTAACTATATTACCTTCAGTTGCTCTAAAAAAAACTGAAGGTATTTTTATAACAAGGATCTGAAACTAGCAAATTTCTTCATATCCGTGTATAAAAATCTATGTATAAAGATGTTTATAAATGCAAATATATTTGATGTATGTGTATATATTAAAAATGTTTTAAAAGAAATTTGACTTTGTAATTTATCACATTGATATTGGGCTGCTGTCTCTTTAAGAAATTCTTCCTCTTTCTGAAACATGGCTCCTCTATTAACCCTTTAACAATGTTTGCTGTTCCAACCTGACTGTGGTGTGGCAGGTCTACACAAAGCCTTGACTTCAGCCTGAGAACACCTTTGTGATGAATTAGCGCACACACGGCAAGCCAGGCCTTCTCGTCCAACATCAGTGTCTGACCTCACTGTTGTGCTTCTGGAAGAACAGTCAAACATTCCACCAAAGACAGAATAGCAGAGGCTGTCACAGGTGCAAAGGATGCAGTAAATGTCCCAGAGCCGGCAGGTCTGGGACATTAGTGATGGTTACACTGGGCGGTACTTGCACCAGCAGCTTTGCATGAGAACAGTGTTATTCTAAAGCCTGACAGTGGAATGCACAATTCAAACATTACAGACCTGCCAAAACTCTCAACAAAGTTCTTTTCACATGCTGAATAAAGAAATGTCAGAGAAACTCTTTCCAAAATAAACAAAAATAAACTAACAATGCTGTGCAAAAGTTGCAAACCATCCACAATTTCTCCTGTGAAAGACCTTTTATTTATTTTTTTATTTTTTAAAATAGTCCCCACATCATATTTTTCCTCAGACTTTCCAAAGGTTAGTCCAGGGTTTAGTTGGACTGCAGCTTCTTTCTTTCACTCATCATCTATTCATTCCGCCTGACCACAATGGCACATTGCTCAGTGTGGGTCTACAACATGGAAAGAGTGGAGGACAAAAAAGAGGGAATTTCCAGCAAAAAAAACACTAATTCCATCTTCTCATGACTATCTAAAAGTCATATCCTGATAGATCCATGTTTCTTCATGGAAGTAGCTCATATAACGAGCTCAGCAGATGCTCATTTCCATCAGGTGTTTGCTAATTGCTGCTGGCTAGTCTGAAGGAGCCGAGTGGGGGAAGGGCTGCTCTGTGAGGAGGAATCTTGGACTCTTGGAAACTGCAGCTCAGAGGAGGAGCTGTGCTGTGAAGGCGGGGCTAGGTCCCTCCAGGCGTTTTGCACAGCTGAATGGTTGCTACAGGGGATTCAATGATTTCTTAAACATGCATGAAAGAATCAAAGCAACAGCCCAGGTATGTTTTTGATGAAGTAATAAATTCATAACATGATGTAAATCTCAAAAAAGTCAATTTTACATAATATTGCCCCTTTAAGAAATATTGACTCTCTCTTTATTCCACCCACCCAGAGCAGCTCTCTATAATTTTTTTAAATATAATTTTTAAATTATTTTTTCATGCATGTTTGAGAAACCCTTTAATCTCCCATGGCAACCATTCAGCTGTGCAAAACGCCTGGTTGGACCTAGCCCCGCCTTTCAGGACGAAGCTTCTCCTCAGAGCTGCAGTTTCTTAGCTTCTGCTTCTGAGAGCACGACTCCCACTCAGACTAGCCCACAGAAGTTAGCAAACACCTGGTGGACATGCGCATTTTTTAAGCTCATTATAGGAGCTACCTCTCAATTCAGCGCTGATAACGGTTGTAAACTGCATTGATGGAGAAGCATTGTTGTGCTGAAGGCGGGATCTTGCAGAGTTCCAGGGGTCAAAAGTGCTTTTTGGTATTCGTATTAAAATTTTCAACATTCCTTCTACTCCTCCATCTCAACAAAGCCAGGGGCCTAAAATAATACGTTCCTCAGCTGAATTTTTACTACGACAAAAAAAAGAAAACCACTTATGAGCAATAAATGACAAGAAGCGTTGAAAGAATGCCAGTTATTTGCCTTGAGAGAGCCCCTTGTCAGCGTGCCAAATCTTTTCCTCACACATTCCCAGGCTTTCAGTGCGCTGAACCCATTAGCATTCCAGTAACAGAACTTCATGTGGGATTGATTTACTGGACAAAGTCGCTGTGTCCTGCTTCAATAACCAGGATGAATTGCAATTGTTTCCCTCTGCATTATACAGAAATGATGGCGTGCAGGAATGCGCTTTATGCCAGAGGCTTCAGCCTGGACTATCAACACGCTGCCACTGCAACCTGAGATCTACTTTCCCTCTGTTTGCTCTTTGAACACAGAACATCCTAAAACAATTGCTACACTGCAGCTCTGCCGTTCTCCCTCCACTGGTTCCGGTTTCACTCCCAGCTCAGTTTATCGGTATGTTGTTAAAGGGCCAGTAGCATGTAAAATCAACGTTTTTTTTAGCTTCACATCATGTTATAATGTTATTCCCTCATCAGAAACATGCCTGGAGTGTTGCCTTGATTCTTTCGGGTATGTTTGGGAAATGCTTTAATCTCCATGGCAACCATTCAGCTGTGCAAAACACCTGGTTGGACCTAGCCCCGCCTTGGAGGACAAAGCTCCTCCTCTCAGTTGCAGTTTTCAAGCTTCCAAGCTTCTGCCTCACAAAGCAGCCCTTCCCCGCTCCTACAGACTAGCCAGCAGCAATTAGCAAACACACATTAATGGAGCTCATTCTAGGAGACACTTCTCAGAGCAATGCTGGTAAAAACGTTGTTAAAGGGTTAATAGAGAAGCCATGTTGTAATGACTTCCTGAAAGTGGAGTTTCAGAAAGATTAGGAGTTTTTAAATTACGAAGTGAAATTTCCTTTAGATAATATTTGATACATAGCATCTGAAGCAACTGAAGGTAACGTGGTTACTTGTCTGCCTGGAAAACACATGATACTGTACCTTTAAGACACCTCAAGTAGTTAATTTGCCTTTAAGACATCACATGGATCAGCAGTGAATATTGAACGTTTCATTTATAAATAGCTTGTCTTACATGTTTTGCAGAGCAGCGTCCCCACGGCATGATGCAGTTCAGCGTACATTAACTATCCTGACCCTTTGTGCCTCTGTTTGGTCCATTCTGATGGGGAGATACCACAGCAGAGGTACAACTCCTAATAAGCTTTGTACTTGGCTCATGGAGCTCCTCATTTGCTGCCTCTCTAGCGCACCAACAAGATCAGATTTTGAAAGAAGTTGCCTTTTACAGTTTGATCGTCTCGGTCATCGTTCTCTGTGGCCCAGGAACAAATGGTCCGGTGGTTGGGGACCATCGGTTGCGAAATGTTTTTTGGGTTTAACATGTGCTGCCTGCAGAGAATCACACCTAGAACTCTGTAGCTCTTCCAGTTACCATGGTTGCATAATTGGGGACTGTATGATGTTTTTAGAATGTAAAACACTTTGAACTGACTTGTTGCTATTCAAATAAACTTGACTTGCCTTGATTAAAAGTACAATTTTTCCAAAGCGTTACCCAAGTAAATGTAAGTAGTTACTACCCAACTCTGTGTCAGAGTAAAGGTTACGTTTTTTTTTATCACACTTTTCATGTATTATTTCCTAAAACGTAAAAACCCACCCCTCCCTTTCCACATCAATTATCCACGACATGGGAATGTGATTTTTACCATGTCAGACACCACGTGTCCCTCAGTAGTATTCATTGGCCTTAAATGAGACATTTCTAGGATTTATTGGCTCCGCAGAGAAAATGGAAGCAGTCGGAGGTAGAAACACATGTAAGGCTCATTAGTTGGGGAAAGTCTGGCCGGGCCAGCGCCATGTGGGGTTTGAGTCATAGGCTCCTCGTCCACCGGAGTACCACTGATGTCTCGCTCCATGTGAAGGCCTTCTCGCTGACATGATGAATGGCCTCCATCTCACAGTGAAACGCTCAGGAAAATGGAGTCACGTCCAGGAGGTCAACAGAGTCCAGGCAGGGCGCACACATGGGCCTAATCACAGCACAGACACACAGGCAAAGGACCAGCAGCTGAACAAACTCAGAGGCGACCTAACGGAGCGCACCGGGAAAAAAAAGAAAAAAAAAAAAGAATGAGGTGTCAAGGGACATATTGCCCATTAAGGTAACTTTAAACGTTTCAAAACTGGAGAAAATTGAATTTCCAATTCTACTCTCTTTACGGTTCGTTAATGTCCAGCCGATGAGTTCCTTGAAGCAGAGCAATAAAAATGTTCAGTTTTGTTTAGCTAAATCAGCAGAGAGCGGGATGTAGAGGATTTAGTTTTATGACAAAGAACACCGGAAGTTATCTGCAATATTATATTTTCAGTTTTCTCTTTTTTTTTATTTGCCTCAGAAGGTTTGTCTATTTGCAGGCTGCAGTCTGACTTCATGCAGAACCAACCGGCTTCTCGTCCAATCAGACTGTAGGGATGTAGTGATCCTGACTTTTTGTCAGCAATGCCATTCTGAGTCACTGAGATAAAATGCATTTGCTTATTCAAAGACTTGGTCTTCATTAATGGGGCAGTGTTATGTAAAGTCAACATTTTTTAGCTTTATGTAGTCATAATGTTATTCCCTCAGCAAAAACATACCTGGAGTGTTGCCTTGATACTTCCATGCATGTTTGAGAAATCTTTTAATCTCCATGGCAACCACTTAGCTGAGCAAAACTCCTCTGTGGCCCTAGGTCTGCCTTCAAGGACGAAGCTCCAACCAATCCCCTTGGCTCCACTCAGCTCCTTCAGACTAGCCAGAAGCAATTAACAAACACCTGGTGAAACTCTGCATCAGCTGAGCTCATTACAGGAGCTACTTCTCAGAGCAACGCTGGTAAAAACATTGTTAAAGGATTACTAGAGCCATGTTGTGATGACTTCCTGAAGGCAGAGCTTCAGAAAGAGTAGGAGCTTAAAGAGACAGACACACAATTTTAAGGCATTAAATTTTGATGTCAAATTTCTTTTATCTCATATTTGACGAAATTGGCCTCTCCAAATTCTTCATAGGTGTGTGTGCATAGTTGTCTGTCTGTCTCTGTGTTGCCCTGTGACAGACTGGCGACCTGTCCAGGGTGAACCCCGCCTCTCTCCCTGAATGTTAGCTGGAGATAGACCAGAACCTCCCGACCCCACTAGGGACAAGGGTGTAAAGAAAATGGATGGATGAATCATATTTGATATATACATTTCACTAATATCATGGGGAAAACTTATTGTTATAAGTGGAACTAGTACTTTTTTTTAATCAAGGAATTATTGGCTTAACACTAACTCCTATATCTTGCTGAAAAGGTACTTGTAAGTTAATTTTGTCTTTCTTATTTTTTGCACCAGAATCTAGACCAAAAATACCTGGTAAGATTTTGTGCTTTTGCAGGGTAAGGATTAGGGAGGAAGATTAGGTCCTTGTCTGTAGCTAGACTTTTCAAATTGACACATTTTCTCTCAACTGGTTCAAGAAATTCAGTAAAACGGCCGTCAGATCTCAGATCTCCTCTGGCTTCTTGTTCTGCTCTGTTTCCAAACAGTGTACCGAGGAGCGGTGGCTGGGGTCTCTGCTGTGGGCGGGGCTAAAGTCCACACCCACAACACACACTCAAAAACAGATTCCATACATCTGATATACACACATACAGCTGGTGAGAAGCTGCTTAGATGTTGTTTGTCTCCTGCCATGCCACACTAATCAGACCCATATGGGAATCATTAGGCTGTAGGGGTTACATAAGAACCCAGCCTTTATCTCCTGATCAGGCCCTCTTAAGCTCAAACAAACTTTTCAGCTGCCTCTGTATTCTGCTTCCTTTCTTTCTTTCCTCAGCAGACATATTTCCTCCCGTACCTTTTAATAGTTCGTAAGTATCCCGCTCTCTTTGCTGAGCCTCCATAATGTCTCGCTCGTAAAGAGCACTTCCAGTGGAATTGGGTTTTTATTGAGTCTGCATAGCCGTTTGTCCTGCGTATGGGAGGAACCTGTGAAACAATCCCCCCCTTTGACCTGCAGATGGGGCTAATAAAAACGACGGGTCAGCTCGAAGGCCGACGGGAAAGGTCAAAGGTCGTCACGTTGTGTTTCCAGCTGGAAATTTTGCACGTGATGGAGGGCAAAAAAACGTATTTTACTTGTCGTCCATAAATGCTTTGCCACAGTGGGACAGTTCCATTAACTGATGAAACCTGGAGATGTAAGTGTTATTAATTTAGTGCAGTAAGGGTAAAATAACGCAGCAAAACAGTTGAAGAACAATTCAAAACCACTTGTATTCTTCTTCTCCCTCTCTGTGTCGCCTATGGTACACGCGGACCACTTGCCATAGCAACAGCTGACAACAGCTTCAGTAGTATCAGGATTCAACACCAAAGGACACGCAAGTATTTCCCACACAAAGAACAGAACATTCAGTCATCACAATTTTATATTTTCAGGGTTGATGTTTACGTTGTGATTATTAATAAGTGGTTATCTGAACGCAGCTGTGGTTGATTAGCTAATTTAAACTCCTGCTCTGCTGAGAGTCGGCGCGTGGGTCGGCTTTTTTTTTTCACTGAACCAAAACAAGCCGAATCCCACAGCATGTCTACATGTTAAAGTTGTCAAAGTCAAGCTAGCATAGCCTCCCTCACTTCTTTCTTAATCAAAACTGTCTTGTGACCTGTGAAATGTGTCAACTTTGGAGCTTGTTATCTAGTTGTCGTAGTGTTGCCACTTAGTAGCAAAGCTCTGTTTACCTTTTCCCTTTCATATATCCGGTGTACATTTCAGATTTAGTGTGCTGTGTTGCCAACTTGTCAGCTAAAATCAATGTCTTTTGCCCTCCATCACAAAGCCAGAGGATGGGAACTTGCATGCAAAAAGTCCTTGCAGATGATGACCACTGTTGGTTTTATCTGTCAATTTGTCAAAGTAAAGTGCTAAATCTTAGATGTACGTGATATATAACAGAAAAAGGGACACAGAGCTTTGTCACTCATTGTCAACACTACAACAACCAGAAAGCAAGGTCAGAAAAAACATTTAATCAACAAAATAGCGAGGGTGGAAAAACGGACAGTTATGCTAGCTTGACTTTGACAACCTTAACATGTAGATGTGCTGCAGAATTCGATGTGTTTCGGTTCAGTTAACCAAAAAAAAAGAGGCCTAATGAATGAGGCGATGAACACACCGACTCTCTGACAGATCCTCAGCACAGCAGGAGTTTAAATTAGCTAATCAACCACAGCCCTGTTCAGATAATCACTTATTAATAATTGCAAAATAAACATCAAGCCTGAAAAGATAAAACTGCAACAGACTGAATGTTCTGTTTCTTGTGTGGAAAGAGTTTGCGTGTTTTTCTGGGTTGGAATCCTGATACGCTATTGGAGCTTTTGTCAGACAGTTGCTAAGTCAACCGGCAAGTGTGTAGCGTAGCCGACAAAAAGAATACAAGTGGTTTTGAATTGTTCAACATTTTCTTTCTGCGTTATTTTCCTTCTGCAGTGGGCCACTGCACTAAATTAATAATGCCTAGATTTCCATGTTTAATTCTCTTAATGGAATCGTTCTACTGTGGCTACGGATGGAAAGTGAAAGAATCGTCTTTCTGTCCTCCAGCGTTGTGCACATGCCCGAAATTTCCGGATGTAAACAATAACATACAACGTGTCAATAGAGGATCATTCCAGCTGCAAAATGGAGTTCAGGTGTGGCCCCATCCAGTGAAGCCTGTCTCTCTTTAGGCTACAGTTGTAGCAGGCTGCCAGCAATCTGCACACTGCTCACTGTTTTTATGGCCCACATGAGAACGATCAGGAGCCGGACAGCTCTGACTCTCAGAGAGTCCTGAGCCACTCCCCCAAAATAAGACTTTGAACAAGAACATGTGAGACCCGGATGGGCGGGATCCTCTGGCCGGGAGTCGAGATTTCACAGGTGGAGGGTACAGCATGAGCAAGAGGTCGCAGAGGCCTCATGGAAACTGTCACAGAAAGTTAAAGCAGGAGTTGTCACGGGCGACCATCTTGATGGGAATAGAACACGACTTAGCGGGTCTGGGAGTGATTTGACGGTTAGAGGAATGCAGCGGTCTCCTGTACAACAGCTGGGACTACAGAGTAAATCATGGAGACCTGTGAAGACGCTTTGGAAAGCTACTTTGGCGAACGCCGGCGTTCTGTGTAAACCTGTCAGTGAAAAGAAACACGTTTCTGACCCTGCCCTGGTGAATCGAAGCCGTCACATGGAGGAAGATAAGCTTTTTTCACGATGTACAGCCAACTGCTCCCCGCTAGGGTCGCACTTATCCACTTGTTTCACTTTCAATACCAATACCGATATCTGAGGTTTAGTATCGGCTGATTCGATACAGAGAAACAGCTGAAGTGACTTAAAATGTTGGACTTGCTCGCTACGCCACAAACGATGGAGCATCCTTGTTTTCGTGGCGTATCGCTGCAAACTTGTTCCTTCCTCGTAAGGCGTTGTAAATAAACAGCCGAATTCTTTGTTTTCCTGCTGGTGTTCGGGAGGAAAACTGAAGGAAAAACGTCTGACGAAGTGGATAAAAGTAAACTGGACGTGGATGGAGAACAAATCCAGTGTTACACCAACCTTTAGCAATCATCTTCAACAAATATAATTGTAAGAGTCAGAAATAAGTCCTAAAAGCAAAATCTAAGATATCTCTTTTGATGAACTTTGCATAGAGCCCACTGCAGCAGCAGCTGTAAGCTGGTACAGAAGCGCAACATTCCTTTGCTTTGAGACAACACAGACTAAGTGGTTGACTTTTCTTTACGTAGGCCTTAATTACAAACTAAACTGGGAGACGTTTGCAGAGGAAATGGAAAAACATGCTCTGAACAGCACAGAGACTCATTGTCTTGTTACGGCAGCAAACGTGACTTTCATCACTCACTTTCTCAGAAGTCATGGACAATCAGGGAACAAAATTGTAATTCACGTCACTATTTTAGAGCTTTCTCACACCAAGAAGCAGCAGCAACTTTGCAGAAAAACACAAAGTCCTTCACACACACACACACACACACACACACACCACCACACATCTTAACACTCCCTAGCTACATTTCCTACATATTATAACCACAAACAAATATGTTTTAGGTTTTTTTGTAACAGAGCCAAAAAAAAAGCAGTGCATAGTTGTGAAGTGAACGGAAAAAATAGTTTTATTATTATGAATAAATATATTAAATGTGTAGTGTGCAATTGGATGCAGATTTTAATGGAAGATGGATGGAGCTAAATGTTGGATAACTTTGTTAGCAGCTCCAACAAATCTGACATCAGGGTGAAGAATGACCTTTCAGCAGCGACTCAGAGCAACACAGAAATGGTTCAGCTTAAAGCATATTCATATGTTAGAATGACCTAGTGAAAGTGCAGATCTAAATCTTATTATTAATAACAAAAGAATATCTTCTGGTGAGCCCCAGGGCTTTATTTTTGGGCCCAACTTTGTTCACTATATTTACATGAAAACATGGTAGACATGTACCTGATGCTAAAGTCATCCTCTATGCTGACGATACAGTCATGTACTACTGAGGTCTACAGACTGCTTGTAATGTTGTGGAATGTCATCTTATAGATTTGAAACTAATTTTAAATGTTTCTAACAAATTCTTCTTTTTTTTTCCAAGACTCCTCTAAGGCTGTTCTCCTTACAAGGGAATACTATCGACATGCTACCTTGTTACAAGTACCTTAGGGTTTTGATTGATGACCGGCTCTCCTGTAGGGATCATTATCGAAAAGTTAAAAGTGAAATTGTGCTTCAGAACATTCTTTACTTTTGCTGCCAAGACGATGTAGGAAACATGGCTGCTGCCATCTTTCCTGCCTTATCGGACTCCTGCGACCTTCTTTTCAGATGTTCCTTATCCAGTCTGTGAGAACTTGAGCTGTTTGGCAAAGACTGGGTGAAAAATGTCAGTCTGTGTATGTAAAAACACTAGTTGAGTAATATAAATGCCTTTTTGTTCTGTCTTGATTGTTTGCATGGGGACATGCGTCAGGCATAAACAAAAACAGGACACTAACATTTATAGTCATGGCTAATTTGCAATGCTTGTTCCCATTGTGCTGTTTTCACAACATAAAACAGTTTAATAGACAATAAAACAGCATACCCAAGATAAAATGTTATACATAACATAAATGCTAAAATTAACTTAAAACCGACCACATTGAAACAATAGCCATCATAGGCTGACTGTTAACCATGACTGTAAAGCTAAACCTGCTCTACTTTAACAAACTCCTTCAGTCTTAATCTAAAAATGTGCCAGTCTGGAAAACGCTTCAAGTCCTCGGGTAAGGAACTTCACACAGTCATGGCTTGCACAGGAAAAAATATGTTGCGCAACAAAGTTGTTGTTGCTGAATGCACCATGAGTCACTTAACTTCCACACTGAAGAGGAACCACAAGGTCACTGAGCACCTGAGGAGCCTCACCTTTCAAACATTTAAAAATGAATGATGCATTGCAATATCTAACAATCCGGGTTTTTGAGAACATGGCAACAATGAAATCTTAACTTTAATTGCTCGGTTACAAAAGCCGTCTTTTGAGGCCTGATGGTTGTTGGTGTTGCTTGGAACCGAGACGTCACACAACTTACTGGCAGAGAATCGATGGAAAGCATGAAACTGTTTGCACCTTGAAACAGAAGACAGTCCCTGTGCACCTCCAGTGGAATTGAAAGGTGACTCGACAAAATATTGGCACGTTTTAGAATTTCATTTGTAAATGGTCTTTGAAAATCGTTTAATCAATTGCACCAAATTCTAATAAAACACGTTGAAGTTAAGAATCTTAAGGTGACATGTAAAAATTGTCCAGGGGAGTGAATACTTTTGTAAGGTGCTGTAAGAGTAAAGGGTGTTTTATTATAGACATGTGTGGTGAGATTCTAGTCAATACTTTGACTTTCATGAATTTTTCATATATATATATATATATATATATATATATATATATATATATATATATATATATATATATAATTATATTCTAATATTTGACATCCATGTTTCCTCCTAATATTTTAAAAGGGCAGTATTATGTGTTTTCCAGGCATACCATTTTATAGGACAATCAAGTAACTATGTTACCTTCAATTGTTACAAAAATGCTATACATATCAAACAAGACTTAAAGGAAATTTGACTTTGTAATTTAATGCCTTCAGACTGGGCCTCTGTCTCTTTAAGAAACTCCTGCTCTTTCTGAAACTCCGCCTTCAGGAAGTCATCACAACATGGCTCCTGTATTAACCCTTTAATGTTCTTACCAGCGTTGCTCTGAGAAGTAGCTCCTATAATGAGCTCAGCAGATGTGTCTGCTAATTGCTGCTGACTAGTCTGAAGGAGCTGAGTGGGGAGGGCGGTGCTGTGAGACGGAAGCTCAAACACTGCCGCTCCGAGAAGGAGCTTCGTCCTTGAAGGCGGAGCTAAGTCCACCCAGACGTTTTTGGACTAGCTGACTGGTTGCTGTGGAGATTAAAGGATTTCTCAAACATGCAAGAAAGAATCGAAGCAACACTGCAAGTAGATTTGTGACGAGTGTATAACATTATAATATCACGTAAAAGATTTTTTAAAAGTTGATTTCACATAATACTGTCCCTTTAAACCGTACAGGAAGACGGCACTGTTTTACATTTGGGGGAAGAAAGGAGTGTGTTTGTAGAGTGAAGTGGCAGCTGCGCGTCCTGGGCCAGCTCCTCCTGACTGCGCATTGCCAACAGTCCGGAGGCTGAGGTTTGTGTGGACAAGGCTCCACTGCTCCCAGCTGCCAGAGGAGGACCTTGAAAGAGGTAGAGCCGAGTTTTCCCTGTGCAGTCTCTCTCTCTCTTTTTCTGGAAAGCCTCAAACTGGAATTCTTTCTCTCCTTCATTCATCAGGAAGTTTCTCTCTCTCTCTGGAAACAGACAATGCCGGAGGATTAGGGAGAAGTTCGGCATTTAATCGACGTCTAAAACGTCTCTCTCGGAGGGTTGAGCAGCTTTCTTCTTTGGCTATGAGTTGTTTGGCGACATTTCCCCTGTTATCAGTGGGACTCCGCGTGTTTCTGGGATGAACTGGTGGATTTAAACTTTACGCACAGCCCGTTCGGCCTGTTTTCGTGCGGTTCGGTTTCCTCCCGCAGCGGAGGGCACGCTCTGAAAGCGATCCCTCTGAACAACTGCGCGTCCTGTCCTCTGACTGTCTTCATCTGGAGTTAATAAGACACCAAATGTTGTGAGGAAACTACAGAACATCACCGAAGCTCCGCTGCGGGATCTTTGTCTTCTTCTTCTCCTTTTCCCCCCTTTTGGGTGGGTTTGTTTTACTCGAAGGATCCACAATGAGGGCGTTTGTTTGTGTCAGTTTGGCTCTGATTTATTTGATCACCTGGACCGAAGCCGACAAACAAACTCATCTGAAGAGAGTGCCTCTCCGCCGACGCGTAAAGACGGGACGTGCCCAGCAGCGCGCAACCGACAAGGCGGGCTTCGTCGGGCGTCTGCGCCCGGAATTTGGATCCGCGATCACTTCACAGAGCTCAACGGGTGGCGCAAACGTACAATCTGATGAGGGGGCCCGAGTTCCCGTCAGGACACGGGCGTCGAAGGACAGAAGAGCGAGAGGTGGGGGGTTGTCTCCACGGAGAGGGGTAGCGGGGCAGATCGGCTTGCCGCAGCGGTCGGACATGCTGCAGGATGAGGGCACTCCGGGAGCGAGGGCCAGGATCTCCAGGATGCCCAACAGTGCGGCGTCACCCAACCTGCTGGCCAGCTTCGCGGGGAAGAACCGGGTTCTGGTGATCTCAGCGCCCCACGAGTCCGACGGCTACTACCGGCTCATGATGTCTCTGCTGAAGGCGGACGTCTACTGCGAGCTGGCCGAGAGGCACGTCCACCAGATCGTGATGTTCCATCAGGAGGGCGAGGTGGGGGGCAAGGTGAGGAGGATCACCGCCGAGGGGAAGGTCCTGCAGGAGCCGCTGGACACGGCGCTCGTCCCCAGGCTCATGAGCTTCCTCAAACTGGAGAAGGGTAAGGTGTGAAAGGTCGATGCAGCACCTGGAAGTGTTGACTTTACAGATGTGCAATGCCTGGAGAAAGTATTTGTGTCGCTGAAAATTTATAACATTATTTTCACGGTACAACCACGGAGTTCAAAGCATATTTTATACAGTACGATGGCCACTAGGTAGAAAAAAGTGGGGAATAAACTTCCCCCAGAATTTCATGTACATTTTTTTATATGGCTCTTGTCTAACATTTTCTAGAAAAGGCAAGGAAAGTTCTCTGCTCCGAAAGTGGAAGATTTGCGAAAAAAACATAATCCTCAGAAATTTGAGATAAATCTGAGAAAGTTTCCTAGAAAAAACTTGGACACTTCGTAAAAGTTATTCAAAAGTCGAAGACTTTCGAATAATCTAAATATGTCGGCGAATTTCCCCCCCCTAGCAAATTCCGACTTTTGAAAGTCAGAAATGTCCACGTTTTTTTCTAGCTAATTTAGGACTTTACTAGCTTACAAGAGGGATCTTTTTGGCGGAAATTTAGTTCTTTTTTTCTCCATCTAAAAAGTGTTTCCATTGCAGTTTTTGTGCACGACTGAAAAAACCCCACCTAATCAAAAGACGTGTGTTTTGTTGTTGTTGTTGTTCTTAATTGGGGTGTTTCCATTATTTTTGCTAATTTATTTTCACATTTCCAATCCATGCAATTTTATGGTCAATGGGTCAGTTAGATTAAAACACATGGTTACTGCTTAATAAGTGCTTTATGCAGACACTGTGTTGTAGTCAGTGATATTTAGGGTGGTGAGAGTAAACAGGAAATATCAATGCGGGCCACACATTTCTTCTTTACTTTATTCTACTTTTCTTTGACCTCCAGGTAAGTTTGGAATGGTGCTACTGAAGAAAACCCTGCAGGTGGAGGAGAAGTACCCCTACCCGGTGAGGCTGGAGGCCGTGTATGAGGTCATTGACCAGTCGCCCATGAGGAAGGTGGAGAAGCTACGTCAGAAGGGCTTTGTCCAGAAGTGCAAAGCAGCAGGTGTGGAGGGTCAGGTGGAGGACGTCACACAGACAGGCAAGTCCACACTTTTTAGACTTCTTAGTCTTCAAGATTAAGCTTTCACAAGCCAATCCAAAAGATCCTGCATTAGGTGACCAGATCTGGGGGTTCTCGTCTAAACATGACCGTTTCTGCAGTCTGACTCGTATTAGAAGGGTTACAACAACTGAATCGCTCTAAGGTCATTAAAAAAACAATTCCAAAGCTGCAACAAATATTGGCATGTTTGGGTCACCAAAAATATGCCAACGCTCGTTTGGGAGGTATGCCAGAAGAGTTTCATGTCCCAGCATTACAAATGTCCAAAGTTTTGCTGATCAGATGAGACCAACATTTCTGGTTTTTAGTAAACAACCAGGATGAACTGGTGTAAGACCAAGGAAGAATGTGTGGAAAAGCATTTACCTGCTGTGAAGTACGATGGAGGATCTGTGAGGATTTGTCTTTTGGCAAACACCAGGTAGAGCCATGAGCCGCTCTACCATCCAGACCTGATTGGTGGACTGCTGCAGAGATGGTTGTCCTTCTGGAAGGTTCTCCTCTCTTCACAGAGGAATGACGGAGCTCCGACAAAGTGACCATTGGGCTCCTGGTCACCGCCCTCACTAAGACCTAGTTACCATTGTCACCGATGACGGTGAGCAGTGCATAAACGAGCCTGATTGGCAGTATTAAGACCCTTCTCCTGACTCTGATTGGTTGTTTTTGACCGAGAGTGGTGTATGTCTTCAGATGAATATATTAGCACTGGGAGGAAGTGGAGGAGCTCTTGCTCTTTTCACATTTCAGACCACACAGTCATTGCATGGTAATAGTTTTAAGAAATGCGTAAAAAAATCTATTTTTGTAAAAGTTCCATACCTGCTGTAAGCTGTAGAAACGTCTCTGGGAAGATCAGTGGAAAGAGCTTCATTTTGAGCTTCACCGAGGTGTTAAGCAAAGGCTGTGAATGTTTATGTAAATTACATATTTTTTTCTGTTTTTAATACATTTTTCAAACAACTCAAAAACTTTCTTTTTACATGATCATCATTGGGTAAATATTTTAATACAATATTTTGTATTAATACAATATTGTTGTTTTTTTTTTAGAATATTTTTACAACTTTTTTTACATGTTTGAAAATGTTTACAATTTTTGCAACTTTTCACACCTGAAATGTGCACCGTGAATACTAAAGCTGATTTGTTTATCTGTCGAATAGCTCCTGATCCTCCTGTAGAGAGAAAACCAATGAAGAAGTTCCCCAGAAAGCCCACAAGGGTCTCAACCACAGCTGCTACGACCACCACCACCACCACCACACGGCCCACGACAGCACCAACACCAACCACGACCAGACCCACAACTACCACCACCACCACGACCAAAGCTACAACCAGGAGAACCACCACCACCACGAGAAGACCCACCACCACCCAGAGACCGACCAGAGCCCAGACTACAGCTGTGTGGCTCCCGCCTTCCAGAACAACAGCTGTTCCTTACGATGACAACCACAGCGAGAGGTACCCGGCTAAAACCACCCCGACCGGAGACAACCGCACCGACAAGGACAACAGAGACTCTCACGGCCACAAGCTGGTGCCTGTTTCACACAAACCCACCAAGACGAAGTCCGCCAAGAAGAACGAGGCAGAGAAGGTAACGCTGCCGTTGCTAACTGTTAGCAACAGTTTAATTGTCCCGCGTTCCTTATGCCTCTCTTCGGGTCCGTAATCTCATTTTGTACTAAGTTACAAGTTTGTCCTTTCACCCCTCCGTTCATCCAGGCACTTGAACCATTAACTGCAGTTTTCTTTCTATCTTTAAACCGTATTAGAAATTATTATGCAAGTGATATTTTCTCAGATTTTCTTAAATGGTCAATGCAAATGATGGTCAGTATAATTTTCAAGTCATGAACTATTACAGTATAAATCAGATTTTATTGAACAAAGATCCCCATGCGAACAGTAGTTTTTTCAAAAATAAAAAACTCAAAATTATTCCAAATTATTCTGCACAGCAGATTTTCTAAACATTTTATGGATTATAAAGAACTGCAAACGGTCATTCTTTGAATGTGCAACATTAAGTGGTCACATGTACTAAAATCAAAAGCTATTTCAATCAAAAACATCTTAACAGACCAAGTAACATGTTAACATAAAACCTTCTTTGATATCACCTGCACAATTCTTGATCCATTGAACTTGTGAGTTTGTGGAAAGTTTCTGCTTGAATTTCTTTGCAGGATGTCAGAATATCTTCCCAGAGCTGCTGTTTTGATATGAACTGCATTCCATCCTCAGATCTTCTGCTTGAGGAAACTCCAAAGGTTCTCAATAGGGTTGAGGTCAGAGGTCAGAGGAGGATGGTGACCACACCATGAGTTTCTGCCCTTTTATGCCCATAGCAGCCAATGACACAGTGGTATTCCTTGCAGCATGAGATGGTGCATTGTGATGCATGAAGATGATTTTGCTACTGAAGGTTCGGCTCTTCTTTCTGAACCATGAAAGAAAGTGATCAGTCAGAAAGTTCGTCTACTTTGCTGAGGTCATTTTCACACCTTCAGGGCTCTGAAGGGGCCGACCAATGATTCTCTCCCCATGATTTCAGCCCATAAAATTACTCCACCACCTCCTTGCTGACGTCACAGCCGTGTTAAAATGGGATGTGGTGACCATCCACCACCAATCCACTACTGCGTCCATCTGGACCATCCAGGGTTGCACAGCAGTCATCAGTGAACAAGTCTGTTTGAAAATTAAACTTCATGTTCGGCTGGGCCCACTGCGACAGTTTCTGCTTGTGAGCTCTGGTTAAGGGCCCAATAGTAGCTTCATGCAGTGCAAGCTTCTGGAGGATCCTCCACCTTGAGGTTCCAGAGGCTCCAGCAGCTTCAAATAACTGTTTGCTGCTTTTTAAAGGTATTTTAACAGCTGCTCTCTTAATCTGATGAATTTGTCTAACAGAAACCTTCCTCATTTTGCCTTTATCTGTACAAACCCATCTTTGTTCTGAATCAGCCACAAATCTCTTCACAGTACAATGATAACGCTTCAGTTTTTGTTACATATCTAATGTTTTCATACCTTGTTATTGGTCACTACACTATCTGATGATTTTCATCAGAGAGATCCTTTCTCTTTCCCATATTGCTTGAAACCTGTGGCTTGCTTAATAATGTGGAACATCCTTCTTAAGTAGGCTTCCTTTAATTGAGCTCATCAGACAAACTAATCAACCAGCTCTCTGAAATTAATTAGAGTGATTTAAAGAGCCCTGACACACAATACCATCTAGAAATTTAATAGCACAACAAAATTTGTTATCTTTATGACACTTTAATCCAATTCGCATAATAATTTGGAACACGGTGTATACATTATGGAGATAGTTATTAAACATGCGCAAAACTCGTGTTTGTATTTTCTAAAAACAATGGTGATACACATTTCTTTAATTTATTTTCTATCAATTCAAATAGACTTCTAACAGTGTAGTAGGCTACATTTGTCTACGGAAGCGCATTGCTATCACGCAGAAATAGTTTTTTTTTTCGAGCTCTATCACGTTTTAACAAGATACATATAATGTTATAACGTGATAGCGCTTGAAATTTGTTTTTCCTGCGTGATAGCAATTCGCTTCGGTAGTTTGTCAGGTTTGTGCTGTCATAAAAAAAACCCTCTGATGTAGCACAAAAACGAGAAACTGCTGTTGGCCTTTTTGTCAAAACAAAATAAGCTTAAATTCACTTCCAAAACTAATTTAATAACCATGTGATTAAGTACCTGTGTTGAGTCAGTAAGTGACGGCTGAAGAGGTCGCTGCTAGTAGAAACAGACGTTAACATCCAATTCCATTCCATCATGGAAAAATGATACAACATACTGTACATGTGCATAGATTTATGGCTATATGTGATTGTTTTAATTTGCTGTGGGTTTTTTCTATTACATACTGTAGATATACGGACATAAATATATGCTCAAATATAGACATACGTACAAAAAGACTCTCCCTTTCTTCATTCAAAGAAGCTATTTTGCATTTTATGGAAAGAATTTGAGCCCAAAGAGCCAAAATGAGCCTGTTTTCCATGGAACAAGGCAGTCTGCTGCAAATTTATGTGCCGCTTTTCAGCAATCAATTGAGCATAACATTACAACCATCTGCTTAACAGTGAGTTGATGCAGCTTATACTAGCAAAACGACTCTGACCTGTTGCGGTATAACCTCCACTAAACCCCTGAAGGTGGTTTTGGAGCAAATCCTTCCTTGGATTCAACTTGTTTGATCAGAGTATCCCACAGATGCGTGATTGGATTGAGATTTGCCAATTGATAAACATCCCAGTTTCCTCAGCTGCTTCCACTGGGTCACCTACTGACCGTAGGCAGCCTTTTAAAGTTACCGAGGACATATTCAGATCGTTAAGGTAATGTGAATAAACAGAACGTGATCAGATCTACTTGATCCGCTACATTGGCTATCGTCACTATCCATGGTTTGCTCAAGGTCTGGGCAGACTTTTGATTTTTCAACCTCAACCTAGATAAATTATCGTTATGGTTATCGTCATGGTAACAGCATGATTCCGTCTACAGGTGCCACCTAAAGACTATGAGGACAACTACAAACCCGGCCAGCCAATTCCGAGCGACCCAGAGGAGACGGAATCTGTCCCGGATGTCAGTCCGACCAAAAAAGTCAAAAGTAAACACGATAAGAAGAAGAGAAAGAATGGCATTAAAAGCATCAAGAAACCTGACAGGAGAGGAGAGAAACCCCGGAAAGAGGAGAAGAGGAAAAATGTAAGGAAGCTGACAAAGTACCCAGAAAAGCAGGAATACCCGAAACCCACAAAGAAGCCAACGCCCCCTCTCAAGGGCGCCCTGGCCTCCTTCCTGGACTACTTTGAGAACAGGAGGCGGCTGCTGGTGAGAGCATGACGCAACATTTACAGTCCAGTTATAGTACATTACCTCCCCTTCAGGCCCTAATGACAGGGGAACATATTGCACATAGATATTACTCTATGTTCATCAACATATTGCTACCTTCCATGTATCTTTTTTCAACATCTTTTGTTTTCTGTTTGGTTTATCGTATCGTCCATTACAGTTAACAGCCACTGCTGTTGTCCTATTAGCCAAGAGAAAACAAAATAAGCTTAAATTGACTTCCAAAATTAATTTCATAACCATGAGTAGCCCTGTGATTAAGCACCTGTGTTGAGTCAGTAAGTGACGGCTGAAGCAGAAACAGACGTTAGCGTCCACTGACCATGGGCATGGCGGCCATTTGGAGTTTGAGCTGTTAAGCTTTTATTTGAGCTGTTCTTTCACTCTGAGTGGAAAACTGATACAACACACAAGCGCATGGGTTTATTGCAATATGCAATTGTTTAAATTTGTTGCAGGTTTCCTTTTATTATACCTAGGCTAATGTATGGATATACTCAAATACAGACATACTCCAGCTAATAGTTACATGGGCGGTACTCTGTGAAATCGACTTTTTTGAGCTGTATCTCATGTCATAATGTTACTCCCTCATCAAAAACAGACCTGGAGTGTTGATTTGATCTTTTCAAGCATATTGGAGAAATCCTGTAATCTCCCATGGCAACCATTCATCTGTGGTAAACGTCTGGTTGGACCTAGCTCTACCTTCAAGGACCAAGCCTCTCCTCAGAGTTGCAGTTTCCAAGCTTCCACCTCACATAGCAGCTCTCCCCCACTCAGCTCCTTCAGACTAGCCAGCAGCAATTAGCAAACACCTGGTGGAACCGAGCATCTGCTGAGCTCAGTACAGGAGCTACAGTACTTCTCAATGAAAAGATGGTAAAAACATTGTTAAAGGGTTAATACAGGAGCCATGTTGTGATGACTTCCTGAGGGCGGACTTTCTTAAAGAGGCAGAGGCCCCATTTCAAGGAGTTCAATAACAGTACATTTTTAAAGTCAAATTTTTAAGTCAAGAACTGAAGACAACATAGCTATGAAATGGGACAACATGGCAGGAAAATACACAATACGTTCCTTTTAAATGTGCTGATCTGGTAAAATAAATCTTCCCTTCATGTTTTAACATTAGACAAAAATAACAACAGATACAGTATATAGTAAGATTGCAAAAAGCAACACATCAGCCTCAGTTTAAAGAAATTCAACAAACAGTTGGGAAACATCCTCAGTAGCTCTTTTCTCAAAACACTTCAAGGTTGGATGTAGAAGCCTTTTTGTCATCTTTTAGTATTTTATGAAAGCACCAGAGTGATGAGCGTAGCGTAGCAGTATGAGAGCAAGTTAGGTTGAGAAAGTGACTTAGAGGTGATATATGATTTGTGTTTTAATAATTTAAGATTGACGTGTTTAGGCCTGTCAGGATAGCAAATTTTGCTGAACGATTAATTGTCTCAAAAATTATTGCGATAAACGATAATATTGTTTGAAGACCTTTTTACACTGATTTAATGGAAATTACGTAATAATGCATGTGATTTCCTGCCAAAGATAGATACACTTTATTTTCTAAATAATATTTAACACTGGAGCTGATAAACAAAATAAACAAAACAACCAAAAACAAAAATAAAACACACTTGAAAAAAAAAACTAAACAACATAAAGCCAAAGTGGAAATAAATACTGCATTCAATCAAAAGATTGCAGATTATGAAGTCTGTATACTATGTTGCCCTTCAGTAATAACTAATAATTAGATTTAAATAGAGAAGATGGGCTCATCGACTACATGATGCAATAGTTCACACTACATGATTTTTTGCTCCTGTTTTTCCCCATACAACAATCTTAGCACGTCGGTCGTTCTAAGATTGTGGCTTGTGATTTCGTAACAGATCATCCAGTATTGTGTGGTGTGTTACGGTAGATCTTCGTTGCCGCTCCGATCTAAATCAGGGTTTTTCCCCCACTGGGAGCTTTAACTCAGCATGTTGAATGCGACAGGTAGCCAATCAGAAAGCGCGGATTCTCCTCGGAGCTTTCTGAGGGGAAATTACGGAGGGGAATCCCAAACAGCTGACACGGCGCAACCCGAAGTCCAGCGGGCATTGGAGATGATACTTGGAAACAACATTAATGTTTATTCAACATGCAAAGAATATAGAAATGACAAGAGGAGAAGTTGGAGCGAAATTGCTACTGCAGTTGATAAACCCGGTAACTTTTCAGCTGTTCTTGTTAACGTGACATAAACAGGTTATAATGATTTTCATTCAGTCAGGACTTTACTCTGACACTAGCAACATGCATTGCAGGTAGATTGTAGTAAAGCATTGATTAATGCCTGGTTTTAAAATTAGTTCACTGAACTTGTAGCCATTATTTTGTGCCCATTGTTGGACACCACACGGCAGGACCGAACCCGATCGAACCGATATACCTAGGATTTCTGTCGGCTAATGTGTGGTCTGTCAGGTTTTGAAAATGGGCCGACAATCGGCTGACAGCTTTAAGATTGTGCAGTGTGCGCTGGGCTTTACACTAAGGAAATGAGGAAGGGAGGGTCAGTGGAGAGCACCGGAGTTGAGCCTTTTTTCATTGGGTGTCATTAACAGAAAGAGAAAAAGGCCGGAAGAGACAATAATGCCGATAATTAAAATTAGGTTGATAGTTTTAATTTATGTAGGATTAATTGATTTATCATTTGTCGCAAAATGAAAATACTTTAACTGCAGGAAAAAAACAATGCTTGTCCCAAAAATGAACAAATGTAAAATGGGCTGCTTTCACCTGCAATTCCCATCAAATCAACAGTTTCAATCAATCAATCAATCAATCAATCAATCAATCAATCAATCAATCAATCAATCAATCAAGATTATTTGTTTAGCACATTTCAGCAGCAAGGTACTTTTAAAATGCTTTACATCACGAAAATATAGAAACATCATAAGCACAACATACTGCCAACAATTGTGAAAACCTTTAAGGAAGATTAATATTTTCAGTCAGACCTGAGAAGATCAGTTTGACTAAAAATAAACAAGTGGATAAGTTTCTCTAGACCTTGCTAGGACATTAGTCCTTTAATCCTAGAAATGTTCTTCAGGTGATAGAAGGCCGACTTTGTGACTGCCTTTATGTTTCTCTGAAGGTTCAGTTCTGTGTCCATCACCACATCCAGATTTCAGGCCCACTAACTATTTTCTGCCGACTTCAGTTTTGTTTTAAACTGTTTTGCAGTTCACAGATTTAACCTGCCACAATTTTACTGTTTTCCACTGTTGAATATTCAAATACTTGTTTTTACAGTGTAATTACGTTTTACTGACCGTGGGGGAGCAGGAAACACCTCTGGGCGTCATGGGGATCAGATTATCCACTCTTTTGCACTTCTGAAGTTCTAAAGCTTCACAGTTGCTCCAGTTTGTCCATAAATCCTGCTTCAGCCCGGGCTGCACAGCAGAGTGCTAGCAGACTACATGTCTCTGTTTGGTAGCCAGTACGGATTCCTTATGGCAGCTCTGCTCTCAGCAGGGTGGGAAAACGTTCATACAGGTTAATGTAAGCATCTCCTCTGCAGCACAGGCTGCATGTGTGTTTTATGGCACGTATATGTTACCCTAACCTAATCTGTCCCTCCCTCCCTCCAGCTGATCACCTCCCCCAGTGAGGAGAACAGAATGTATGTCCAGCAGAGGGACGAGTACCTGGAGTCGGTGTGTGAGATGGCCATCAGGAAAGTTTCCATCATCACCATCTTTGGCTCCCTGACCAACTCCACCATGAAGATCGACCACTATCAGATAGGTGAGCTCTTCTAAATGGGATCCTGATTGTAATTAGAGTTAGCTACATTTTGGAGCATTAGCCCTTGTTAATGTGAAATGCAATTTTTTTTCTGTTTGGTAGAGGTTCAAACTGGAACACAGAGGAGTTTTTGACTGTTTTAAAAAATATATTATTCAACTTGGAAGCAGTGTTGTTTTTAGGCGACCCTACAGTTTGCCTGTTTTTTACACCAATCATGTAGGAAGCATCTTTTAGCCCTGATGCAGTCTGTCCAAATTTAAAGGGGCAATATTGGGTTTTCCAAGTATTCCATAACAAAATCAATGAACTACACTGTAAAAGTACAACATCTTACCAATTACTTTTGGTCTAGTTTCTAATACAAATATATTAGTGTACTTGAAATAAGACAAAACTAACTTAAAACTAAGTTTTCAGCAAAATATATGCACTGATTTTGAGCCAATAATTACTTAATAATGGTGAAAAAGTTCTAGTTCCACTGGTAGATTATTTCACTTATAACAATTTTTGCCATAGTTTAAATGAAAAAATCTGCCAGCGGAACTAGAACTTGTTCATCTCATCAATATGAAGGAATTATTGACTTAAACTCAGTTATTTCTAAGGTAGTTTTATCTTTTTCTATATGTATTAAGATATGTGTGCTAAAAAATAGACCAAAAATACTTGTCAAGACTCTGTGTTTTTACAGTGTATGACTTAAGAGAAATTTGACTCCTCAATTTAATGCCTTAAAATCAGGCCTCTGTCTCTTTAAGAAACTCATGCTCTTTTCAACACTTTGCCTTTAGAAAGTCACTACAGCATTGCTCGTTTATAATCCCTCCCCTGCGACTCCCCCATGCAGCTCCTTCAGACTAGCCAGCAGAAATTAGCAGACACCTGTTGAGCTCATTATAGGAGCTACGTCTCAGTGAAATGCTGGTAAAAATGTTCATGTTGTGAAGACTTCCTGAAGGCAGAGCGTGGGAAAGAGCAGGTGCTTCTTAAAGAGACAGAGGCCCAATTTCTAGGCGTTAAATTATAAAGTCAAATTTTTATAAGTCATGTTTGATATATACAGCATTTTTATAATAACTGAAGGTAACATAGTTACCTGAGTGATCTGTAAAATGGCGCTATGTGGCTGGAAAACACCTTATACTGCCCTTTTAATAATTAGTTGACCTCTGAAGGTAACTACTAGATTTTTCTTCAGGGTACAGCTTTTATATTACTTCATGAACTTTAACTAACAGTGTGAGACTTCGGTGGATGGGTTTCTGAAGTTCCGGTATTGCCAGGATATAACTGTTTCGAGTCCAGAAGTTAGAAGTGAGCCGAGCCAGGCATCAGTGATCCTATCACACCCAAACAGCAGGTATCTGGGTCCTGTGGAGCGAACCAACCAGCTTCAGAAATCCTTACAGCGGCGTAACTCTAACCGTCATATAAACTATCCCACTTTGTTTTTGAGGTGGAAAACCAATAAAACCTGGTTTGGAGGGATGTGCTGTGTCACTGGAGCTTGGGAAACCCCAGTCGTCCCAAACCCTTGGAGTCGGTTGCTCTGAGTTTGTTTCACGAGGAGCGAAGCCACTTTACGAGTCTGTCTCTCCTCGTGTCGACGAGGTTTTCATCCAAATGGAATGCGCTCACATCATCCTCCGCCCCCACCACTGATTCAGCTTAGCCGCACTTCCCTCCTTCCACTTCCAGCCCGGAGTGTCCCCGTGTTGTTTTGGAACGGCCGCGTTCTCAAGACTTACATCTGGTCATGCAGCTATTTTTGGAAAGAAAAAAAAAATCACCTTTCAATGTTGTTTTTAAAATGTCAGGATAAAAACCAGACGTAAGGCCTGGTGATCTAACATCTCCTGAGGCCCTATGTTTCTAGTTTTTAGTACAAACATCGTAATACGCTTGAAATAAGATGAAACTAACTCACAAGTAATTTTTCAGCAAGATATAGCAGCTGGTTTTAAACCAATAATTTCTTAATATTGATTTTTTTTAAAGTACTTGTTCCACTGGCAGATTAATTCACTCACTCAGGTTATTAGTGAAATAATCTGCCAGTTGAACTGGAACTTTTTCATAAATATTAAATAATTATTGACTTAAACAAGCTCCAAATTTCCCATTACAAATGTGCACAAATCTTTGTAAATATTCTACGAATGTAAAAAAAGAGGCTAATTTTCTTGCTTCCATTAAATAAGAAACCCAATTAAAATCACGCATATACAGTACGTCTGTTCATTCAATACGTCATGAAAAAACATGCTGTGCCGTCATCCTCCTTCCACTTCCTGTTGTCTTCTTCATGTTTTCCGCCTGTAGTAACTTCTGGTTGTTGATCAGGTGACTGGTGTGCTGCGAAAAAAGTGTTTCTATTGCAGTTATACAAAATACACAAATGCGGCTGAGAAACCACTTCATTGAAACGCAAAAACGTTTTATTGAATAACTTGAGTTTTTTTTTAAGCCATGTTTCCATTAACCTAATTAATTTTCGGAATTCCATTTCATTCAATTATATGGCCAATGGAACAAAGCTGGTTAGCTAACATTATCTGCATCCAACAGCATTCAGTACTCAACTTATATTTTGTTTGTTTGGAAAAACTGCAGATTTTTCACGTGTTTAGTCATGAAGAGCATCCCAGACCGTGATCCTCCAAACACTTCCTGTTGTTTTCCTGGATGTTGTGGATCACGTGACTCATTTGATGCGAAAAAAGTGTTTCCATTGCAGTTTTAAGTAAACCAATTTTGATGTGGCCAAAACAAACCACCTCAACCTAATGCCGAAACCTTTTTATAAAAAAAAAAAAGAGTTTTTTTTAATGTTTCCATTAAGCGAGTTTATTTTCGAAACGTCACATTGCGCCATTATAAAGTCATTTGAAATGCAGCTTATTTCTTGCTGAAAACTTGTCTTATTTCAAGTGTACTTAGATATTTGCTCTAGAAACTAGAGCAGAAATACTTGGTGAGATTTAGTGTTTTGGACACACACACGCAGCCTGGTCTTTAGGTGTGTGTCCTCTGGACTTCGGTCAAGAGAGTCTGGACTCCTGTTGGGGTTGCTCACTACCCAACAGAGAGAGGCTCAGCCAGTCATCAAAACACGCCGTTCTGTGGTCTGTGTTTCATGTGCACATCTGGGGCGGGATGGCTGATTAGAGGCCTGTATTTTACTTCGCAGGCCCGCAGCATGCCAGATGCAGTCCTCTTCATCTAATCCAGACGGATCCCACAGAATGAAAGCCGCTCTCTGTGGAGTTAGCGTGTGATTTACGCCGCAACCTCCCATCTGGCCGCCCCAGGCAGACACATCCTTTACTGCAACTTTGTTTTAAAGTCAGCAGTGGGAAATGTGCTTTTTTGGGATGTGTCGAAATGCCAAGTCATTTGACATCTTCTGACTGTAATCTGAAGAGTATTGACGCCGCTTTCGCATTTTCAGTTTGCCACAAACTTCGATATATTTAATTGGGATTTCATGTGATGGACCAACACAAAGTGGAACGATGAGTTTTCAAAACTCCCCCACTTTGAAAAATACTGGATACAAAGGAATGTCACACCTTTCAGACTTATCTTTGAAGGTCATTTTGAACTGTGTGCATCTTTTACCTTCAAATTCATAATTTTGCCCAATGTATGTTGCTCCGTCCCATTAAAGTCCAATAAAATTCAGTGAAGTGGCTGTAATGTGGCAAAATGTGAAGAGGAGCGCGTAGGTTTGGAACGTTCTTTGAACACACCGTTTCAGGGTTTCTAATGGCTAAGAAACCCCGGAAACCCACAGCATCTGTCATCTCGTTCTTCAGAGAATGACAAACCCATGAAGGGTCTTCGTCAGGAGGACCTGGTCAACCAGGAGCTGATCACAGAGCTGAGGAAGGAGTTCGGGATGACGTACGATGAGTTCTACATGGTCCTCACCGACACCGACATGAGAGTCAAGGTGAGAACCCGATCTGCTAGGAACCTGCTAGCAGCAGATGGACAGCAGGTTGTTTCCACAGTAACATCATGGAGGATGTTTTCTGTTTAATTCAGTGAATAACTACTCGATGACTTTTGGACCATAATAAATGCAACATTAACCAACACAATGGTCAATGTTGCATTGATGATTGATGATTTTAACGATGGCACTTGAGAAAATTTTACGTTTTATTGGTTCTCACAACTGTTGACTATTTGATGTTTTTTAAATTGGTTTTATGATGTGCAGCACTTTGAACTGCTGCGTTGATAAAACGTGCTAAGCAAATAAACTTCACTGATTGATCGATACGTTTAAGTTTGAAGTTGAGACTTGGAAAAGTGAGGACAGTTGTAGATGTGTGAACGCTCTCAGTTCTTCATGTTCGCCACTCGTCTGCCGTCAGCCTCCATTTCCCCGCTTTTCTCTTTGAAGGTGACCTGGCCTCACACTGCCGGCACAGTAGCTCCACTCACACACTGTTTTAATTCACACGGCATGACATTTGCTCAGCAGCTGTGTGTGTGTGTGGGTGTGTGTGTGTGTGCCAGAGTAAACCAGCTGGCTGTTTTTGGACAGACCCATCAAAGAGGCCAGTGTTCGCATCCTCTGCTGACAGAGGCAGAGACAGGGATGCCTGTGGGCGTGCGAGGGAGACAGAGCGAGGCGGAGAGAGAGACAGAGAAAGGTGCGAAGGAGAACGGGCCGCGGCGCGAGTTCAGCGAGAGTCGCTCGCATTTTTCTACACGTGTTGTGATTCACCAAATCTTCTGTGTTTTCGCTGCTTCCCAGGAGTTACTGCGAAGAATGTTTGGAAGGTGGCAAAGCTCACTGCAAAGTCACAAACACGCTTCCCAATCAAGCCATGTTTTATTTCATAGATTTGACTTCTGACTTTCTCGTGGTTGTCTTCTGGGGTTTTTTTTAAGCAGCAGTCCTACGAGGTCCCCATCGCCATGAAGGCGGTGTTTGACTACATTGACACCTTCTCCTCCCGAATCCGGGAGATGGAGCAGCAGAAGAGAGACGGAGTCGTCTGTAAGAAAGAGGACAAGCCCCGGTCGCTGGAAAACTTCCTGTCCAGGTGGGATTCGACAAAGCAGAGCGCACCGTACAACCATTTTACAGATTCCATCTGTTTTTAAGTCATCTCAGACAAGCTGAGGGGATTCAAAAAAGATGTTTTGAAATAACTTCTCATCAACCATTCATTGGGTGAAAAAGTCTGTCCTAACCAACATGCCACAGTATGAACAAGTAATTACCTCCTAAACTTAAAAGGGCAGTATTTTGTAAAATCTACCTTTTTGCGCTTTACATCATGTTAATTGTTGCTAGGTAGCAGCAATTAGCAAACACCTGGTGGAACATCAGCTGAGCTCTTTATAGGAGCTACTTCTCAGTGAAACTCTAGTTAAAAACGTAGTTAAAGGGTTAATAGAGGAGCCATGTTGTGATGTTCCTGAAGGTGGAGTTTCAGAAAGAACAGGAGCTTCTTAAAGAGACAGAGGCCCAATTTTATGCCGTTAAATTACAAAGTTATATTTGAGATATTTAGTCTTTTTACAACAACTGAAGGTAACAATTACTTGATTGATGTCACTCTATATGCTTTGAAAACAAATAACGATGGCCTCTTAACAGCGTTTATAGATTATTGCCTGACTTGTTGCTTGCTCACATCATTTAATCTACTTCATGTTGCCTGAAAGTAGAAGGACCAGTCTGATTGAGATTAAAAAATTTGTATTAACTCAGGTTATCTGTTTGATATAAAACTAGTTTGATGACCTGATATAAGTTTGCCAAATTTATTTACGGCTCTGTTTGTTGTTCTCTAATGCATGGCTAAGAATCAGAAGAGAACTTGTAAAGTTTTTCATTTTGTGAATTTACCAACTAGAAAGAACGTGTATTATGATGATTATTTTTAAGAGATTCGATGGAAGAAATGTTTAATTAAACAGCCGAAGTCCAAGAAGTTCAGCTGCCTGGGTGTAAAATCTGGGCAGGAAATCCAAACAAGGGTAGAACAATGTTCTCTTATTCAGGTTCTGTGTCAACAAGGCTCTTGTTGACACAGCCTCTGGTTAGAAGGTGATGCCTGAAAATTGTAGACAACTCTCAAATGACCATGAAAAGATTGATACTAGCTGATCCACAGACATCTCTAAGGCTGAAGAGTCATCTATCGAAGTCTGTGGGGGTAATTCAGTTGTTTGGTTCAGGTGTGTTGCAGCAGCATCTAAAACCAGAAGAATGGTTGGAGGCCCCTGTTTTAGACACTTCTGTGGTAAACTAAGCTTAACAGAACTATTAGCATGAACTGATCTGCTTGCCCGATATCTGATCTGGTTCCCCGATATCATGAAAGATCAAATTTTTCTTGATATTGCTCCAAGTATTAGAAAAGAGAATGAAGAGACATGATCTCTAAAGCAGAACCCTGAGGCACGCCACAGCCAAAAGGGACACTGCAAGGTAATACTGACCTAGATGGATGCAGAAGCTCTTGTTTGAAACAGAAAACATTCAGACTCTGTGCCTATGACACACACACACACACACAAATCTAGAACTAGATAAAGAATAAAAAATGTTTTGCCACACTGGGAGAATGGAAGAAGAAATTTCAACCATAATAATAAAAACTTTTTTTATGACTGTTCTTGCATCAACTTTAACCGTGGTGATCAATTTATCATCCTGATCACAGATAAACAAATATAACAAAGAACGTTGATCTAAGAGGTTGAATGTAAGATCCTGAGTGGTCAGATCACGTTGCTCCTGTTTTTTCTCTGAGCAACAAGCAGAACCAGATTTCATAGGTGCTTTGGTCAGAACGTGGCAGACAGCAGCCGCCTGTCTGTACGCGTCCTGCACATGTTAAAAGTAGCACAAACCCCTGCAGTTTTTCAAGGCTAAATCAATGCTGTCACATGTTTTCGCGAGACGTCTGAAGCAGAAAGGCCGTCTTTTGTTCCCATGGCGACCGTGGAGAACGTTGGTTTCCCGACTGCTGTGATGTGGCAGGTTTTCAGCCATAATTTGGGGTTGTCACCCTTCTGGAAGTAATTGTATGGGAATGTGCAGAGTACATGCAGAAACTGCTTGTCTTGGCACCGAGCTTTCACTGCTGCACCAAAGTGCCACTTAGATTCAGGCGGAAATTTCCTTTGATTGCAGGTTCAGATGGAGACGTCGGCTGTTCATCATCTCCGCCCCCAGCGATGAGGAGTGGTCCTATCAGCAGCAGCTGTTCGCCCTGAGCAGCCAGGCGTGCAATCTGGGTGAGACGTCCGAAAGCAACCTGTCGCGTCAGCAAGCTGTGTCTGACCAGTTCGCTTAGCGCTCTGAGGTCAGATGCCGAGTTTGTGGGCGAAACAGTCCAAGGAGGAGGAAGAAACAATCAGAATCTCAGAATATAGTTTATATGGAGCTAAATAGGGGCCATAAAGTTAGTTCAAAGGGAAACATAAATTGAAGCTGAAAAAAAGCCAAACTTGAATCTGAAAAATAGTTTTGAAAAATTTTTTTTCAGTTTCAGGATATTTTTTTTTAACATTGAAATTTTATTTTCAGTTTCATTTTTTCTGTTTCAGAACACTTTTATTCCGTTTCAAAACTTTATAAACTTTATTTTTCGATTTCAAGATTATCTATGGATTTCAAATCTTATTTTTTTTTCCAGTTTTAATTTCTTCTTTCTTTCAAACAAACTTTACGGCCCTAATTTAGCTCCATCGGTTTACCTACATAACTGTTCCAGAAGTCAGAAAAAATGCGCACGACGTTACGAGTGTTTGTCAGGCAGTGCACTTCGTTCCTAACTTGAATAAGTGGGTAACTATGGCTACATCCACACAGCAGGTCTCGATGCTCAATTCCAATTTTGTGCTGAAATCAGACGGTTTACGTCCCCAAAGCGACTGGCAAGTGCAGAAGAGTGTTGACCTTGATTGGCTCTCCATTCTTTGAACTACTGGGCATGCACAACTCATTTATCAGAGCAACGTTGGCTAAGAAAAGGTCAGCTTTTACCAACAAATTGTTGAGAGCCAACGCCTATTTTCATCCGCTTTGGGAACAAAGCATCATCCACAGCTACACAACGGGGAAGAACGTAGTAGCAAGATGGAGCGGCTGCTGTGTGCCGCTCTGTTTTCTGCCATCTTTGTTGTTTCTTTGTCTTCAGTATGACCGGCCCGCAGTGTGACATCACAGTTTACGCTAAAGTACCAGGTATTCCACAGAAACAACTGGAAACAGACTCGGTGTTCTGGAACCTCGTTCTTCCGGTGGAAACCTGCGACAGTGGTTTAAAAGGCCCCAAAGTGTGGAAGCTAACTCCTCACGCATTCTGTGTTCTCTGAGAATAACCACAAAAAATTCAAAACGGAGGCTAGTTTCGAACAAAAAGAAACAAAAAGGAGATTTTTTTTCTTCCTCATAGATACACTCAGGAATAAATGGACCGCAGTTCAAGCACAGTGAGGAAAATCTGCTGCTGAGCCTCCATATTCTTTTTCTTTTGCGGTTCAGCGCTAACGACTTAGCTAAGTATGTTAGCTAACGTCTTTTTTCCCCGCCTCCCTGAGATTTACCTGAAGATTCTGAGCCATTTTGAAATGAGATATAAAAAGGATAATTTTGTCTCCTAGTCATAAACAAATGGACTGCAGTGAATCAACACCAACAAAGAGTTTTTTATTTAGTTTTCCGCCACGTTTGCTAGCTGTTAGCGTTTCCAGCTCCTGTGTACGATCTGCGCATTCAGAGGAAGAGAAAATTCAAAGCCGAGATTAAATTCAAACTGGAAACAAAGATTTATCGTTTATTTTCTTCCATGGATACACTCACATTTACAGCAATATAGTCACAACACTTCAATCTGTCTTTTCTTTACTGCATTCGTTCGTAGCACGCAACAATAAGTTGTTAAAAATGCTCAAATTTATGGGCATGTCTTAAGTTTTGCAAGCTCATCTATCTACTTAAATAAAAACAATGAGGTTATTTATTAAATCCAAATGGTGAAACTTAATCAAAAACACTTTTTTGCTTCCTGGTATGATTTACCTCATCCAGCGATGTGTGTGGTCACACTCTACCAAAGCGTTATGGATTTTTATAAATACACAAATAAATTCCTCATGTGTGAGAAATGAATGACACAAACTTTTTCTGTTTGCTGTAAATCTCAGATATGAAGCCCATATTTCTGGTGGATGGGTGGCGCGTGTGTGTGCGTGGGTGTGTGTGTGTGTGTGTGTGTGTTAACGTATTCGCTCGCAAAAAGATCCCAGATGATGAAATTGACACCGAGCTGTTCTCTTCTTTTCTCTCTTTAATGCTTACAAGTCTTTTTTCGTTCTCCCTTCCTCTGGCAGGAGTCCTGTCCAGAACGCCCGTTGCTCAACCTTTCCACTGCTGTTTAAAAGTTATTACTGCCGTTTATGTCAAAACTTTGTGAACGTGAACAATCTTGACGGGTCTGACAGGAATATGGCTGATAAATGTAAACCGGACAGACCCTTGGATAGCTCCACTGGTCTGTAAAAACAGATTTTCAGGGTTTCACATCCTGGTCGCTTCAACTCTTGTGAAAATTTAAGAGTGGCGTCATTAACCCACAACTTTCTCTTTTTTTATTATTATTTCTGATAAATAAGTGGAGTCAGAACATCGATTATTATATCACTTTTATTACTTTTACTACTGTTCATTTTTAGGACCATCCAAACAGCACTCCTGTACAACTTGAAGAATTTAACCTTATAACCAGCGGTCAGACCCAACGTGACGCTTATTGCTGGTAGATTTTATTTCTTATGTTACCATGGCAATAACTTCTTTCGGTAGAGTATCAGCAGATGACAGCTAATGGGTGAGTATCGCTAATATGGTGGGTATAAAACATCCTGCCGCTCATTTTCGCACCTGTAAAAATAGACTAAAACTTCATAATGAATAATTTAGGACTGCAGCTAACAATTAGTCTAGTTATTGATTAATCTATCAAATATTTGGACAAATAATTGATTAATCAAAGATGGAGAAAAATTGGCACATTCTCAGTGTAGGTCATTTAAGTTTTTCATACAATATTTGAAATACATTAAAAGATCATTCCAATTGGTGCATTTTTACGGTGAACAGAAACTAAAGAAAAGTTTATAAATGGCTGGACGGTAAGCGTTGCAGACTCTCGGTCTAAGCTGTCTGCTAAGATTTAAAGAACAATTCCATGTTTCTAACAAATGAAGACGTGAAGAAAGTTCCCTACAGTAGATACTGACTGCTGTAATGCAATAATGTCTGAATGAAACTGTCTTAAAAAAGCAGAATTGTCTGTTTCAAGGTTGTCCTAAGAGTTCAGAGCATTTTCTTCTAGGCTTTGTTGGTCACCCAAAAGAATTAAACAGTGATAGCATATTGTTGCTTCATGGCAATATCACTGAAAAACATGATGTGTGATTAAAGAAAAGCCGCACATGGTGTGTTATCAGCAGCTTCCTGCTCAGCTACATCAGGACTTTTTCCTTCCTCGTGTGTTGATCTTTGCCATGTTGGAACCCGGAGCGGTTCTCTTCCCCAGCGCCCCCCAAACCCCCACCCCACCTCCAAACTACCTCCACCTCTCCTGGGAGGTTTCATCCTGCTGTTTAGCGTTGGCGCTCACCAAGCGAAGCCAGCATTCTCTCGCAGCTCTCCCACTTTAGAGGAAACAATTTGTTGGCAGGATTTTCCAGACCACCTCCGAGTTCTCCTCCTTTCACTTAAAGAACGGCCGTTTTGGGAGGTTCAGGAACAAACAGCCGGAGAGCCGTCGGTTCGCATCAGCAGAAAGGCGGATGAACGTGACACAGATGGATGCAGCTTCTCCCTCACCTTATGTTGCATTTATTGTGTTTACTGTGATGTTTCAGGTCTGAGGCACATCGCCGTCCTGAAGCTGGTCGGTACGGAGCTGCCAGACATGGGCGGAGTCCTGGAACTTTATCCCATCAATGGTAAGAGCTTTATTGTTTAAAAGGACATTTTCATAACAGCATGGTCCTCACATGCTTTTGTTATTGCAGGATATGGCAAAGTACAATCATCATCCACAGAAACTAATAAAGATACGAGAAAATTAACATCATTTGACAGAAACTCACTCAGTTGCTAACACAAATCATTTTTGCAGAAATAATAGATTTCTGTAATAATTTAATAAATGTTTCAATGGGCCGTTGAAACACCAAATTGAGTGTGGCAAATGGCCGAATATTGCATATTGGAATAAGCAGGGATTATACTGAACAACCATCACAGAAAAATATTTAGGAATAACTTTCCTAAATATCAGGCTTTTGAGGTTTTATACCAAAAGCCAGTCAGATTTCATCATTGTAATATCCATCCATCCATCCATTGTCCGTTCACCCTTTGTCCCTAATGGGGTCGGGAGGGTTGCTGGTGCCTATCTCCAGCTACGTTCCGGGCGAGAGGCGGGGTACACCCTGGACAGGTCGCCAGTCTGTCGCAGGGCAACACAGAGACATACAGGACAAACAACCATTCACACACACACTCACACCTAGGGAGAATTTAGAGAAACCAATTGACCTGACAGTCATGTTTTTGGACCGTGGGAGGAAGCCGGAGTACCCGGAGAGAACCCACGCATGCACAGGGAGAACATGCAAACTCCATGCAGAAAGACCCCGGCCGGGAATCGAACCCAGGACCTTCTTGCTGCAAGGCAACAGTGCTACCAACTGCGCCACTGTGCAGCCCTCATTGTAATATTTCTGCTAAATTCGTTACTCTAGGCTTTTCCGATTGTATAGATTTAATTGTTCTTAAATTGATCTTCAAATGCTTAAATGGACTTGAACTCAAACCATTAAGCAGCTGTATACAGAAGCTGCAGGGCTACGGCGGATCTCCCAGAGTGGCTTTAAGCAGAAACTTGCTTAAAGCCACTCTGAGCAAAAGCTTTTTTTTTTTTTTTTTGCTCAAAGTTTTCTCTCTGTGAGAGGATCCATAATTTGGAGCTCAATTTGGATGGAGCTTCTTCTGTTTGATAGCTGGTCTCACATTCATCTCTACAATACTTCAGTTCTAAAAGAGTTTATGAGAATAGTTGACGACCCCCTGCTGGGAGGCCGACAGTCTAATAATTGAAGCTCGCACCACATTAAGGATGACTCTGGATCTGACTTTCATTCACATAGTTTTGTTGGGGTTTTTTTGAGAGAGACAGAGAGAGAATGGGTGAAACGTAGCTCAAAAGCACATTGAGAGAGCAGTAATTCTAGAAAAGTGCAGTATGTTTTATATACAGGAGCTCTCAGTTGATTCATTAGAAACTTCAAATTTAAGGCAACACAACTGGAAAAGGTTTTCAAGTTAAATGTGAGATTCTCTGTAGGATAATGATAATGATACCAAACACAGAACCAGATCTGCCACAGAATGTTTTGACTTAAATCGATAATTAGTGAACGTGTACCTTGGTGTGGGGCCAGTAGTGTCTGATAAACTGATTCCAGATGGTCTGGAGGAGAAACCGGCCCTGAACGGGCCACACTTGATCCACACCATTACTCTCAGTTAGCGCACATGGGATGAGCCACACTGATGGGCTCCAAGACAGAACAGATCAGTGGAACAAAACTGAGAGGGTACAAAGTGCTATTAATGCTTTTAAACCGTTTGAGAACATGCGTCAAACTCACGGCCTGGGGCCCAAAGATGGCCATTCAAAGCTTTTTATGTGGCCCTCTGGAGTCCAGAGGGCCACATAAATAGCAGATAATTCAAGATAGCAGATGTCTGCTTAAATATTACTGTATCAATCAAACCAAAGCACTTTTCCTGTTTTTTGCGATTACACGATCAGGCAAATTGACGCAAAATCAACAAACCGACTCACTTTTTTGCACTAACGCATACTTGTGAGTTTATTACAACTTTTCCACGATGGTGAAAAACACTTGGTTTAAGTGATGCTAACTCCCACCTGCGGGTGGCAGTATATCTTGCTTCTACTAAACTGCTTCCTCAGCTTTAATTGATTCCAAGTTATAGTAAATGATTGATGATGATGAAAAAGTCACATGTACTGCCATGCATAAGGACAAATATCAGAAAATTTCTTGCAAATATTTCTAAATTAGCTTCACAAAATCAGTTATTTTAATTGGAAAAAATCTGAAACAATAATGAAATCCTGGAGGGGCTCACTGTGAAAAGATGTTCAATATAATTTAATTTTAAGAAGTACTAATAGAAAGCAGACACAGCTGTTTATTAATATTTTAGCAGTTTGTTAATGGGTTTGATCAATGTCGTTTTGTTTTAGAAAGTGGCTCTAATGTGATTTAGCTAAGATAAATAGACTTTTGGTTCTTTTGGCTCTAAGCCTAACATAACTGGCTAATTCCACTTGGTGCAGCAGTGGCTGAGGAAGTAGGAGATCGTCCTGTATGAAGTGGGCTGCTGGTCCAAACCGTCCGCCTCAGTTGACATGTACATGGGCGAGACACCTCACCCGCCTTTCCGGTGGCGCTAATTGACTAGCAACCCTGCTTCTAGAAAAATCAAAGAATGTTGACGTCATGGTGAAAGTAAATTGCGTTGTCTTACTACAATAGTACACTAAACTTTACACTCTTCATCCCAAAGCACATGCAACAAATGTAGCACGATGTGTCATAAGAGGTACATACATAGCATGTACATGATAGGATTTGTTGCTTTTAGTTTCTCCGCTTCTGACCTCACATAAAGTAGATAACTAGACCAAAATATGTGGCAAGATAGGAAACAGTGTGGCAGCAACTTAAGTTCAAACCAGTCATGCTTCTTCCTAGGCACAATACCAAACAGAGACCCTTGCAAAGGCTGGCATTTCATTTCTATATCTCATTTGTAACCGTTATCCATAGTCAAAATAGCTTGGTTTTAGCTAGCTGTTTCTACAAATGTGAGTCAATGTGAGACATTACAGAGATGGAGGTGGTAGGAGTTTGTCTTGTAAGGAGTTTGGGGGTTCGAGCCCCCAAACTCCTTACAAGACTCTACACCCGACTTGCTGGCGGTGCCAATTGAGTAGTAACCTTGCTTTTCCATTTTCAGAGGCTCCGGTGGCATGGCAAACTCGTTTCAGTCAGACTGCTCCAGGGAGGCTGTGGCTACTATCCAATGGATTGCCACTATCAGTGTGTGAATGCAGTGTGAAACTCTTTGTAAATGGTCTCTAAAATACAATTTTAGAGACCATTTATTTTAAATACTAAAGTCAGAATTTTGCTTGCTGGAGTCCGGGATAAGTTGAAGGTCCAGGGAATGTCAAAGGAATCTGTAAAATCACAAAGGGAAACGCCTGATGCCCACAGTTATAGCCACCCTCAAGAATGAGCTGTGCGATGGTGATATGTTATGTTTCATTTCATACTGTATATTATTGTTTACATAGTTGTTGGTTGTTATTGTCTACTTAGCGATAGGAGTGCAGAGGTTTATGGAAAAGAATTTCCCCTTGGGGATAATAAAGTCTAGAAAAGTGTAAGTCTAAAGATAATTATGTCTTTGGACTCTGCTCTGTTGAAAGAAATCCTCCTCTAGATACCGTCTAACTCTCCATTGGATGTTTCCTCTGCTCAGGCAGTGCTACAGTGGAGCGTGAAGGGCTCTCCGCCACCCTGGTGAAGGACATGAGGAACTACTTCCAAATCAGCCCGGAATACTTCTCCATGCTGCTTGTGGGGAAAGACGGCAACGTGAAGTCCTGGTACCCCTCGCCCATGTGGTCCATGGCTATAATCTATGACCTGGTGGACTCCATGCAGCTTCGCAGACAGGAGATGGCCATCCAGCAGTCGCTTGGCATGCGCTGCCCCGAAGACGAGTATGGCGGATACGGCTACCATCAACACGGCTATGAACACGGTTACCAGGAAGGCTATCACCAGGGTTACGGATATTAAGCCGATTAACGTCAATCGTGTTACTGGTCCTCTTATATCCTTTCATGAAGTTTTATAGCCATCTTACACATGGTAGTCAGGGACGTAGTCTTTTGAAATATTTTGTAGCACTTAAAAGAAACTCCTGAGCTCCATTCACGTACTCACTTCAATCACGTACAGCACATCGTGCCACCAGGTGCAGACCGTGGGCTTTTATTCAGTCAGAGGTTGGAGGTTTTTTTGTATTTGTCACTTTCCAGCATCAAGCGTGTATAATCACCTACCACCTTTACTTACTTTGTCGAAGTTACATTTTCATATTTTCAGGACAAATCTTTTTTTTTTGTAGATAATGAGCTTGAATATGTATTTATTGGAAATCTGTGGCATCTAAAGTGCAATTACCGACCTTTGTTCAAATCTGTTACATTATTTCCCTTCTGTAAAGTCTATGTTGCTCTACAATGTTCCTATTTATGTTATGCTAGAAATATGATGAATAAAAATGTTTTTACTATGTTTTACAGTAAACTGAATGACTTTTAGAAAACACTCACACACAAGATTATGATATTCACCATCACCAACCGTGTGTCCATTGACCATATAATTGCGCAAATTGGAATTATGAAAATAAATTTGTTTAATGTAAACATGTCGAGATGTGCGAATCAACCTCAAGATGAAACCAGATGACCTTGTGAGGACGCTTCCTGAAGCTGGAAAGAGCTTCATTATCCACCGGCAGTGAAATGAATTTTGTCCCTAACCCTGACCATCAAAGAGGAAACCATTTAACCAAAAAAAACATTAAAAAAAACAGATTTAAGAAAAGCCTCAATCTTGTGTCCTGTGATCTGACAAAACTAAAATGAAAACAAATTGCTTGGCCATAATGACCAGAGATAGCAATCCCAACGGTAAAGTACAGGGCAGGGAAAGGGTTTGTGGATGTTTTGGAAGCAGGAAGCGACCATGTTTAGCTGAGTCATTTCAAATTTTTACTGCCTGGTTGAGAGAAACTTGGTTTAAAAGTTGGTTTTATAATGTAAAAGTAGCATCCTAACTGATTTATATCCCTTCAGTAACATGAATATTGAGGAAAAAGGGTTATATTTATATGCCAGAAAAACAAATGAGCTCTTTATACACCAAAAGACCAATTGAAGGACATGAAACTTAATCGTTTATTGACTGTAATTTTAGCTCACAATTTATAAAGTGATGAATCATGATCATGAATTACTGAAGCTTTTCTGGGTGAGCTGTGTACACAGCAACGTCTTAAGGAGTACCACCCCCTACTGGCTTGATTTGGTAAGGCGCCAATGGGAAAATCTGATAGACAACATGTTCTAAAGCTGTGAGCAAATTAAAATGCTTAAAATAATTTATCTAATTATGAACCCGGGTTGAGAAGATTGTTTTGTTTGTTCTTCAAACATAAAACTGTTTTTTTTTCTTTAAAACAAAGAATTAACACAAAAATTCCACTGTGCTTCAGCAAGTTTCTTTTAACAAAAAAAATCATTTCACAATAAATGACATACATATTTCAAAGGCATCAACAATATTAAGAGAAAGATAAATTTGATAGAATTTCGCAATTTAATCCACCAAATGAACATTAATGGTCAACCTGCAGCAGATTTGAAGCCGATTCATTGAACGCTCTCAGATCAGATATACATAAAATGTAAACGCAGAGAAATTTGATGAACTGAAACGCTTTTGCTTCATTTTTCACGTCAAGAAATTTTGGGGAACAGGAACGTTTTTGTGCTTTTATTGGTAAATGAGGTTTTTGTGTCCAACTCATTGTATTCTCTAATGTCTGCACTGTTAAAGATTCACTCGCTTTCAGCATAACAAATACTGGGAAAAAAAATGAAATTGGCAGCTTGTCCTTAATTTCTAATTAAACTGCCAAAGAATTTGAACATTTGGGCTCATAGCACAATAAAATAGAATTTCCAAACAAGTAGTTGATTCTTAATCATGTGGTGACATCGTGGGAACAGTAAGGGGCCCCATCCTGATGCAGCAGAAATCCAAATTCCATACCTTTGATCCCAATATACACGCTGATTAGTCAGAAAATTCTAGACAGAAAATGTAAAAAGTGGGACAAACTTGATGTTCCACCAAGTCCCCTTCCCTTCTTCACATTTAGACCCACATAACGTGTGGTTTCATTAGGCCGGCAAACAAAGCAAGATGGCCATCTGATGAAAAATGTAGAACTTTGTTCCATTGCTTCCTGTTTTTCGCTTCCCTTTTTTTCCCCTTTTTATGATTCCCTACAGAGCCACCAATGACTCGACTCAGCATGAACTGATTAAAACCTACAATGTACATCACAGGATTAAACCATAGATCATTAAATAACTTTTCCATATGTCCAAAGTTTTATAGGATCTCAATCCCAGCTCATGATTGGCTCAACAGCTGGAGGCATTACAGGAATATTTACACAGAAAACCTGTTAATGATCCTTAAATGCTGTTCAATTTGTTTTTTAAGTCTCACTCCTGTGTCACAACATTAAACAGCAGCATTCATGTACAAACAGGCACGTTTCAGAATGTGAATTAGAACCTCACGCTCAGCGCCGTTTTTCACCGTTATTCAGTTCAAATGTAACAGACAGAGATCCTGCCGAGGGACGAGGTTCAGACTTCTGAGTAGAGCAGCTTTAGCAGCAGTTTATCCTCCGAACTCGAGAATTTACAGAGACTCTTCATCAGACTCGCTGTCGGTGTTGGTTTTGGTGAGGAGCTCCAGCTCCTCGCCGTCCTACAGCAGCAGGAACACACAGAGGACAGGATGTGTTTAGACACTCATCCCACTGGATCCACACGGTGTAAACTATGCAGTGGTTTCCTGATGAATCATTTCAAAAACTTTTACCCTTTTAATCTGACATATTCTGTACAGTTCAGTGCATTGACTATTGAGGAAATAGGAAAAAATAACTAAATTGGGACTCTGTCTCTGTAAGAAGTTCCTGCTCTTCCTGAAGCTCCGCCTTCAGGAAGTCATCACAACATGGCTCCTCTATTAACCCTTTAACAATGTTTTTTACCAGCATTGCACTGAGAAGTAGCTCCTATAATGAGCTCAGCTGATGCTCAGTTAAACCAGGTGTTTGCTAATTACTGTTGGCTAGTCTGAAGGAGCTGATTGGGGGAGAACTGTCCTGTGATATGGAAGCTTGGAAACTGCAGCTCAGAGGAGGAGCTTTGTCTCTAAAGCTGAGCTAGCCCACCCAGGTGTTTTGCACAGCTGAATGGTTGCCATGGAGACTAAAGGATTTCTCAACATGCATGAAAGAATCAAAGTAACACTCCACGAATGTTTTTAATGAAGGAATAACAATATAACATGATATAAAGCTCAAAAAAGTCAATTTTTACATAACGTTGCTTTCTTAAAAGCTTTTCTCTTCTTTATCAACGTTCCACTATTGGTCATGGGTTGTTTTTTTTCACTAACATTTGTCAAAATCTTTTAAACCACAAACTAAATCCTGCCACCACCACATTTCACATCATGCATGGTGTTGCTTTGGTGATTATTTATTTATGATTTTACGCTAAATATATCTTTTGGAATTCAGATATTTCAGATTTAGTTTAATCAAACCATAACTCTTAAACTCAGAATGTTTTTAGGCTGCTTTCTCGTTGTGACTTTAACTAGTTTCCGTTTTGTCTTTGTCCATTTCTCAGTGATTTCCCCCCTGTTGAACGTTTTCTCGTCTTTTAACAAAGGTAATAATAACAGATTTTACTTTTAATGCCCTTTAAGTCTTGAGATCTCAAAGGGCTACGAAGGCCTAATAAATTAAATAAACAATTACAATGGATAAAAATAATTTCAAAAAAACGTAGTAAATGAAAGAGATTAAAACAAATGTCTAAGAAATGTTGGTAAAGGTGTAAAACCTTCTTCTCTGTATGTTTTAGACCTTTCTCGTGTCTAATTGCTCAGACTCCACTCAGTTGTGAAAAGCTTTGGCTCAAAGTGTTTGAGCGTGTAGCTGCCTGCTGACCTGAGGCGAGCTGCTTACCCCTCTGGACCTCTCGAACACCTCTCCGTTGATGACCCGCAGCTTCTCCCGCTGCAGGCTGTACTCGGGGTCCCTGGGCCGGCTGGCGTTGTAGATGAAGATGGACAGCAGGACCATGGGCGCCTGCAGGAAGAAGTCCAGCGACGGCCGGAAGTCGAACAGGAAGAGGGAGAAGCCGGTGACCAGAACGGTGGTGATCTGGCCTGTCAGCACGTGGAACATGTTGTCTCTGAACTTCAGGATGAAGGCGACAGACAAGCCCAGAGCGGCTGAGGAGAGAAGAGGGAGGAGCAGGAGAAGGAGGGGGAGGAAGAGGAGAACCACAGGCTCATTGGTAAAGGTGAAGAAAACAAATTGATACTATTGAGAAATGCAATTCCTAGTCCTGGAAATTGTCATTGATGCTCATATTTGGGAGTATAGTGCATATCGAATTATGCGTCCACTTTGATAATGTATGTATTTTGAATTATTCTTTTATATTTTTCATATAAGAAAAAGCCATGAAGCTAAACTAAACTAATAATGGTAAATTACAGTAATTTACAGAATTTTATTAACAAATCTATTTTTGGTTAAATATAAACTGATGAAATTTCATACAATTGACATAATAATAACTGTTTTAAATAAATCTTCTATTTGTTCACACTCTTGTCAGTCACATAATTTAAACAGAATTTCGAGAATGGAAAAGTTGGTTTCTGAAATAAAAAAATAGCTTCTGAATCAAAAATTGTTTCTGAATCAAAACTTGTTTAAGTTGAATTGTGACCCTAAAAATCAGAATTGAATCTCTAGACACTGGCAGATCAGCATCTCTGCTCGTTAGCGCTGCAGCAGTAGCAGCATCACCCATCAGTCCTCACCAGTGACCAGCACCAGGGCCAGTGAGTAGACGTTGTGTCCGTGGAGGAGGCCACAGTGGATGGTGAGTCCTCTCGCCTCGCTGCTGAGCCCCAGAGTCAGAGCGTTGAACACCACACCAAACACATACCTGCAGACAGCAGGCGGCCAGGTGAGAACAACCACAACACACACACCACAACACACACACTGCGTTCCTGCGGTTCAGCGTTTCCTCACAGTTTGCTGTTCTGAATGAAGATGCTCTCTGTGAGCTGGTCTCCCTCTTTCAGGATCTTCTCGTTGTAGATGTTGGCCATGGCGGAAATGAAGCACTGCAGCAGCAGCAGGACGTGACCCACGCCCAAAGTCTGCAGCTTCTCCACCATCCGGTCCCTCCAGGCCTGACCGGGCAGAGACGACGTCCACGACTTGGAGGCGCTGCCGAGCAACCAACGACACTCTCACCACAGGAGTACAAGCCCTGGAGACGGTGGCCCCATACTCTCTCGGGTCTTTTCTCAGTCAAGAAACGATCCATTTACTGGTCCATCTATGATGGCTACCAGAGCCTCCCTCAGAACCCCTGCTAAGGCCGGTGGTGGAGGCTATTGGGGTTTTTGTGTTAAAAAATGTTAAAAGTTACAAAATTTTGAGTCACATAAGCAGGAATTGTAATTTTGAAATAGTGTGTGAAGCCAACAGGCAGATGCAGGGACGGTGCAATTGGTGTATCAGCTATAAATCCAACTTAATCTGTCTTCACTGTCAATGTTACTGGTGTATAAAAACTCCCATTTAAAATAAACAAATGACTCTTAACCTGGTGGGGAGGCAAGTAAAGTCTGGTGGCCCTCCAGGCTTATAATACACTGAGGGAAAACCTGGGCTGCCATTTCTGAATGAAACAGATCAACCAGTAATTGTTTTTAGTTATGCTGCTACTTAAGTGTATTTCCCCTGCAGATTGAATGGAACTATTGTTTCCTCTATTGGGTTACTTCATGTGACTCAGTCACCTGCTTCCAACGTCATGTGGGAATACCTCCTTCTGTATTTAACCTCCCTGTGGGATCAGTAAAGTATATTTTTTTAGCTCAGATTATTATTTTTTGCTTCCAATCGATCAAATCCTTTCTCGTTTGTCCCTCTTCAGTGAAACGTTCTGTATTAAATCAGAGTGACGTTACCTGCTGTTTTTCATCTGCTCCAGGAGCTGGGTGTAGAGGATGCAGGAGTTGGACGGGGTGGAGAGCGGGTTTGAGCGAAGGGCTGGCACTGCTATGGAGCTCTGGCTGCCCCCTGATCCCGTTGTCAAGGAGACGATGGCCAGGAAGAGGATAACTAAAGAAGCCCACTGAACCCAGGACAGGCGTCTCCTGACGGAAAAACCAAACATGTCCGTCTGAAGCTGAAGCTTTCCATCATAATGGTTTTATTCCAGTGGGACGACAGCTGGTCAGTCTGAAGATGCTCAACACAAGATTAAGAGAAATCTATAGCACCCTTTATGCTGTAGATTGGTAAGGTCAGGCTTCACTAGCTCTAATTTAAGACTTTTTAAGACCTTTTAAAGGCTGTTATGAATGTAGTTTAATACCTGCATCATGACAGAAATGTGCAAAAAAAAAAAAATCAGATTATATAAAATTATTTTCTAGGGAGCTTTAGCCACACCAGGGCACCAAAACTGTGTCGTTTCTGGATAAAGTTGCCCTTAGATATAATAGACACAAAGAGTCTAGCTAGCTAGCTACAGGGTATCTGCAGGTTTCAGTCTGTCAAATTTAAGACTTTTTAAAACTTTTTTCATGCCAGCTTGAAATTTAAGACAGAAAAAACTATACATATAAGGGCTGATGAGGAAATTCTGCTGTATTATAATCATACTAATAAAAACAGACATTTCTGGGGTTTGTGGCTCTTGGCAGCAGATTTGTGTTTTTCATGCTGCATATGGCTCTATAGCCATATCCCCCATAGTGCCTGGCTGAAAAGTGTTTTTCTTTTACGCAGAATGTGTCTAACCACATATGGAGATCTGAACACAACTGAGCCAGTGGCAAAATGAATGTCGTCCATTTAAATGGTGATAAAGCTGCAAATACGCATGACAGGCGCAAAACAGCTAGCTGGCTATCAAAGGTATGTTGGCAACTACTTTTGGACAAATGTAAGTTGTCCTAATCTACGGAAGAGGTTTAGGGCCACCGAAAAAGAAAAAAAAGAATTCTGAGATTAAAGTCAGAATTCTGACTTTCTGACTTTAATCTCAGAATTCTGACTTTAAAGTGAGAATTCTTTTTTTTTTTTCGGTGGCCCTAAACCTCTTCCGTACTCATCTGACAACTTACATTTTGTAAAGAATTTAGGAGGTTTTAAGGCCTTAAAGTTAGACAGTAATTTAAGGTTTTTTAAGGCTACGCAGACACCTTTCACAGGTCACCAATAGTGCATGAATACAAGAATGCCTTTTGTCTCTGAATTAATATTCACATCTTAGAGTAGGAACGAACAGGGAAATGCTGAGTTGAGCCACTTACTTTAAAACAAGTCTAAAGAGAACAGCTGTGGTCAGGATGACAAAGTTGGAGAACAGCACTGCCATGGCCTGGAACAACAAGAGAAACAGCAGAGTCACTGCAGGTCACGGAGCAGAATGACAAACCAAGACCTTCAGAAAGAAAAGAATGAAGGATCGAGGTCTGACACACAGGAGGAACTCTGGCTTTACTCCACAAATAATCACACTGAATACTTGAGAAAAGGTTCCTTGGCCTGTATGATGCCGTTTGTTCACTAATGTTTTCTAAAGAACCTCTGAGTTCAGAAACAAGCTGGATTTACAGAGACTAAAATATGCACAGCTGGGTTTACATATCGCTGAGGCCAATTGGATGAAATTCATTTTATTTAGGGGTGTTGGAGTGAAAGGGGGCTGGCTAAAAAGACGCTTCTTTAAAGATTTTTATTGTAGAAAAGCAATCATTTGTTTTCCTTCCACTGTAGTAAAGCTCAACTTGGTCTACCACATAAACCCTGGATAAAATAAAACAAAACAAATAAAATACACAAATTAAAATAAAATAAAGCTAAATAAAATACACAAAATTAAATTAAAAGATAAAATACACAAAATAAAACAAAATACACACAATAAAAAAATAATAAATTGGGAAGGCACAGTGTGCTGGGCCAGACATTAGAAAGGGGTTACATGGGCAGTAGCCCAGGGCGCTGTGTTTATGGGGGCACCAAAGACTTTTTAAATTTGTGCTTAAATGAATATATGTGTTGTATTGTACTTTATATAAAAGTTGTAGAACCATATTAAATGATTCTACAACCATTTGAATTTTATTAAAAGTCTGGGAATTTTCCGAATATAAATAATCCTCAAGTATTTGAAAATGAAGAAGTTATAGTAATTTTTTTAGGAATATATGGAGCTGCTGTTCAGGGAACGTATTAAACCCACCATGCATCAGTTCATGCATAAGACTACGTATTGTTGTGCTGTAATTTTTAATAGTGGACGAATTTGCCTATATAAGATGGGGCACCAAAAGTGGCTCCAGCCCAGGGCCCCACATTTCTGTAAGTCCGGCCCTGAGAGTGTGTGATGAGGATCCTGATCTGACCGTTTACCCACCGGCTGCAGGTAGGTCATCACATAGAAGATGATGAGGTTGTCCAGAAAGTAGAGGAACGCCGGAACGGCCCACTTCAGGGAGATCAGGAAGGAGGAGCTGGAGGCGCAGCCCAGATCTCTGCATGATCGTCCCTCTGAGGACACACACACACACACACACACACACACACACACACGCACACAACATGCTGGTATGAATTTTTAATGCAACATTTTTACTTTTAACTTGAGCTGCACCTATATTTTTAAAATATCAGGACATATATAATAAAAAACTCAAATTGTTAGTAACAATGCTTCCAATCCATAAGGGCAGATCTATTCAGTATAATTCTATGCTTTGTGGTCTGAGTGACATAATTTATATCTATTTAGTTCACATTATATGTATCTATCTTATACTCTTCCTTGCACTGACTGAACAAATTAAAGTTGTGATGTTTTTTCATGTTTGACCAAACTTGTGAAGCGTTTGGTGTATTTAGGTGTGCTGTACAGGTGCAACGTTATCAAATAAATTTGTAATTCAATACATTTATGTGTGCTTACAAAAAATTTTATCAATACAACAATGTTTTTCTATATGGGATCGGTATCAGCTGATTCTAAACCTCTGATATCAATATCGGGAGTGAAAAAAGTGGATTGGTGCATCCCTACTTTTAACCCAAAAAACAACAATAATCTTCATATTTGCCCATCTGATTCTACTTCTTTAAAGAACAAACAAGCAAATGTAATAAGAACTAGCCTGGTGGCTAACAACTAGCTGCCTGAAAACATGGTGAGTTTTAGGCTGTTATCTGTTCTCAGACACAGACATCTGCTGAAAGCCTCTCCCTAAGCAGAATCAAGCCACACAGCCTGGAATACACAAGCATGATAAAAACATGCCACATCCACACTATGAGTCTATGAGATATGGGACAGAGATGATGAGTGAAACAAATGTCAGAGTGTCAAAATGTTCTGGACTTGAAATGGAGCACAACTTCTCTAAAACGTATATGATTACAGTTAAAGTGACACACTCATCAGATGTGTCAGGTGACAAGAGGAGTGAACAGTGAGACTGGTGATAAAAATGGCGGGGAAACCCACAAACACAGCAGAAAAGCAGCACAAAATGTCTTAATTTATGAATCTCTGGCAAATTCTTTCTCTCATTATTGTGGCTTTTTGTACACAGAAGCAATTTTGATGATTCTGTCCTGTAGCAAGAGGAGTTTTGTTTGATTTGATTTGAAGAAAGCAGTGTGTGTCTTTTTATTCAGTGAATGTAAACTTCTGTTCTCCATTGTAAATACTGAAGATGCACCAATCCAATTTTTACACTATTAATACCGATACCAATATCTTGAGGTTTAGTATCGGCTGATACCGATCTGATACAGATTGGTATTGCTGAATTGATTACTCAAATTGCTGTGTTTCAAAATATTTCTATTTTTAAACAAAATGGGTTTTTTTTTAAAACAAAACATAGATGTACGGAATTGAGCAGTTATTTGATAACTCTGCATCAGAACAGCACACTTAAACACACCAGTAGCTTCACAAGCTTGGTCAAACATACAAAAACAACACAACTTCAATTTGTTCAGTCAGAGCAAACAGGAGTAGAACAGTGAATATAGAATAAATAAAGAAACAAAAACAACAGGTTGACTACGTTGGTCAAATATGTATAAAATAAACTGCAACAAACATTCTTTCAATTTTTTCAGAAAGAGAAATTAAGAATTCTAAATATAATGTAAAATAAATAATAAAGCATAATGTCGCTCAGAGCACACAGTGCAGAATTAGACAGAATAGATCTGCCCTTATGGATCGAGAACATTGTCACCGATACCCCATTTGGAATTTTTTTCTATATCGGGACCGATACAGATATCGATATTGGAACGTGCATCTCTAGTAAATACCATGACAGCGATGTTTTTACCTCTGACTATCACTCTGACTGACATAACCAGACAGAAGAGCAGCTTCAGAGCTTCAGCAAGCAGGTTCACAGATGCAGGGAGGAAGTCATACTTGTTTTCTGAAAATAAAGTAGAAATAAAAATAAGCAGCGAGATGTATTACTAATGAAAGAGATCAAATCTTTTTTGTGGATGCCCCTGCTGGAGACAACTGTCTCTTACATAGACACAGAGTTTATTGTCATTCAGTGTTACGTTTAAAAATGTACATCCTGTCGCTCACCGGCGTTTGCTGAGAACTTGAGCAGCACGATGCGACTCGTCCCCAAGGTAACGAAGCCCAGGCCGAGAGCGAGCGTGTAGGCCGAGGAGCGGGAGCAGAGCCTGGGGCGGGGGCAGCAGCTCACCATGGCTCTGGCTGGCTCGGGCGCAGGAAGCTGCTCTGGGTTCACCTCTTCAGACCTGTCACACAAACAATCAGGCTGCTGGATTATGACTGCAACACTGACGATAAAATTCAACTGGTCACAACTTGTCAGTGCAGCTGGAACAAATAACAGAGGGATTATGTGGTCATAGGGCTAGATGGTATGGCTGAAGAACTTATCAAGACATGAGAGTTTCATATCAGCCGATATCGATAATTGTTGATTGAGTTTTTTTGGTTTTAAATAACTGAAACACTGGCAAACTGGTGGTTCTTCACCAGACATAGTTCGTGTGAGCGTGGCAAGTCTTTGGAGTCCAGTCTTTGAAGACTTGGATGAGTTACAACATTTAATTTCCCTCCGAGTTTAATAAAGCATCTTTTTTAATTGAATTCGATTGAATTGAACTGATGTCACACAATGTCATGAAATTTGCTTAAGACAAACTTTTAGGCCTGCTATTTATCAACACTACATTATTCCAAAGGCCTCAAATGGCCCACGCCCCGCACTGTGGACACCCCTGGTTGAAGACCCAGGACTACACAGTCGAGTTTAGCTTTGGGCTTTTTAACAGAGACAGCTAGCCATTCTCAATCTACATTTAAAAGCAATAAATCTGTGAAAGAATAATCACAGTTATTAGAATTTTATAAAAACAACTTAAACATAATTAAGGGAATAACGCCCGTCTAATCATGTAAAACAGAAATGATAGTGGGTGTTTTCCTGTTCTTTCCTTTCTCTTTGTACCAGCTGCTCGCCGTTTAGTTAGCATTAACATAGCATGACAACAGCTGTAGTTCTATATTAGGAGTTAAAATAAAGTCAGATTTTCTGTAGCAGTTCAACCAGTAAGAACTGAAAGATGTCTCCATGTTTACAGGGACCTACCACTTATTGCTGCCTTTATCCGAAGCATAGCTGAAGCATCTTATTCCGTCAAAACAAACCGACGACTTCCTAGTTAGGGAAAGTACGCGTTCACGACGCAGCTGGCGCGGTGACGTCACGCAGCGAGGACTCGCGCGCGCTGCTAACTCTTAGATATCCTTAGCCCTTTGCTGCATTTGATGGAACTGAGTTGGGAATGACATTGAATATATTCATTATAAAGACATTTTTCTGTTGGAAAGCCCAGTGGATCTGCTTTTACTCTAAAACATAACTTGCTCATTTGAACGTTCACAAATATTGAGTTTAATTATTTATTTAACTGCATTTCATTTCTGCTGCGGCTCTTTAGGTTCTTATTTTGATGGCCAAAATGACTTAGAATTCTGTAGTGTTTTTAAATACAAAGAGGATTAAATAAAAGCTGTTTTAAAAAAAAAATACATCATCTTTATGTAATTTTACAGTTTAAGTCACACAATATTTGAAACATGTACTTATTTACCTGTTTTATAAACATACCTATTGTCTCTATCAAGGGGGGTGGGGGAGTGATAAGATACAGTTTATGATCTCTATCTCCGTTATATCTTCTGGTTTACCATTAAGCTAACTTTGCTCTAAGAGTTAAACCGGAAATTGTCCCTTCAAAATAAAAGCATCACGAGTCAAACAGGAAGTTACCCAAATTTAAAACTAATTAAGCGGTGATGTAGGAAAGGACCTTCTAAGTTATTAGGGCATTTCATTTGTACACGTTTTCAGGCTTTTATCCACATACTTCCCAGGTACTGCAAAATGTTCTTATATTTAATCTTGACTTGTTGTCATGTTGAATCCAGTCAGATTCACACATTACAATATTCATTTCCACTATTCATTTAAATGTTTAAATTTATTCATTTGAACAAATGACAACCATGATTATGATGTTTTTTGGGGGTTTTTTTATTAAGAACGGTTTGGAAAAGTCTATTTTAGACTTTCAGCAGTTTTACTAGTTCCACTGGCAAATTATTTCACTTATAACAAGAAAATACAATCTGCCAGTGGGACTAGTACTTTTGCATCAATATTAAGGATTTTAAAGAAGCCCATATGACTTGTTGAAAAGTTACTTATAAGTTTGGCTTGTCTTATTTCAAGAGTATTAAGATATGTGCACCAGAAACTACAGAAATACTCTGTAATATTTTGTGATTTTGCAGTGAACTACCTTAGTCATTGAGGAAAACACACTTTGAGAGATGTTTCATATTTATTTGTATGAACAGGCATAGTCAGAGCTGAAATTGTTGTTTGGTTCCCAGAAGACCATTCCACGTGAGTGTTTTATGGCTCCATGTTTCCACCAAATGTCCCAGTCGAGATTTACAGCACGTGTATTTTTGCACGGCTGACTTTCCAGGGACATTCTGAGGTTAGATAAATACTTCAGCACTTATTCCTGCGAGACTTTTTCAGTAAAGATGGGACTGGGTACAACCTCAGGGATGACTCAAGATAAAGGACATATGACTTCAATTACAAGATCGAGAAAGCAAGAAAAAAGAAAAACTGCTCTGAGGCACAGTTCATTGCCCCGGTACATACTGTTTGGAAACAGAAGTGTGTGTGCATGTGTGTGTGTCAGTGACAGATAACACACACAGCGCAGCTCTCTGTTAGACCACAGACTTGTGGAGCCAAACAGCATTTCACCTGGAGGATTGATCCCAGACATGAAGCTCTGTCCTGGGATAGGAGTTCACCGTCTCCTGCCCGTCCTGGTTCTCCTGGCAGCCCTGGTCGTTAAAGCGGACCTGCAGAGATCCAGGGAGAGACGCTACTACATCGCTGCTGTGGAGATCAACTGGAATTATTCTGCCAATGATGCAAACAGGTTGGCTGGAAATGTAACTGAAACAGCAAGAATGGTGTTTCTCTGCTTGTTTGTCTGGATAATAGTTGTGTGTTAAGCGTGTAATCTTAACAAAACTGTTAATATAGTTTATATTAACTATAAACTGTTTATTTCGTTTTTAACTGAAACAGCTCAATTTGTCGTCGTTTCTTTCAGCAGTCTTAATCATTTTTGTCTTTGTTCTTTTGGAACAAACTTTACATTGTGACAGCGTTTTATGGCTACTGTAGATAGAAAAAAAAAGAGAGGAGTAAAGTTTCTCTGAAAAATATCCACAATTTTCAAGAAAAATAAATAAATACATTTCTGAGTTTGAAAAGTGACAAATTTTTCTAGACAAAAATGAAAAATTTTCTAGAAGAAATTTGGAAATTTCAAGTCAAAATCTTTTTTTTTACTGCTTTGAAACTTTTTTTTTTCTTTTGGAAGACAGAAATGTCCAAAATGTTTCCCCTCAAAATTTCTGAGTTTTTTTTTTATATAAAAAATTGTCAACATTTCACAATTAAAAATTTTGTTCTTTTCCTGAAGACTTTTGAGACTGCTCCCAAACTTTTAGAATTTTTTGGCTGAATTTTACTCCTATTTTTTTTTCCCCTATTTTGGCCCTAATACACCATTGTATTACACAAACCTATCAGTTACCATCTAAGTTTTGATAAAAAAAGAAAGGTTTTTTGTATCAAACAGATCCAGGAACAAAGAGAAAAATAAAGTAGTGTGTTTTACATTTCTGCAGTTTTGCAAATCATTTGGTAATTTCAAGGCATTAAAGCACAAATGGGAGAGGAAGATAATAAATTATACATATTGCAAATCAGATGTACAATATAATGATGTATGGAAAAAGTTAGTTTCAGGAAGTACTTCAAACTTCAGCTGTGTAATAAGATGGTATTGCCATGAAATTACCAATACAAGTGTAATTTCCTGTTAGTACAATACACGAGGAACTGACCTCTAATTAAATTGTGGTAATTTGATAATGACCAAATTTATTACCATGTAATAATTTGGTACATAAGTGCTAAATGCACTTATTGTGCTAAATAAGTGCTAGGTACATAAGTGTTGTAGACCCAATGATACCTACTTGTTGGATTTTTACTGTCAAACTATAACACCACTGTCATAGAATATACATGTCAAACGTAACATGGGTGATGTTGATGTTCAGGATAGTATATTAGACAAGTATTGAATATTTCAAATGATTGTGAGAGGAAAGTTGTTATTTAAATTTTAAAAAAAGGAACGCACAGAAACACAACCTACATCTGCAAAGTTGAATTTGTCCAAGTGGTATGACTTCCTGAACAACATTGCTTCAGAAAAAGTGGAGATGTTTGACCAAAATCCACATACAATCTGTAACATGTCAGCTAAAAGTGATTCTGCAGGCCGCTGACTGTTTCATCAAATCACATACATGCTTTATTTGTGAGAACAGTAATTTTGCATATGGTGTCACATGACAGTCATCACAGGCTGTGTTGACCACACACATCTAAATAATAACTCATTTCCTTTACCTTTGAGGCGGAGGAGTTGTTTGTTTTTCACCATGACTAGACGTGGAGATTTCCTTCCTGCTGGCTTGCTGATTGATGTTTTGTATTTTCCCACCATTACTCAGGCAGGATCCCACCTACAAGAAAGTGGTTTTTCGGGAGTATGACGAAAACTTCAGCCAGGCAAAGACTCATCCGCCCTGGTTAGGTGAGTGCGGTTGGAGATAAACAAGCGAATGGCCTGGCTTTGATCATGTAGAAACTATGCCTCAAAAGTCGATTCCCACAGCAGAAATATATATATACATTTTTTTAAACAATTTTCCTTAGAGGGAGGGCCTCAAATCTTCCTAGTACTCCTATGAGCGTCTGGTACAAGGCTGGGAATAAATATCTATTTAAAAATAGATATATATATATATTTTTTTTTTTTGGTCAAACTTAAATGTTTTAGATCATCCAATCTTTTTTAGGTCAGACAGGGAACATTTTCAAAAACAAGCATAAAGATAATTTTTTCAATTATTAATTGCAGTGTGTAAAATTGCAGTGTGTAACTTTTATATTATATATATGTAAATACTGTATATATACTGTATATATATAAAATATTTGTTGAAAGTGTCACTATGATGTGACAGTATGACATGGTGCAGATAATCTGTAAAAAAGAAAAAAGGACAGCTTCTCTGCCTTCACCCAGTTCTGACTAGCAACAACTAATCAGAGTCAGGAGGCGGGTCTTAGTGCTGACAATCATGGCCGTGTGCGTGCCGCTCACAAATGTTAGACCTAGCTGGCATAGCTACTGATGATGGCGGATAAACAGTTTTCCTGTAACGGTGAGTTGTTTCTCCACCATCAGCACATTTAGCAGCACATTCATGAGTTGACTGACAGCATTAAGGCCCGCCTCCTGGCTCTGATTGGTTGATTTGGACTGGGAACGGTGTATTACCTCAGACAGCAATAGTAGCTCAGGGAGGAGGTGAAGAAGATCGATCTTTTCACAGATTATTTCGCAGATTAAACTGTCACAACATGGTGACATTTTCAAAAATGTGTATAATTTTTTTTCTTTTTAATAAAATGACATTCTGCAGGCTTACCTTTGAAAAAATATTTTGTTATTATAGAAAATGTGTCTAATCTGTTTTTTGTTGATGAACTGAGGACAAAAAAAAAAGCTCTCTGGATTGTAAAGCTTGCAGAGTCCTGGTCTATGATAATGAAAAAATAAAATACAGAACTCACTTTTACGCTGTTCCACCACAGTCAAATATTTAATAATTACCCAGAAAACGCGAGAGGGGTACCAAACTTGCCCCCAATGTGTTTTCACATTGCGCAAAATCCCAGAACTGCTCGCACACAAATGCAAATAAAGAAACTCGATCCTGTGCCTCTCTCTGCAGGTCTGCTGGGACCCACGCTGAGGGCCGAGGAGGGGGAGACGATTGTCGTCACATTCAGAAACATGGCTTACGGCGCGTACAGCATCCACCCACACGGAGTGGCTTACGGGAAGCAGTCGGAGGGTGAGTTGGGCATTAACCAAGACACACAAAGGTAGTCTCCCAACTGGCGGGGCCAACCCTGAACGCCACACACCGGATTGGGGTTGCTCCTGGCGCCCCTGACGTTAGACCCTTCATCACTCACGCAGCGTTGGCCAATACAGCAAACAAAACTGTTTGTCTTCTTCTAACATATTAACCAGGACAGGCAGGTTATCAAGGCAGACGGTTCTGAAGTCCAACAGGAAGACGACCTGAAGCCTTTGGAAATCACTGTGTGCAATGCAGAAACACAAAATATTACCAAGTGTTTGTGGTTATAGTGCAAATATCTTAGTCCACTGGAAATAAGACAAAACTAACTTACAAGAAACTTTTCAGCAAGATATAGGAGATTGTTATAAGTCAATAATTCCTTAATATTGATGGGAAAAGGACTTGTTTAAGAGGCAGATTATTTTACTTACACAGTAAAAATATGTTGTTTTGCTTGGACAATAAAAGTGAAATAACATGACATGTTATTAATTTCACTTGATTATTATTTCACTTCACACAATTATTTCATAATTGGTAGGTTATTAAGTGACATCGTGCGAATAGAATTAATATTTTTCATCAATATTAAGGAATTATTGACTTAAGCAAAAATGACTTGTAAGTTATTTTTGTTTTATTTCAAGTCTACTAAGATGTTTACAGTAGAAATGAGATTTTGTGTTTTTGCAGTGTGTGTTCTTATGCATGGAAAACAGATGAGACAAATTGTGTATTTTAGAAGATTAAAAAATACAGATGCTGCTTAATTTCAAATTAATTCCTCTATGATTAAGCTGAATCCAAAGAGGAAATGTTAATTAAAGAAATGTTTACAGGAAGGAGTTTATTTCCTCTTCATTCGTTTTAAGGAATTTAAGAGTTGGTCAATAACCTACTGAGGCGTTTGCAAACCACAGGGATGTTATTCATCTAACTGCTAACCATTTAGGTTAAGGATAAAGACTTTTCATCCTCTCATCACTGACATAAACATCCTGCTCATAACCGTTCTTTTTTCCGAGCAGGATATGACACACAGCTGCAAGGATTTTAGAAAACAGGATCTGCTGGGTTGACAAGTTTGAATTTACTGTAGATTCTCTCTGATCTACACTTGGTCAATGTGGTACAGGAGCAAATATTTATACCATGGTCCTCAAAATTCTAACATTCCAGGTTTTTGTCATGTTAAAAAAAATATGGCAAAAAACACAAAATCTGACCAAGTATTTTTGGTTTGTTTCTGGTGCAAATGTCTTTGTACACTTGGAATAAAACTAAACTAACTTCTACGTAAGACATAGAAGCTTCTTTCAAGCAAATCATTTCTTAGTATTGGTAAAAAAATAAAATAAATAGTAGTTTCACTGGCAGATATTAACATGGTATTTAAATCCAGTTCATGGTCTTAATCTACAAAATGTCGGGCAGGATTTATGTCAACAAAAAACTATTCTGTAGCTACTTCAGCAGAACAGTGTGTTTTGAGATAAGGGGTAATTCAGAAGTTTGACGTTAGCTTGTTTTATCCAAACCCAGCGGTGGAAAGTTTCTAACTGTTCAGGTTGAGCTGAAGTTTAATGATTTGAAATTAGTCCTCCAAACATGGCCGTCTCTGGTTTGAAATGCTCACCTTTACTCTAAACTAGCTAAGCCAGCTCTAAAGCTAGCTTCAACGTAGAAATTAGCATGTAAGTGAAAGAAAAGGTTCTTATTTTTTTCCACAGGAGCCAACTACTTTGACAACACGTCACAGAAGGAAAAAGAGGACGACATCGTGCAGCCCAATGGTGAACATGTTTACACCTGGGAGGTGACGCCAGAGGTTTCCCCGCTGCCCGATGATCCCGACTGTCTCACCTACACCTACATCTCCCACCAAAACGTGGTGCAGGACTACAACTCTGGCCTCATTGGCGCTTTGCTCATCTGCAAGGCTGGTCAGTGTTGTGTGTTGATAACTTTGTTCGCTTTTATGAGAATTAAAGATTGGATTTCGTGCCTCTTTGGTCTTTCTTCTGATTAAAGGCACCTTGGACGAATCGGGACAGCAGACCGGCCTCCACAAGGAGTTTGTGTTTCTCTTTGGGGTCTTTGACGAGAAAGAAAGTTTGTACACTCCAAGTGGACACTCTTCAGATGACCACGTCAAATACACCATCAACGGATACACTCGGGGATCCTTGCCTGGTCAGTGTATTGGGTCATTATCGCAGCTTTTGAGTTGAGGGTGTACTTATATTTGCTATATATTTTAGAACTGATCCAAAATGTTGAAGTCGGTATCAATATTGAATTGATACTAACGAAGCAACTAAGACTGATACATTAGTTTCAGATTCCCTCTTGAAATTGTATTTGATTTTTGTACAGTTCTACCACAAAACAGATTTTTTTTAAATTATTTTTTGCACTTTGTTTTACTATTGTTTCTTTTTATCATGTCAATATGTTCTTAAAGAATTTTAATAGGCACTTATAAATGTTGTCCAAATTCTATCCTATGTTTTAACAGAATAATTCAAAGGAAAAATCACAGAAACATATGTCAATATATCAAACAGAAATAATAAAAAGTGTCGGTATTGGCGATGCTGGTAATATATTTACCTGTACAGCTCTAGTATAGAGCACCTGTATAGAGTTTTCAATCATCCCTGAGTTGAGACACTAATGCCCTTCTGTGGCAGCCTGACTTAGCTGGTAGACAAAGTATGCTAAAGTGTACAGTGTTAGCTTAAAAAGGCAGTAGCTGAGCGTTATTTACTTTAAAGCACCAAACTTCAAAAAAAGCTTAAGCATGTCCCGACAGTATATTATGAGACAGATCATTTGTGAAAAAAATTGATCACCTCCCTGTGCTACTACTATCGTTTGAAGAAACACTCCGCTCCCGATCAAAAACAACCCATCAGAGCAAGGAGGAGGATCTTAGTGCTATCAATCATGTTGATATACTTGCTGCTACATGTGCTAATGGTGGAGAAACAACTCACATTACAGGAAAACCGTTTATCTGCAGTTATTGGTGGCTATATTAGCTAGCAGGCTATTAGGAACAAAGCTGTAGTAGAGTGAAGTAGAGGGCGGGATGAGCGAGGGTGATTGACAGCACTAAGATCTGCCTTCTAGCTCTGATTGGTTGTTTCTGATTAGCACTGGGTGAACGCAGAGGTGCTCGATTTTTTTCACGACATAATGCAAAGACGGATATACCGTAGTGTAATGTTGATTAAATATGAAATAAAAATTTCATATTTATGAAATTTAGAATAACTGCCACAAACTGTTGTTCAATGAGTGAAAAATGTCTTTTATTGCCTCAATTCTAATTCAAAAATATATATATTTCTGCTCCAAGCTGTAAGTATATGTGCCCACGCCCCTGTGAGCCTTCACCTGGTGGGCATGAGCTCAGAACCCGAGGTCTTCTCAGTTCACATGAACGGCCAGGTCCTGACGCACAGCGGCCACAAAGTGTCGTCAGTGGGGCTGATCAGCGGCTCCTCCGCCAGCGCCAGCCTGGTTTCTGCCTACGCAGGCCGCTGGCTGCTCTCCTCCTTCACCACCAAGCACATGGAAGGTGGGTGGACCTGAACATTTAAACCAACAGTCTCCATTTTCTTTCCCGCCGGAGCAGCTTGAATGTGTCTGATCGGTTTGCAGCTGGCATGCACGGCTTCGTGGACGTGAGGACGTGTGAAGAGTTTAAGGAACCCGTGAGAAGGATGACAATCTCACAGCAACGACAAAGCAAGGAATGGAAATATTATATTGCTGCGGAAGAAATAGTCTGGGACTATTCAAAGGACAGCAACAAACACATTGATCAGTGAGCAACTTTATTTTGACGTATAGATTGCCAACAGCTGCTTTTGACTATTATGGCCGACAATGGGACTTTAACATCAGGTCATTGGGATTTAAATAAAACTTCACTAATTTCACAACATTGGAAGACTTTTGAGCATCACTGGTGTATTTAAGGGGGCAGTATTATGCAAAATCAACTTTTTTGAGCTTTGCATATGTTTTAATGTTATCAAAAACATACATGTGCTGTTGCCTTCATTCTTTCATGCATGTTTGAGAATCAGTTAATGTGGCAACCATTCAGCTGTGCAAAACACCTGGGCGGACCGAGCGCCGCCATCGAGACGCAGCTGCAGTTTCCAAGCTTCTGAGCTTCTGTCTCACAGAGCAGCCTTCCCCCGCAACTCCACCATTTAGCTCCTTCAGACTAGCCAGCAGCAATTAGCAAACACCTGATGGAACTGCGCATCTGCTGAGCTCATTATAGGAGCTACTTCTCAGTATAACGCTGGTAAAACATTCTTAAAGGGTTAATAGAGGAGTCAAGTTGTGAAGACTTGCTAAAGGCAGTCTTTCAGAAAGAGCAGCAGTTTTTTAAAGAGACAGAAGCCCAATTTCAAGGCATTAAATTATGAAGTCAGATTTATTTAAGTCATATTTGATATATATTATTTTTTATCACAACTGAAGTTAACATAGTTACTTGATTTTGTTCTAAAATGATATTATGTGGCTGGAAAACACCTAATACTGCCCCCTTAAGGTCATGTCCCAGGATTTCACTCTGGTTTAAATCTGGCCTATGATTTAAATTCAAGTTGACTTGGTGTTATTCTAGGAGGATAAATGGGGTCAGTTATCCTTCCCCACAAAGACATGAAAAATGAAAACTCGCTATCTCAGAGCTGCACTAAACATGAGTTTTCTCTCTGTTTAGAGACTTCAAGCTCCAGTACCTGACACAGTCGGCACGCCGTATTGGAGCAAAGTACAAGAAGGCTGTGTACACTTTGTACAAAAATGAATCATTCACTGAAAAGGTGGAAAATGAGCACAGGAAGAATGAGCTGGGCATCTTGGGTCCAGTGATCCGAGCGCAAATCCGAGACATCATCACAGTAAGACTATAATAGAACGGAAAACCTTAAACTTAGGAAACAGGGCATATAAAGATAAACGCCAACGCCAAATACTTATATTCCTAAATTTGGTGCTGGTACAATATTAAACAGAATTGCAGGAACTCCGTGATCATTTTTTGCAGATTAGATTATGGCTTCATGCACTTTCTTCGTCTTTCCCAGATTGTTTTTAAGAATTTGGCCTCGAGGCCTTACAGTATCTACCCACACGGCCTGACTGTAGAAAAGTCAGAGGAGGGAGTCAACTATCCAGAAGGAGGTATGGATTATTCCCCAGATAAGACATCAAACAAAACATAACAAATTTTAAATACGTGAAATGACGAAGTTGCTGGCGACATAATCAACCAGGAAACCAGACCCATGGCGTTCGGCCAGGTGAAACGCACACCTACGTGTGGAAGGTTCTGGAGGAGAACGAGCCTCTGGATGGAGATTCCCGATGTCTGACGCGGATGTATCACAGCGCCGTGGACACGCCGCGGGACATTGCGTCGGGCCTGATAGGACCCATGCTCATCTGCAAGAGTCAATCCCTAGATGTCAGGAATGTACAGGTCAGGACCATGGTTATGATCGTTGTGGGTTTTTCATTATAGTTTAGATTTATGTGGTTGTGACTTTTTATTTGTCTAATTTAGCTTTAATTAGTTTTTTGGAGTGTGTTAGCTACTTTTTATTAGTCATTGTTAGTTAAATATTGTTTAATTTTAGTTTAGTTTTTATTAGTTATAGCAGTAGGTTTAGTGTTTTGTATTTTTGTTAATTTTTAGGTGCACAATTCAAAAAGGTCAAAGTGTTATATGTATGCATCCATTGGGTAATGAATAACCAACAGAAGATGCCATTTTCAAAACATTTATTCAATTATTGCTGTTAGCTTTAGTTAACTATAATAACTTTGGTCAGGTTATGCAATTTCCTGTTTGGTTTATTTATCTAGCTCCAAATTACAACAGAAGCTTTAAGGAACTAATAGTTACAATCCGAGTCCAGGTGCAGCTGGATCATCATCAAAATTTTGCTTCAACTGGATTTTTCAATTGAAGAATCCTTCTCCACAGAGTTACGTCATCTAAAGGAAGATGTGCAGAAGAAAAGACCTTTAACATATTCAACTTAAGACGACACAGAAAAAAAACAATCTGCATCTATCTATCTATCTATCTATCTATCTATCTATCTATCTATCTATCTATCTATCTATCTATCTATCTATCTATCTATCTATCTATCTATCTATCTATCTATCTATCTATCTATCTTATCTCATCTTTGTTCATCAAAGATGAGATAAGAAGTAATTGAAGAAAACAAATTCCTTTGTTTTTGCAGCTGAGAGCGGACAAGGAACAGCATGCTGTGTTTTCAGTGTTTGATGAGAACAAGAGCTGGTATCTGGACGAAAACATTCGCCGTTGTTATGATCAATCCAAAGTCAACAAAGCCGACCCAGACTTTTATAAGTCCAATGTCATGCACAGTGAGTCTTACTGCTACCACAATACAGTTAACAGCACTGGCCTCGATAACAGTAATGATGAAAGGAAATAAAGTCTTCATCCTTTTAGCCCAATGTAATATTTATCTGTACTAACATGTACTCTTTAATTGTAGGGACTTCTTGTGTATTTCTTCCAGCTGTTTCTCAGACAACTAATGTCCATCTACTTTCAACTTACAGCAATAAATGGATATGTGTTTGAAAGTGGCCCTGATTTGGGCTTCTGCTATGGTGAGGTTCCAACTTGGCATGTGTCCAGCATTGGAGCACAGGACTACATTCAGACAGCTACTTTCTATGGCCATTCGTTCGAGCTGAATCACAGAACTGAAGACATTCTCAGCCTCTATCCAATGACTGGAGAGACCATCAAGATAACCATGGACAACATAGGTGACAACAGCCAACTACAAAGTCACTTTTTTTATCCCTTTGTTTTACCTGGAAAACTTGTTTGCCGAACATTTGTATGTGTATTTGCCTCACAACAGGTTTCTGGCTTTTGGCGTCATTGAATACTCATCAAACAACAAAGGGAATGCGTGTGAAGTTTCAAGATGTTGAGTGCTACCGCGACCTCCAATATGAGTATGAGGAGAATGACATGAATCGAGTTGATGAATTTACTCAGTGGAAGCCCCCAACTTTTGAAGATGTCAAAAAAGAAAAGGAGAAATCAAAATCTGTACCCACAGAACCAGTGGAGGTCGATATGTACACGGACATGTTTGCGGACGAGTTAGGTCTACGGTCGCTGAGGAACCAGTCCAGTAACTCAGATGTGGAGATACTGGACTTGAGTTTATTTGAGTATGATGATATTGATGTTGCTCCTATGGTCGGCGATACTAGTCCTAATGTAAAGGACACAAAGAATAAAACTGAGTTCTTTTCAAATCAGACTGCAATGAATGATACTCAGTTGAAATATGTAGACAACCAAAATATTACAGAACATAATTTGCACAACAGCAGCATTAGTAAACATGCAACCGCTGTACAGAAGAATAGGACTCAGTCATTCCTTGACAATGACACAACTGTTCTCAACAATGACAGTGATTCACTGAGCAATCAAAGCACAGCAACCATCAACAGGACTGTTGCTGTAGTTGCAGTCAGTCCAAATAATGCTAGTGTTACAGTTGCTGGGACAATGAACTCAACAGTTCTCAATGGTACAGGTTCAACGCTTCTCAATGCTACAAGTTCAATAGTTCATGGAAATGCCTCTTCAGACAGTGTGAACATTTCCACTTCGTCCAAACTACCCACCTCTATCACTATGGGAGCACTACAGACGGCCAGTCAACTCACAGGGAAACAAGAGTCCACCAATCAGACCATGCCAGTACAATCACAAGACACTCCTGAAATCACTGCAACATTAACAACAATTACCAAAGATAAAAGAACAGATTCAAATCCATCTGGCAGTAGTAACACCTCTATGGACATACTCTTTCCCAATGAGAAGGAAGTGCAAATCACTCGGGGCGATGCGTTCCTTTACAGCGGGCACGCAACTGACACCGACATCGACCCAATCAGCAGTCTCTGGTTTCAACAGACTTCAACAGTTGAGGATGACTATAACACATCAACTGATGTGCCACCCGTTGGATTAAACCAATCACTGTCCCTTTTAGGACTTGATGTCAAGGAAGTTGACAACAGCAGCATGGTCAAAGATAACTTCACCAGCCTTGAGTTGGTGGAGACCGCAGGAAACAATGAGGGAAACTCTTCAAACATGACTTTGCAGCAAGAGCTTGGGCTACAAATGAATGCTACTGAAGGTGTGAGTGTTTCTGCCAATTCCAGCCTTGGAAATGCAACACATCTTTTAAACGTAGATAAGCTATCACAAAACGGTACAGTGAACATCTCCAAATCAAGTTCAGTGGGGAGGAGCTCCGAGAAAGGACTTCTTCCTGGGGAGTTGTTCAATACTTCTTCAATGGAAAGTTTCTCTAACGAGACTAGAGGTTCATCGAACCATTCTCTCTCTGGTGGTTCTGTGAAGCTGCTCAGTTCTGATGAGTTTGGTTCTTCAGAAAGTAGTGAGGAAATATTTATCTATGTTAAAGAAAACAAATCTGAGGCAATCAAAACTGTCTCCTTGAGCCCAGAAGGCCACAACTGGACTTATGATGGAACTCACTCCATGGTACCTGGGGAGATTCCTGATCACATGAAAAAATACTTTGAGAACGAAGCACTACGAACAACTCCAACTCCCAAAAAGTACAAAAAAGTGAACCTCAGACAAATACCCAAGAAAGGTGAAGGCATGAAAACAAGGAGGAGGAAGGTCTTCAAGCCTCAGGCCAGGAGTGGCTCACCCTTTTCCCCACGAGGATTTAACCCAGAGTTCAGCCCCCGTGGGGCAAGGCCCAATGCAAAACAGCTTGTCACCAAGGAGGAGGAGTTGATTAACTTCCCCATAGTTATTGCTTTGCCCCGACCTGATTTCAGTGACTATCAGCTGTATGCCCCTGGAGATGAACCAGAGAAAACTGATATGAATGAACAAGATGTGACACAAAATGAGTATGAATATGTGTCGTACAAAGACCCCTACAGCAGCCATGAGGACATTAAGAATCTCAACCTGGATGAAACTACTAAATACTACTTAAAGTTATCAGGTCCTGATGTCAGGACATACTTTATTGCTGCAGAAGAAGTTGAATGGGACTATGCTGGTTACGGACAGAGGTAAGCTCACAAATAAGAACATGGAGGAGACATATTTTGGGAAGGGGAAGATTTAAATACACAAAAAAAGTACTTAGTTTATGTGATGTTTGTTTTATTACCACAGGAGACACGATAAGTCGCAGCAAAACATGCTAGAGACCAAATTCACCAAAGTTGTTTTCCGAGGTTACCTGGATGCGAGCTTCAGCACTCCTGATCTCCGCGGGGAGATGGATGAGCATCTAGGCATCCTTGGGCCTGTTATCAAAGCCGAGGTTGGACAAAGCATCATGGTAAGTTAGCTGCTCTCAGAGGGATTTTGAATTTTATTCTTCATTTGACTGCTTTTTCACTTATATACATGCATGATTCAAATTTGGAGAAAATAAACTGACCGCACAAGGCATTAAGACTAAAAGTAAAGACTAAAAGTAAGCGACGTGTACAGTGTCACCCTTTAGATTGGCATCTAAATTTTACCTTCAGGACTTTATACTCCCTCTAAAAATGCTTAAGATAGCTTATTTTAATAGTTCAAGCACACACAAAAAAGATATTTATTAATGAGCACAGTGGAGAAGGTAACGTCTGCAATCATCCTTATCTCTACTCTTGGCGTTGCAGTCAATCCCCATTAACGAAAATGAAGGGGGGTCACACCTGGATTACCTGCTTTGCAAACATCAGCGAAAGAGGCGTGACATTTAGCATTGTACCTCAGCATTTCAACTTCCCAAGTAGCATTTTGCGTCAAATATTTTAGCTATGCTCTAAGAGAAAACTGAATAGGTGAATTTTATACGCATAATTTTAAATTACGTTCCACCGAAAAAAAAAGAAGTGGGGGTCCACTGTACTAATAGCTAAGCAAAGAAAACTGTCTTTTTGCTGTAACTGAGTAAACAAACATACAATAACTGTGTTGGATTGTGACCTTTCTGCGATAGAATCAATCATTGTCTCTTGTTTTATAGAATGTGTTCAAAAACAACGCCAACCGTCCATACTCCCTACACCCCAATGGGGTTTTCTATACAAAGCAGTTTGAGGGTCTGTCCTACGAGGACGGCTCCAAGCACTGGTATAAATATGACAACGAAGTTCAACCCAACACCACCTACACATACATATGGAAAATCAGTCCTATGGTTGGGCCAGCTCCGGAAGAGTCTGAGTGTCGGACTTGGGCGTACTACTCTGGTGTTAATCCCGTAAGTAGTTACAGTTTACCAGAGGAACCTTCTTCCTCAGTTTTGTCACGTCTCCTACATACCCAGTGATAAACAAGCAGAGCTTCTTGCCTGATTTAAACCCCTTCATAGCTTTCCCCGACCTGTCTGCTGTGTTTCTTGCTTCTCTAATGTTTGCTGACAAAACTCTTAGGCCTAAAACAGATCAATTGTAGCGATGTGTCGACGTTTGTGCCATGGAGCACTCATCAAATTTTCATTTGGAAAACAATGTTATAATATTATTCGAGTCAATAATATTTCTAACTCACAAAATTCCGATAGAAAACATTGTGGTTTGTGGCTGGATAGTTGCACCGTCTAAAGATAAGGAAAAGTTCAAGAGGTATGCAGACTTCGCAACACACTATATAAATAATGTATTTCTAATACATTTCTTGCAGGAGAAGGACATTCACTCCGGCTTAATTGGCCCTTTGCTGGTGTGTCGAGAGGGAACTCTGAAGAACAAGCCACTCAACACGAGGGAGTTTGTGCTGCTTTTCATGACCTTCGATGAGTCACAGAGCTGGTACTACAATAAAAACCAGGAAGTTATGCAAAGAAAGTACCGAAAACAAGTTTGGGATGACTACGACATGGAGAACCTCAAGTTCCACTGTAACAATCCATGACCTTTTTGTCGCGTTCAAACCAAATCAATTCATTTCAGAAGCGGATGATATGACAAGATGGTTAAAAGATATTTTAGAGCCTGGAGGAAACAATTGTCTGCTTTCTCTGTTTTTTTTTATGTAGCCATCAATGGAATAATATATAGTCTTAAGGGCCTGAGGATGTACACCAACCAGCTTGTGCGGTGGCACCTGATCAACATGGGTTCTCCCAAAGACGTTCACAGCGTTTACTTCCATGGGCAGACGTTCCAAGACGTTAAGACCAAGCGCTACAGGCAGGCTGTGTTTCCCCTGCTGCCTGGTGAGAAACAGATTAACTCCTCTACCTGTTCATGTAAAGAACATCCATGTTGTGTTTGTAACACATTGCTGGATTTTTGCAGGGGGCTTTGCAACTCTGGAGATGTATCCATCCAAGCCTGGGCTGTGGCAGCTGGAGACGGAAGTTGGTCTAAACCAAAAGAAGGGGATGCAGACGCTCTTCCTGATTCTAGATAATGGTGAATACAGCTTTGCATAGTCGTATATTGTAAATTTATTTTTTGAGCCTAAAAAACTGGCAATTACAAGTAGTTTACATTTTGGGTAGAGTGACCCACACAATTGTTACTCTTGCTGGTAAAGATACGTACGATGTTTTTGACCCACCAATCAAAATAGTTGAAATTCAAAGTATATTTTTTAAATTTTTTAATATAGAATTTAAAACATTCCATATTTTTAAATGGAAAAATGCAAAGGGGTTATATTTAGAATTTTTTTATTTGTACCTGCTCATACACAAGGGTGATAGACAGCGCTAATACCCTCCTCCTGGCAGCGATTGGTTGTTTCTGACAGAGCTGTGTGTTTGTGTAGATGACAGCAGGTCCATAGAGAGAAGGCAAAGGAACTATTTTTCACAGATTATCTGTGTTATGTTACACTGTCATGACAGTGACAGTTTTTTGAAATATGTACAAACCTTGCTTGCTTTAAAGTTACAGACCGCAGCTTTAAATGCACTTTTGATAAATTGTTGAATTTTGATCGATTCCTTTTGTTAAACTCAATTATTCCTTATATGAATTTTGCTTAAATTTAAAAGCTACATTTCTTTAAAAAAATAAAATAAAATAAAGAAGCGTTATTATGCTTTTGAAATTAATGACGAATTTATTGTGAACTGTTTTTTTTCACAAATTTTTGACAAGGGTGCTTGTTAGTTGTAAATTTAGCAAAGAAATTGTTCATCTTTTAAATACAGTCAATCCAACAACACATTTTGGAGTTGAAGAACTTTTTTTTTCCTTAACCAATTGTCTTACACTGATGTGTTGTATTTTAGCCATGATATTTTTTTATATTTAAGATTGCTACCATCCTATGGGTCTTGAGTCAGGCAGCGTGAAAAATGACCAGATCACAGCCAGCAACTCAAGAGGTAGTCATAACCCTCCTGATATTCTACTCCAGCCAGCCACTTTAAAAATATGAATAAAAATATCTGTCCACATATTAAGGAAACTGGGCACCCCATCTTGCCAGGCTAAATAACCAGGGTAAATACAATGCATGGAGCACAGACAAGAAAGGCGACTGGATTCAGGTAAGAGTTCTGTATTTTTCAGTCTATACATTTTCGTTCTGTTTGTGCTGTATTCAGTTTGTTTTGGAAGTCAGAACTTGGAACTAGACAGGAAAGACTTTCTGAATGGTGGGATTTACCTTGGCGCTAACTACTATTAGCAATACGAGCCAATAAAAATATTGTTCAGGCTATTTTTTGTATTTAAACACAAAAGGAACACATCCAAAGATATGTATTTTACTCTGGCTTTCGCTAGTTTAGTGAGATAAAAACTGTCAGAAAAACTTTCTTATGGAAGCTGCCATATTGGATACAAAAATCTGGATTTCTCAGTAGGTCAGCTTTTCCAGTGTTCAGGGGGCATTCCTGTTGCTTTTCCAAACAGGAACTAGGAATATCTGACTTTTAAGTACAAAAGGAAAGTACTCAATATACTTAATCTATCACCTGTGGACCCCCGCTGTAAGGTGGACTTCAAGCGGCCAGTTGTGATCAGCCAGGTGGCCACACAAGGAGCCTGGCAGTTCTTCCGGTCCCAGTATGCCACAAATTTCTCCATCTCGTACAGCAACGACCGCCGCAAATGGATCTTTTACAAAGGCGACAGCAGGGAATTCTGGAAGGTAGGGATGCTTGAATCATTCACTTTCGGAATGAACACACGCATGATCACCTGCTTATGCCCCCGTGTTTGTCCTGGTGTACTCAGACGTTTCAAGGAAACGAGGAAGCCTCTCAGACAAAGAAAAACACCTTCTTTCCTCCTTTGATTGGACGGTTCATTAGGCTCCACCCTATCACCTGGAATAACGCAGCAACAATCCGCATGGAGTTCTACGGCTGTGAGCTTGACGGTAAAACTTTTGCTTAGCAAGTTAATGTGGATGAAAGTCAAAGAGATACTAGTTTGGTTTGCTGTGTGTTTTATGTAATCTCCAACAGCTGGACTCAGGAACCCAAATATTTTTCTTATTTTGGTGGCTTACCACTTCCAACATCTACAATGTCAAAACAGGCCCTGTCGCCCGATTGACCACTGTTCTTTTCTTGGACAACTTTTGATAAGACATCCACAACTGTAGACCAGGAACAGGAACACCCAACAAAGAGGGTCACGTTGAAGATGCTGTGATCCGGGATTCAACCCATCACAATCAGATCTTTGTTAAACCTACACGTGCTCATTTTTCCTGCGTCTAGTTTTTTGTGGACGAAAAAAAAAAAAGCAATGACTTGCTCATTGTTTTATGCCACTCAGAGCAGGTCCCATGATGAAAAGATAAGTGTTACTGTGTACTTGTTTTACTTTTCAGTAGTCATAATGTAATGCCTGATTGGAGTGTTTTATGTCACAACTATCTACATCATATCTGAGATAGACATGTTAGGGTTCAGGTACATATGAAGAAAAGTTGGTTCTGCTTTTAATTACAAAATGCTGCTCATCATCACACAGCATTGGCTTCACTGGTCTGCAGTTACAGCAATAGTTACACTGATTCCAGATTGTTGGACACAAGCGCCAATCAAATCACTATGACCGTAGGTGAAGCTCTCCTTGGTTTTACTGTAGCTCCAGGGCTTTTACAAAGTAAGGAGCACATTACTTTGCTCCTTAAAGTTGTGTATTTCATAAAGATTGTTGAGGATCAATACACTTTTTTGAAATATATATGCACAGCACTTTTCATAAAAGCATGATTCAGTGCAAGCTACTTTGAGCAATTCAAAAGGAAAGAAAAAAGAAAGGTAATCAATAGTTGACCTCCCCTTGAACTCCACGACCAGCTACATGCTAACCTAATGGTTAAAGCATTGAAAGATTATGCCTGTCTATGTTCAGGCTGCTCCGTGCCTTTGGGGATGGAGAGCGGGCTGATAGAGGACAGACGCATCACAGCCAGCTCAGAGGAAACCAGCTGGTTCAGTGGACACTGGAAAGCCTCTCTCAGTCGCCTCAACAAGCAGGGTTCCATCAACGCATGGAGAGCTAAGGTAGTAACCACTGGAGACATTTCAGTTCTGGAGGAATTTTATCTGATTTTATCTAATCACTAGTAATGGATTTTGACACTTCACACTTATGCACTTCTTCATGTTGGTCTTTTATCCCAATAAAATGCATTGAAATCACTTGTTGTCATGTGACAAAATGGAAAAACTCCCAATAAAAATAGTTCTAATTTTGAGTAGACATAAATTGGGTAATGCCTTGGAAAATATGTCAAATATTTCACAAAGCGTCCTTGTGCTATGTTTTACTCAGCACAGTGACATGAACCAGTGGCTCCAGGTGGAACTGCCTCGCATTAAGAAGATCACAGGCATCATAACACAGGGAGCCAAGTCTATGATGAAGGAGATGTACGTCATCAAGTACGCCCTGCAGTACAGTGACAATGGGATACACTGGACGTACTACATGGACGATGATGATGTGACTGTAAAGGTGAGTCGATGAAAATAGCGCAGGTATGTTTTCTCGGACTGAAGCTTTCCTTGATGTTGAAAGACGTTCTCTCTCTCTCTCTCTCTCTCATACACACATCTAGATGTTTGACGGAAACTCAAACAACAACAGCCACGCGAGGAACTACATCTATCCTCCCATCTTCACTCGCTTTATCCGAGTCGTCCCCAAACGATGGTGGAACTCCATCACCATGAGACTCGAGCTTCTCGGCTGCGACTTTGAGTGACATGCTCGTGAAAACACGGGGAAACACTAAATAAATGTTTAGAATGTAGAGGCAGACATGCAGAATTATTACCAACCCTGGAACATGTTACAGTTTTGTCCCTTTACAGCCACAAACATTAACGTAATTTATTGAGATCTCATACCAACACCAAGTCGTTCATCATCTTCAGATCACAAGATTTAAAATAAGAAATGTTTTTTATATTTATTTGCATCTGGATCCAACATTTAATATGAAATGTATTTGTTGCAGTGAAATAAGAAAAGAGTTTGTTAAAGGAAGAAAAGTTAATCTTACCAGATGTAACAGGGTAAATGTAATATACATGTGTGCAGCACATCTTTCAGCACTATGTTAAAGTATTTTCTGTAAAATAAGTAACCAGAAGAAAAGTATACTGTTTGGTAAAGTAGTTCAGCATTTATAGATCTGTCCAACCGGATGACCAGAATGCAAAAACAAATAATCCACAAACTAACTTCTTCAAACAAAAAGAAAAAGAAAAAGAGAAGCAAAAATCTGATAGAAACATGTGACAACAGATAAACTTTTTCAAGATATTTTTAGAATTTGCATTTTATTTAACCAATTTCTATATCATTTCTCGTTAGAAAACTTGACTGGAAGTTATTAGCAAACTCTCCCCTGACCACTAGATGTCAGTATAACTGTTACGTCATCTTCCCTCATGAGCTATAACACAAATTAGACACCACTTTTTTGTGTGTTTGCAATATATATATAACATTTTTAGGCTTACAAATACAATAGGAAATGGAACGGAAGTAATGTATATATGTAAGTAGATGTGTAATTTATTATGTTTTAATAAATATGATTCCTGGCTTTGTGTATTTAGTGTCAACCTCACTGATTAATCAAAGTGAGACTCGAATAAGCCCTGAACATGGAGCGCATCACGTTTGGCATCTTAAGAAATAACCAAGTAATCTCCTCTGAGTAGGGTTAGCAGTAGTATTTCTACTGATTGAAAAAATTAGGGATGAAAACAAACTCGGAAGACATTGTGACTAGCTTGTAAAATGAGTAGTGGTCTCAGAAATGTTTTTACGCCTGTCCATTGGATTTAAGTGCGTCCAGCATTTCACCTCAGTCTTCGACTAACTTCGATTTAAACTATTCGACGTCGAAGTTGTGTCTAAACCTTTCAGGTTTGGTTCGGAAGTTGGTCTTTAGTTTCTGGTCTTGTCAGCTTTGATGTTCTGCCGGCAGATGGCAGCATAAGCTTGGTTTTGCTCACAGATTTGGCCAAAACACCCCGCCAGGTACATGAACCTGTCTCACAGTTATTAAGCTCAGAGATCATGAAGGCACGAACTCTGCAAAAACAGCAAGACTTAGGAGATGTTTGTCTGAGGAAACAGTTTTATGCTTTCTATGTCTTGCAAATTACTTCTATTTTCTGAATTCAAGTCCTGTCAGGTCATAATCATTCTCTTATCTTTATTTGGCAGATGTCAAATTGCTGTGAATTTGAAATAAATAGAAGAACGTGGTGGAAGGCTAACAACTAGTTTGAGGAAACCACCCACTTTATCTAATCTTAGCAATTAAGACCGTCAAATAGATTCTCATTTTTGTATTTATATTTCAAAACAACTTCAAGATAAGTTAAGTTTCTCGCTCTTTTCTTACCAACACAGATTCCGTCTTATTATGCTGAAGTTACACGGGCGGCATCGTCACATGAAAAATGGAACAACTATTTGTTGCTGTGACGTCTTTGGTAGAATTTCATATGATAACATGGACATTTATTGGCAGAGAATGCAGCCTCACACTTAGATAAAGTGTAGACATACTAACATATTGTATTCGAAAAATATTTGAATTTGAGTTGTTCTCTCTAACTAAAATGAACTAAAACAGAGCACCTGACCCAGCTTAGCTGATAGCTTTCAGTCTTTTACTTGTTCAGTTTTCTACAAACTGTCTGCACTATGACATGTCTCTGCTACAATAAGAGACAAAAAAAGTGAATTAAGTGTTTTTTGTTGATGTTGACATAAAATTGGCCTTTTATTAAGCTACTATTATGCTCAATAATCACTTTGACCAGAAAATTGGTCGTAAAGTTAATATACAACAGCTACGGGTGACATATAAACAAGATTATAAAGCTTTTCTGTTTTATAAGTTTTCTGTAGAAATGTTATTAGAAAATATGTTGTCTATTTATTTTGCATTTTCATATTTTTTATATAGAATATAAAAAAGAAGGTTAATTTTAACCCAAGTCCCATACAAATTTAAGTCTTATTCAACATACTCATTTATTATCTTAACATTAGTCAAAGTAGTTAATTTAACAAACTGTATTGTGAAACCATCCATCAAACTCATAACCTAACCTGGTTGTATTAAAAGAACCTAGAATTATTTTTGGTCTACATTTCATAGAACAAGTAAAACAACACACACACACACAAAAAAAACACAACAACAAAAACAAATTAGGAAGTTTTTACATGGCTGCTATTTTTTCCCTTAGATGGAATCAGTGTACTTACTTCGTTTTTCCAAGGCTGTGTTACCTTTATTTCCCGCCTGGCATAGCGCCTTAGGATAATAATAGCAGGTTATAATATTTGATATAAGCGCCTAATCCCTTAATAACCCCCAGATATGACTGAAGATGATGCTGGTTCTTGTATGTCCGTGTGGTCACTGGGTATTATGGTCTGCCTGGTGACACAGCAACTGGATCCTCATCAGAAGAACATGAGCATTACTGCTCCTCTTGGCGGCTAACACCACGGTTGTTTACAAACATCTTTTTTGAGGGGAGGGGGCGGTGCAGTTTAACCGGGAAAGGTTTTATTGGTCACGCGCGCCAACATGAACACTCAGACACACACGCGCCGCCCCCTTCGAGTCGGCCTCGTTTAAAAGCGCGCGCCAGCTCTCGGCCTGAGGGCTTATACTCGCAGAGCATCAGAGCGTCACCGTTCCTCGCTGGGACAGACTGAGATATTTTATTATACGGACAGTTTTAGGAAGTTTCCGGATATTCTAAAACCCGACTGGTGGCATCATGAAGTCCCCGAAACTGAAGACTCCAGGTAGGTCCATTTTTATTATTTACTACCACTCTTATTACCTCTGGCTTCGTGCCCCTCTGCCACCTGGTCGGAGGGTTTCATGTATAATAATGACCTAAACTGTAGAAGTGACAGCTGCTGCCTCCTCCGTTTTGCAGGGAAGTTCGCCAAGGAGGAGGACCTGAGCGACGTCCTGTGCGAGTTCGACGCGGTAATAGAAGACTTCACGTCGCCCGTGGAGAAGCGACACTTCAGGTACGACGAGCACCTGAAGACGGTGAAGAGGAGGAGCAGCGCGAGCGTCAGCGACAGCGGCATCAGCGACACCGACAGTGAGTGTTACCTCTTCCTCCCTGAGCGGCTTTTCTTTCCATATGGCCTTTTCTATCTTCATGTCACCTAAATAGAAGCCAGAATTTGTGGGTTTAAATTCACAATAACTTTCTGAACAGAACCAGCCTCAGGTTTTATGGGTTCAAAGGCTGAATCTTTTTCTTATGGGTTTTTTTTTGTAAGTGAAAAATCACTTCCATGTTTTGTTTTTTTTTAATTGACCGACCTTGGCTGCATATGTTGCAATTTAAGATGTGTGTAATTAATAAGCCAATAATAAGTTGTTTAAACTCACCGTGTGACAGAATGTGACCAGGAACGTCACATTATCTAATAAATAACACTGCAGATCAATCAGAATGCAATACATAAATCATGCAAACGTGTGGCCATAAAAATAAAACGAAACAGACATAGATCAGTGAAATATAAGTGCATTAGAATTATTCACAGTTCATAAAATATAAGCTATTTATCATTTCCAATATATATATATATATTAGATGCTGTAATTTAATAATGCAAATGTATAATATTTGCATATATTTGCAATATATATATATATATATAAAAGTTTGTGTAATATGTGTTAAGATAATGACATTTCGACAGTTATGTTATAGCTCATTTGCTCCAGTGCACCATGAAGTAACAGTTACCTCATGGTGTTACTTAGTAACTGAAACTGTAGCCCTGCCCACTGAGCTCTGATTGGTGGGGCTAACAGATGAAATAAATCATAAATTACTAAATAATTATATATGGTTTTTCAAAAATAAAATATTATATATATACATATTTCATAAATTAATGCTACACTACTCCAGTCCTCTGATTATTGATTCCCGTTGGACTGTGACACTTTTGAACGTCCTTTCACCACAAACATATTGCTTTGTGACTGTTAACATACATAAGGAAGCTATTAGTTAGTTACTTTAAATTCTAAATACAATTCTAATTGGAAAAATTATTAAATAAGATGTTCTAAATTTGGAATAAAAGTAAAAGGTTAAAATTTAACAGATATGAAGTTAAAAAATCAAATCTCTCTGGTGCCCCCTGCTGGACTGCTATTAGCTTGGTTAGCTTTCATCTTGGCCCACTCTGCCGTTCAACAAACAGCAGTGGAAGTTTCTTTTCCTCCCTCAAATCTGAGTAAAGATTAGATCCACCGTAGTATAATTTGGGTTACAGCTGTCACATATTCATATATTACTCGACCATAGAGTGGTTTTAAAAAAAACTGTCTACCCCAGCTGTGGAGCTGGCTCCAGATACTCAGCTGGGTCAGAGTCAAATGCTGACACACAGAGAAAAGTATCCTCCAGCCCCGCATATGTGGAAATGCTTTCCCCCCACACACATGTACAAGTAGGTTAGACTTCCAATGAAAGGTGTGGAAAAAAGACTTTTATGGTTTTGGGATATTCAAGATCAGGGACTTTTTCAAACGGTGGTGTTGAGAATTTAATCTAGTCTCAACAAATAACCTACTTGACATTAAGCTATGTGCTGCTGTTCAAAACGGCTCTGAAACATCACGCATGATTAACTACATTACTGTCGTTCAAATGCAACGTACGTTTACATTAGGGTCGTTTTCATAGGCTTGAACTAAAAATGTGTTCAGACTATCGTCTCCGGTTTTACTTCACTCCTGAAAGCACAAACAGGAGCCGGCAGTGTTGGTTTTTTAGTCTATACTAGTCTTTGGTATATGTTTATCTATCACATATAGTTTACATTGTTTTAATATATTATAGAAAAACACCTTCATCTTTAAGATGTGGTAGTTTTTATGCGGTACAGGCTCAGGAGGAAGGTGTCTGAACTCGTTTTTGGTTTTTTTGGAGCTAAAGAGCCTCAGGATTTACTCAAGGGATCAGATTCCTGTCCTCTCTAAGGCAGTCTAATGAAGAGAGAGCTGTCCAGTGTAAGGAGGACCTATTGTCTCACTGCCTGATGGATGGATCTGCAGATGAAGGGGCAGATGAATGAAGAGAACCCACCCATTGCTTCCCTCCGACGTGTTGATGTGTCAGTGAAAAAGAACGACTGAAGACGGAAGCGATGCAGAGATGAATAAGAGAGGTGCCTGGAGAGTTCAAGTCAAACACTGATGCTAACTCCCAGTTTACGAGGGTGTGTGTAGGCGTGTGTGTGTGTGTGTGTGGTGACCCCTGTCTCCTGCTGGGAGCGGGTCAGAGTGGGGAGTAAGTAGGTGCTTGACATCTGACTCGCTGTTAAGCTGCAGACTGGAGCGCAGAGTTCTGCCTCGCCTTCTCTTCTTACTTACAGCTGGGGAGGAATGGCAATGAGGCAAGTTCAGTTTGACTTATTGATAGGTCTGTCACAAAAAGCAATAAATCAGTTAATCACATGGTAATTGAAACATGCTCAATCATTTCCATTTGCATGATTCATCAGTTTCTCTCTTCTCTCTTTCTACCAAAAACTGGATGACAAAAGTCGTCAGTTTGGTTCCTTGGTCTCAACCAGCTCTTTATTTGAAGGGCAGTTTTGTTTTTTGGAAGCTTTATAATTAATTTTATTTGTTGTTTCTGTTGTTTTGTTTATTTAGTTTGAATATTTAAAATGTCTTTCATTGCCAGTGTTAAATGTTCAATAGAATTTAAAGTTTGTTGATCTTTGAGAACGTGTTCTTGCATTATTGTGCCATTACCAACATATTGCTTAAAAATGACCTCAAAACAATATGATCTTTTATCGCAATAACTTCTGGGTCAATTTATCATCCAGCAAAATCTGTTTTCAAATTGAACGCAGTAAATAAACTCAACAACCAACAGCTGTCAGACTGAAGCAGCTTATGCAGACGTCTGATTTTATCCATAAATGTTTGGTTTAAAACTACTGCAACCAGAAACAAAGACGCTGGAGCACATTGAGTCCTTTTAATCCTTTTCAATCGTTAAAAAACCAAAGTTGGCATGTTGGGGGGGAATAATTGTAAAAGGATATCGATTAGGTAACTCCTGATTAGTTCATCTCTGATTGCAAGGTTTCAACTCTGCAAACAATTACTGTCTTTCTGCTCTTTGAAGTGTTTTTAATGAGAAGAGAAGAAGTTCTTATCTTTGAACAGCGTCATCTCTCCTCAACTTGTTGCTGTGCACTGTCTGTCAGCTGGCAGAATGCAAGCTCCTACAGTTTTCACTTATTTCACTTTAACTTACAAGAGAAACAAATTCAACTGTTTGGATCTAAAGTTACTCTAATGAGGGGAATGCTACTTCAAGCTGGCAAGCATAAAAAACTCTCAAAAATAACACAGTTATTAATGACTACTACTAAATTTAGTTTGTATTTTTCTTTAGGTGCGTGCATTAAAGTTAAATATTTCTGTTTTCATTTTTGTGTATCCACTGTAAGATTGTGGAACTATGGGGATTTTATTGAATACAGGTAACTCATAGCTACCCAGGTCTACTTGTATATTAGCGAATGAATGTAAACGGGGCAGACAGCAGAGCAAACAACAGTTAAACAGATCTTCTTTTGCAGATTTTCTGTCATGGAAAAAAAAAGTATTTTTTTTCCTGTACTTTTGTGGAAAAAGTCCGGCCACGTGCGCACGCTACATGTAGATGACAGGCCATAGATAAAGGCTGTCATTAACGGAGAATGCAGACGGAAGCGAAGCTGCTCTTCTGACACAGATCAGAGTCGGCCGTGTCGGTGTCAGATTAATCTGTGTGTCTTTTGTCTTCCTGACAGGTGCCGATTCGCTCAACAGAAATAGCTTCAGCTTCAGTGACGAGAGGCTGAATTCCCCCACCGCCCACTCCCCCGCAACAACCTCCCCGCCGCTGATGTCACCCAAACGTGAGCTCAGCACCTCTTATACATTCACTGTTCCCTTCTCTGGTTCTATGGAAGGAGAAACATGTCAAAGATTTAAAGAGGAATAAAAGGAAGAATCAGCAAGTTCAAAATGCAAAATTCACAGGAGGATTAGTGCTTTTAGTTTTGTTTTTTTTAAGTTTTTTTCTTATATCTACGTATCTATATGCCGAGTAAAACTTTTTTTCATTGTATGTCTGTTTATATAAAGCTAAATCCCCAGACAACTTCAAGTAATTTAATTCACAACAAGCATATTCACAATCAGTACAACAACATGTACTCCATTTTTGATTCAATTTATCATCTGATTGATATCGGACAAAAGAAATGGATTTTAGAATATATCGCCCTGCATCTGAAGTCTCAGATATAAGCTAAAAGATTTCTATCCAGCAGCAGTTGTATCCCACAGTCAGACCCATAGATTAATAATAAATAGGTCAGTTGTTCTCATACTGGTTGTTGACTGTTGTTGTCTGTCTGAATATCACTTGGCCAAACATTTTCTAACATTCCACTCTATAAAATAAGTCATTTATGATACATGCTGATATTGCATTGGGTCAATATTGGTATCGTCCAGTACTCAAAGCTGTGATATTGCATCAGAAGTGAAAAATAATGTATCAGGACACCCCTAGTTAAAATGCAACAGAACAGGGCGACAGTGTGGAGGAGCAACCGTCTTTTAATAGAAAGAAACTTCCAGCTTGTAAATTCACCGTTTTATGTGTTTAGAAGAGAAGACAAGATATTACTGTTCTCATATTTTTCTTAGCCTGTGCACACACAGATAAACAAGTCAAAAAACAAACAAAAAAAACAATTGAAGGCTGAATGGGGTCGTTCCATTAATGTTAACATTTGACATTAATTGAAATACCATGTTGAAAAAATTTTAAATTTAGTGAAAAAAGCAAAAGTAATGGAGATATAATATTAAAATAATTTAATACATTTTTACTTCTGAACCAAAAGTTATTTTACGCCATGGTCTTTGTTTGGCCCTCTCATTCTTCCATATATTCCTTCATTAAACCCAGAAAAATCCAAATCTGGGGCAGTTTGGAGCATTTCAGAAGCTCTACAATCAGATAAACATCACACAGAAAATAAACGGAGCATCATTTAACGCCAAACATCTTTCTGTCCCGCAGCCAAACTGGGTGACACCAAAGAACTGGAGGACTTCATCGCCGACCTGGACCGGACATTAGAGAGTGAGTGTTGAAGTCTGTCAGAACCAGTGTGATTAAGCCGCCCTGCGCCACGGCGCCCTCCGCTCTTTGGGATTAGCGTGGGCGTTCAGTTGCGTGTCAGCTATGCTAACGACCGCTCACGGAGCGCCACGGGAGGCGCTACCCTCTGCTTTCCAAAACACAATGATGTGTCAGGATTATGAAGGGCCTTGGGCATGCTGTGCAGATGTCTTGGGTTACATCAGACACAGACATGGGGTCGCCTGTCACCTTGTCATCCGACTGTGAAGAACTCTTCTGCTAGCGTTGTGAAATTAGCAGGAAGCAGCGACAACTCCAGCTTCCTGGATCTTTTTCTACTTTTGTTTGCACATGTAACTCCATCTTGTATCCCTAAGCTTATAAAGCTCTGACCTAGCAATATTAGATTTAAACATTTTGTTTTCTCTTTAATTAACTATAAATAACAGCATTAAACTTTTTATAACATTCTGAGTAGGTTAAATATTAAACTGCTTTACCAATAAAATGTTCATGGTAAAATAAAACAACAGTTACAGAGCTGTTCCTCTCTGCAGCACTGAAACACAATAACTGCAGTAAAATCAGTTTATGAGACACAGTGAAACTACAAATTAATTACAACATATGTTTTTAACATTTTACTAAACAAATTACAGACAACTAGCCTTTTAAATTTTTTGGCAGATGTAAAAATATGTTTAGTTCTTTCAACAATGTCCTTTTAAAACAACAGTGGATATGAACTTAATATATGGAACTATAAAAAAAATTCAAAAAGCCTTTTCCTCATGATCCATTCAGAATTATTAATACTAGGAGTACACAGTCTGTATTTCAGCAGGTTCTCACTATTAGGTCCAAACATTGGTCTTGATCACAGAGCTAACATGTGAAATTCGCATGATTACTACAATTCTCATTTGTAGCAGTGTCTGTGTGGATTTGCTGTAAGTAGATCCAGGGGCATTCAGGAAAATCTGTCCGTCCTTCCAGTCAGTAGACATTAGAGGTATGCGATACTGCATATTTCGATATTGATCCTGTAATTATTTTTTCACGAATGTATGAATTTTTATTTACTTCAGAGAACGACGGCTTTACGATGTCCAGCCTATTAAATCAAGCGTCTGCCGCTCTGAGAATAGATTCGGCGACTCAGATCCCTGATGGTGTCTCTCTGTCCGTCTGTCTGTCGTCAGGCATGTGACCCAGGAGCTCTCTGTCACCTTGGAGCGTAGCCATGACGGAGGGACGGAGTGGATTTCTGGACCGTCGCTGAGCAGTTAAAATGCGCCTGGTCAGCTGCCCAGCAGGATGCAGCTGGAGAAAACAGCAGCAGAACCCTGAAGGCTGCTGCAGCCGGTCCACACACACTTTCTGGACTATGTGCTGCAGGGACGTTCTCAATCTGCTTTCTGTAGAACTGGAACTAAAACGAGTTTGGATCGCTAACATCATCCTGACGGACACTCCAGGCTCCACTCTCTCATCCTAAACCTGAGCTGGAAGAGTTATTTAAACAAAAAAGGCTTTTTGTAACAAAAACATATTTGTAATTTTATAAAGCTTCCTGCTGTCGATTTATGATCCTTTTCGTGAAATCTATTTTTGTATCGTATGTATATAATGTTTCAGATTCTATTTGTGCTAACCTGGACGGATCAAGATGAGACTCACACTGACTGGAGGGAAAACTGGAGAGCAGTGTCTGTATCTAATACAGCTAACACCTGCCAGAGAAAATATTCAACTATAAAATATTCTTAACATAGCAACACGAGACTCTTGTATTTATTTTTGCATTCATGTCATCAGTCTGTTCTGTCAGAAAGTCTGATGAAATAAGTTTCTTTTTTCAGGAAAGAAATGAACTATGAGGAAAACATCTAATCTCAAACTTTTGACATTTCTAGAAATGAGTCACTTTAAAGTGCTTTTAGTACTAGTTCTTTTTATACGCTGTTGCCATGGCAGCTTTTATATGACAAACAATCATGCTGAGTTTAATATTGTGGCCCTAATTATCTCTGAGTTTTTTTCATAATGAAAATTCCAGATGATGTCACTCATCTTAAAGGGACGTTTTGGTTTTAAAGGTTCTGTGACGTTAGCAGTAATATCTCTGATCCATAAACATATAAAATATAATATTGCAGTGAGTTTGTATAAAAGTGGACGACTTCCTGTAAGCACTGATACACTAAACACTAATTTGGTTATGGCCACAAAAACTCACCGCATTGTACCACAAAAACTTATAAAAATGAGTTGGGGTTTTTTTTTGTCAAAACTGACCTGTTTCCATTAACCGAATTGATTTTTGTAATTCCAATTAGCACAATTTTATGTCACTGATGATTCTTGTGTTTTTTCAGGTTTCATAGTTTTTGGGATTTTATTTTAAACCCATCAGCTGATTGGGAGGCAAAACATCATTTTGAGAAACTGGCATTAAAATGAACAATGCTTTCTTGTGAAAATATAAAAAAATAAATAGAATTCACTAATGTGGCATTTTAGTGAACTCATAAAATCTCTATCTGTCCATCTTATGCCATATTCCAGATTACACAACCTGTTGCAGCCAAACCTTCATGTCTTCCATGCAGGCAAATCAAACAACATTGTGTTTATTTCTCTACATTTTGGTTTCCTTAACTACAGATTCGTGCTGCCGTCCGCCCAGGAGAGACGGACGGAACAATAACCACTAGCATCAGCGAAGCGTTGGAACATCCACTTCCTTCCTAGAATACGTCTCATACAAGCAGGAACAGACACTGAAATAGATTAAACAAATCTCGGGGCTTCTGAGCCCATTAATCATCCACTCAACAAAGCAGCACTTATGTAACGTCTTTAGCAACAGGGTCTATTTCCAGAGGTGGAGGGAGATGGGAGGGTGTGACCCCGCTCAGCAGCAGCTGAGGCTGAAGTCTTCTGATGTCACAGGCGGGTGACAATCTGTCTGTTGATTACTAGAGGTCAAATGTCACTATTGGAGTGGGGGGAGGGGTAAGGCATGCTTCGATACTGGTTTCATAGAGACAGTGCAGCAGGTGCAGACAGGCTGCTGGTAAATGTAGTCAAATGCAAATACGCTTTTCTTTAGGGTTTTAACCCTGGATTTTATGCTCTCATTTAAAAAAAAAAAAAACTACAAACTTCAACATATTTTATCTGGATTTGATGTGATTGTCCAACAAAGAAACTGTTCAGAATTGTGAAGTGAAAGGAAAACGATAAACCGATTCAGTGGATGATGGCGTGGCAATTTTTTTTAATGGCTTATCGAATGAACAGACTTATTCACGTGTGACTTTGACTGCATTTGTTATGTAATGGAAACGCCGCAATTGTGGTTTTTTCAACATTAGCCCAATATCGACAAATTTTTGCGCACATTTGTAAATGGAAAGGCAAAATTAGTGTTGCTTGAAAAGTGAAAAGAACTCATGTCGCTCATCTGCATTCACAAGTAACTGGCTCTCCAAAGTTATGGCTACCAATCACGGTCTGTAGATTTTGCCCATCCACTGCCCCTCCATGCCAGCGTGGTTTCATCTGACAACAGGAAGCTGGCACAGAGACACCAGCTGCTTCCTCAGCACAGTTGGCAGAGTGAAGCTGGGTACTTGGACTCCAGCTCTCTGCGCTGCTCTGCGCTCTGAGTCTGGTGTTCAGAGGATAGATGAAGTGACAGTATGTTGACACAACAGATGATCCCCCCTGTCCCATCGCTGAGGACCAGGGATGAAGCCCTCCCTGTTGAAACAACCTTCCTTCTGTCTGGCAGCAGTAGGCATCTTTTCTTGCTTCATGGGTTCTGTGCAAGCACTGGACCTTCCAGAGTACAACCAGCACACATACTGGACTCAAATGTTGTTGTAACTCATATTAATTCAATTTCTTTAAAGCAGTTACTGTAGACGGTGATGGCTCTGGGCAGGAAAGATCTCGTGTAGTGGTCCATGTTAAGCTGTTTGGCTGAAGACATGGTCAGGGTTGTCCATAATTTTCTTGATTTTATGTGAAATCCTTCTTTGCGTCGTCGTCTCCAGAGGTCCCACAGTCGTCTGCAGAGCAGAACCGGCCTTCTTTATCAGGTCGTTGAGCCTTTTTAGCTCACTGGTTCAGATGCTGCTGCCCCAAACTGGGAACTCTGAAAAGACAAAATTCTAAAGATTTGGCCATACAGAAAACCTTTTTACCAAATGAAGCCTTTCCATTGAGATGCACTCTGATGCGAGGTCCCCTGATGACTGCTGTGGTCTCTCTATGAATAGGCTAGGCAGGGACACACAGATGTTCATCCACATCACAAAAACACAGAAGCACCCCTATCCAGATGTCAGGTTCTCTTCATCGCTGGTGTCCAGATGCGGACCGAGGGCGGGGAACATTAATGACTGGGTTCAGACATCTTTAGACTGATCACACTCTGTGGGGTACTGCTACCTTGAACTTCTATTTTAATCTGTCTTGGTCATGTTTTAATTTACATTTATAAAGACAGAACCTCTAAGTCAACATAGAAAGATGACTGTGAAAAAAATATACATATTCTCAACATTTCTGCTATATAATGTCAGTTAATGACGGGGCAGAAGGCAATCACTGGCTCTATAGTAAATACACCAGAGGTATAGTGGTCAATGAGATCTTATGGAAAGAGATTGCCACAATATTTCAAGTGCAAGTCTTTCACAGTGAGTTCCTTAAGCTTGACACCTGTTGTTGTTTGAGGCTCTTATTTTGAAGTACAAGGAAGTAGTTCCGAGTGGTAACAGGGCAGGCTAATGAAGGCAAGGCAACTTTATTTATATAGCACCTTTCAGCCAGAGACAATTCAAAGTGCTTGTACAAAAAGGTTTAAAACAATATACAACAAAAAAATAAAATAATTAAAAAAAACAAGCATAAAGACTCTTCAGGCTGACATTACTTAGTTGTAAAACAATAAACGTTATAGGTGGTCAGCGAAACATTGACTGCGTTTCCATTGATAATAAATTTGCACAAATTGGAATTACGAAAATAAATTTGTTTAATGGAAACACGGCAATTTCGAATGAACTCCCATTTTTTTCGCTAAACAAATGTTTGCGCCAAGATGATGTGCTTTTTCAGCCTTGTGAATTTGTGTATTTTGCAAAACTGCAACAGAAACTTTTATTCCCACATCTCACGAGTCACGTGATCAACAACCGGATGTTCGTGCTGGCGGAAAAGACGAAGAAAACGTCAGGAAGCTGTAGGAGGACGATGACGCGAAATGTTTCATGAGGAGGAGTTTGACAGAACGTCTGAGCATGTGTAACTAAGACTTAAACACAGAAGGAATCGTTAGATAAATGTTTGGTAGACTTTTAAGAACTGCTAAAAAAAAATTCCGCCTGTGATGCCAATCTTTATTAGGAATGCGCTTTATCTTTAGACTATCAGTTGTTAGACAATGTGTACTCCAATGCCTCGTTTCCACTGAGCACTGAGGTGAACTTTTATTAAGTTTCCCTTCATAAATTAAATCATGATTTCAAAACTGCATCTCGTATTTCTGCAGTTTATCACTGACTAACCATTACTTTGGTGATCATACACATTTACGGGTGTCAAACAGCGAAAGCGGAAGAAATCTATCAGGGGGGGAAATACTTTTTCATAGCACTAGATTTTCTTCACTACATCATTTTGGCTTATTTGGTAACTTAGAAACTAAAAATGGAAGTGAAAAATATCAACATTTCCAATGTGGAAAAAACACAAAACACATGGTGTTGTGACAACAGAATAAAGTCTGAATGTCACGTCAGAACTGATCTATTTATATCTCTGACTCAGTGAATGAAACTTCACCAATTCGCTGTTAGCTGTTACAACTTCCTTTATATTCTAACACAAGAAGCCCTGAAGGAAAGCCCAACATGGTCTCGTATTCAGGATGTCTTATTCGTCGACACTCATAACTTGTAAGGAAGCGTGTCAGTGAAGTTACATTCTTTGGTTCTGACATGTTGAATGTAGATAAGTCCGAACTTGTCAGCTGAGTTACTCCATTCCCACACGGCTTTCCACACCGTCTGCAACAGTTCCACTGGACCTCACAGTGTTGATGCCTCATCACAGAGCTGAAGTAAAAAGTGTTTGTTTGGACAGTGTGTGTCTCATCACACACACAGTACGGACCGCGTTGGTGGACTCTTCCCCACAGTGGCAGAACGTGGAAAATGCTTAAAAAGAGCCGTTTTCAGCTTGTATTGTAAATTGATTTTAGTTTGACAGCTGACAGAATAACCCACAGCTGTGAGGTTTTATGCAATTTGTGACTAAAAGTTGTTAGAAATGTAATTATCTTTGGATTTTAAAGTGCTCTCAAATAATACTGGATATTTCAAAGTTCTCACGACAAACTGTGCGTTCGTTTTCATGCGCTGCCTCGCTGTTTGCACGAGGAGAGCAGCAGTAATGATGGTTCATAAAATGGGATAAAGCTGGCGGAGGAGACGCAGTGATGTCACTGGGGACGCTTGAGGTCATCGGATTCCCAGCCAGAGTTCCCAGCTGTCTGCCGCAGCTTCTCCTGATCCAGCCAGCACTTCCCTTCACGCTTGGCTGGTTTGAGTCAAACCAGCAGGGTTTTGTGCAGAGGAAATTTCAGCAGCAGTGTACAACAATGTAGATAGGAAAAAAAAAAAGTTAATTTTCACGAAAAACTTTGAAATCTTTTGGTGGAATGTCAGAAATTTTCTAGACGCGGAAAGTCGAAAATTAACTACAAAAACTGAAATATTGAGATTAATCTCAGAAAGTTTGTAGAAAAGGAAATTTTTCAATTTGAAAAGTCACATTTCTGCTAGAAAATCTCAGAAATTTCCAGAGTGACCTCAGAGATTCTGCAGAAAAGGACATTTCTGAGTTTGAAAGGTAAAGAATTGGCTAGAAAAGAAATAATAATTTTGAGAGGAATCTCAGAAATGTTGTAGAAAATGAAATATCTGAGTGAGAAGTTGAAAATTGTCTGGGGAAAAAACGTGCGAATTTTGATTTAATCTCAGAAATGTTCAAATTGAATTTTTTTAAAAAAAAAATTCACTTTCAAGAGGCAAAAATGTTCCACTTTTGAAACTAAAAAATGTCTGTTTTTTTGGCAGAAATGTATTCCTCCTTTTTTTTCCCCTTCTGTCTACAATGGCCCTAATACACTGTCATAGCACTGTGCCACTATTCCATGCCTGTTGGTAATAAGTTTTTTGTTTCTGCTTTGTAAAAAAAAACTAAACAAAATTGAAGATAAAATGGGGCATAAATAATAAGATAAGAAGTATACAGTGCGTTTTAAACTTATGACCCTTAAACTTTTTTTAAACTGAACATGCTTATGACAACCATGTGTAATTTTTCTTCCACTTTACAACCATGAACTACTTAATTTGTTAACCCAAGCTCCCAATAAGATATGCTGAAAGTTTCAACATGACAGAATGGGGAAAATATTCAGTGGGTGTGAATAGTTTTGTAAGTAAGAGCTACTGTAATTCTGATGGAGTGATGATGATGATGATGAATCCCAGTGGACGCCTGAGTGGACGGTGAACCAGTTTGCAGACAGACTGAGCCAATCCGTTGTTTGTTAGCATAAAGTGATGTGAGCCGATATTTCCAGCTGATGAGTCAGTGGACTGCTGCACACATGGCGGATGTGACAACGCCTGCAGAAACCGCTGCACTCATCAGCAGGAATTATTTATACATTAATGCAGAAATCATCATTTTTATCAGAGTGGGAAAAGTAAGTATTTTCAATTGGGGTTGGTCATTTATTGTGATAAATTTCTCGTCATAAGAATTTTGATTTATCATTGGCCCGATAAATTACAATGAATAACGTTTAAAATCCCCCCGAATTTTTTATTATTTTCCTCAACTGTTTGTTCAATGAGAGTATCACTAAATATAAATCAATTCAAAAACACAAAATGCAGTTACTGTGTTCAGCTTAGTGATACAAATCAATCTTTTTGATGCGATTGGTGTTGGAAAGCAGTTTATCACCCAAATAGGAATGTTTTTAGAGCTGTATGTGTGTTTGTGGGGCAACGCTTCAAAAACAAAATCTTAGCAAAATACTTGGGAAGTCCAAACCACTACTGTCACTCTAAAAAGGCCAGAACAGAACCGCCAGGCAGATCCCAGATGGTGCTAAGCTAAGCTTGCTAACGCTCTTTCCAGCGGTCCATTAAGACTGTCTGGCTCCCATCTGGTCCTCCGTCCATTTCCTTCCATTTGTCCATCTGTCTTTCTGCATCTGAACTTACAGTAAAGGTTGCTACCAAAACCCTCATTTCCGTCTCCTTCCATCCCATCATCAAACGAGTAAAATCTACTGCAGCACACAGAAAGTGCTCTCAGTCTGATTTTAAATGTTCTCTAATACATAAAGGACTTTTCCAAGTGTGTTGAGGGTAATCACTAAACAAGCTGGTCATTTTAAAATGTTTAGCCTCCAAATGCGGAAGAGGGGGGAGGATTTGGCAATGAATAGAATAGTGACAATTTATAAAACATATAATGCGTTTGTCTATTAATTTGGTTGTTTTTAATCATACACTCTTATTTTTGTTTTGGATTATAAGTGTAATTGTGATGGATTGAAATTTGGTTATTTCAGAGGCTGACTAGTCTGATTTGGCTGAAGCAGTGGTCAGATTCAACCAGCAGGTGGCTATAGTGAAGAGCACCGGAACTTCCTCCTTAGACAATAATAATCACTGGAGCAGAAGCATCGTGTCCAGCGCTTTTATTAAAATACTCCCCTTCTTCAGGTATGAGTATATATATATATATACACACCTGTAGATTGTAAATGAGTTTATTAACTTTCAGAAAGTTGTGAGTTTTTTTTTGACGCTCCGAATGTTAACAAATTTCGCTGTTAGCTCTGTTGTTAGCTCCATTGTTAGCGCCGTTGCTAACATAGCTACTGCTGTTTTAACATTGATATCATTGTGTATGTTTGTAAGCTAAACTTAGATAATAATAATAACTGGAGCAGAAGCACCGTGTCCTGCTCTTTTATTAAAATACTCCTCTTCTTCGAGGCATTTACGTAATAAAGTTTTTTTTATAACCATTATGTGTAATAATATTATACCATGACGCTTATGACACCATGTAGAGAGAAACTGACCGTAGTGGGAGGCTTGGTCAGAGTTTCTCTCTTTGCCATTTGACTCACGACCAAATATTTAAATATTTAAATTTCATTTTTACTTTTTTTTTGTTGTCTGAAAACTCTATGTGCCAACCAATGGACCTTACCAAGCTCCGCCCACAACCGACCTAGAAAATCCCACGTGGCCGCAGGTCTCACAAACAAAACCTCACAGCACGTTGTTTCTATGTAAACATGGCATCTTCTACTTCGACTGATTCTCTGCAGTGTATTTCTGACTCGATTAGTGCATCATTTCTACCGGATTTTCACAATATATCAGCTACTACAATGGACAGAGGAACCAACAAGTTCATGTCATCTGTTTTGGATGAGATCAAGGTGTTTGAGCCATGCGATGCCTCCAACATTGTGCACGTCACAGCAAAATGCTTTCGCTCGATGAGGAAAACTGCAGATCCGCACACCCTCTACATCAATATAACTGTGGACAAGATCACTGATGCCTATTGATCTTGCAAGGCTGGGTCAGTCGGGCATTCATCGTTTTGTAGGTTACTTTTGAAATCAGTGGGTGATTCCTGTGGTTTGTTGGCAAATGTTTGAGTGTGCCTAGGCCTGATGCACTGTAGAGTGGCTAACACAAGTAACAGTTTAGTCCAAAGCCTTTTCTGCTCAAATAAAATCTTTAGTGTATGTCAGTTACAGTACACATTGCATATTGATCTGTTTAGCTAACGTAAGACTGTGTAGCAGACAGGCTTCAAGGTGTAGAAGTTGTATCAGTTCTGCCATTATGCTGTACTTAGCTAACGGGAAGCTAAGTGTGTTTGTGAGACGGCCACGTACGTGGTAGCCGCGCTAAAAATAGAATGGGCATCAGCCAATGAAACGCGGCCCCTCTGGTAAGCTCCATAGTGGCAGCGATGCCAACACACGGGGGATAAAGCTGGCAGTCAGATTATGAGCAAAAACAGCAACAATCAAGATGTCAGTGAAAACACAGATAAGGAAGTGTGAAACAAATGACTCATCTCTGTCCAGCTGCAGTTGCTAATGCTTTCCAGTCTGAACAGTGTCAGCATGTGTCAGGAGAAAGTATCCATTTCCACAGTTTGCAGTATGAAGAAGAAGAAAACTTTAAAAATCTGCAAAGGCAAAATTACATTGTTACTGTTTTCCATTCCCTGTGGGACGGAGGTTGTTAACTAATGTCTTCACCATAAATAACCCGAAACCTCTTCTACTCCAGGCTGTGCTCTGGTGAGGTTGTCTTCTCTTTATTCTTTTTCATAAATCTATTTATTTATTTCAAACAGACAATAAAAATTAAAAACGTGGGGGGGGATGAACTAGTCATGTCAATGGACATGCAATTTTGTACAATTTCTTCAGGAAAGAGCAGGTGATAAAAGATCTTATGATTTCCTGCACTTCGCATATCAACATACAGTCATTTAAGACTCTCCACAGCAGATAACCCCTTAAAGAACTCCCACATAAATGACTCTGAAACCTCACATTCTCATCATTAGCTGCATTTCTAATGCAACTGCACGATCTCTAAAAGCAAATTAGTTTAATGGAAACACGACAATAAAAAAAAAAATTGTTTTCCATACACGGTTTTGGTGCTAGGGTGAGGGGTTTTTTTTCTTCCTTTTTTTGGACGTATTGAGATTAGTTTATTTCGTAAAACTGTAACAGAAACACTTTCCACATGGTCAACAACCAGGTGTTGCCTCTGGCAAAAACCACGAAGACGACGACAGGAAGTGGCTGCAGGATGATGGAACTGCATGGTTTTTAATGACTTGCGGCGTGAACAAACATTCTTCAACATTAGCAGAATATTGACAACGTTTTTACACACATTTGAAATAGAAACGCAGCTACTGACTGTACAAATAGTCACAAATGATTAACATGAACAGTAGCATTTTTGGCCTTTGAGACACATATTTTCCAATAAACCCAAGTGATGCAATTGTAAAGCTACAGCACAACGTATGCATTTTTGTCATTAAAGACGACATTAAAAGGTTGTCTTTTGAACCGTGCACTGAAATAAATGACTGAACTCTTGAAGCTCACTCCAGACAGAATGTAACATTAATAATTAAGTTGCAGCAGATGCTTTCCCGCCCGCCAGACCCTCCTCCTCTTCCCCGGCCCTATCTGTCCCCCCACCCGGCTCATGCGGGACCCTCATCGGTTCCACCCTCCTCCTTTATCTCCGTCCTCTTCACTGCTACTGTAAACATGCCCCTGTTTGTTATCTTTCTGCTATCTTCGGTCTGTCCGTGCTCCTTGCCTTTCACTGCTTGCCTCACTTGACATTTCTTAAAAGAGTGGCTTGACCTCACCTCCCTATATCTCAATTTGAATCAACTCTTCAGGTCTTTCTGCTCTCCTCCCTCCCCGCCCCGCGGCTGGGTTAGCTTCAGGCTAACAAACAAATGCACTCCCCACCCCGCAATTAAGAGTTTACATGTCACCAGACTTTCACAGAGAAACTTGTGTCCTGAGGGCATAAAAAGAGTGATTTATTCACCTGCAGCTGAAGTTTGTAGAGCCTCTTTAGCTCCGAAAGCAGCCAACTACATTCTGCTGCATCGTCAAGCTGACAGGTCTGAGCTCGTTTAATTAAGACTGACAGGATGATTTGGGGAAGATTAGTGGAGGAGTTGATATATGGCAGGAGTGGATGATGAAACGGAGAGCAGGTGTTCCAACAGCGGGTCATGCAGAAGCAGAGAGTAGGGAACACTGAGAGTCGTCTCACTTCAATTACAAAGAGTAATTGACGGCTCTTTCAAATACAAAGAGCCATCATTTTAACTATTCAGAAAGACGAACAGTTTGTTCCTAAATCTTGTACACACAGTTTGTACCTCTTCAATCACCTTAACACAAGAACATTCTACTTTTAAAAATGACAAAACAAAGAAAGCAATTAAAGAATGGCCCTATTGTCATTTACAATAAAAATAAAATTGTACTTTTGCTAAATTGTAGAATAATGCTGCAAGTTTAAAGGAGCAGTATTATGTTGCTCATGTCTGGAGTGTTGCTTTGATTATTTTATGCGTGTTTGAGAAATCCTTTAATCTCCATGACAATCATTCAGCTGTGCAAAACGCCTGGGTGGACCTAGCCCCGCCTTCAAGGACATGGCTCCTCCTCGAAGCTGCAGTTTCCAAACTTCCGCCTCAAAGACAATTCCCTCCCTTGCGACTTCCCCACTCAGCTCCTTCAGACTAGCCAGCAGCAATTAGCAAACACCTGATGGAACTATCATTGGAGCTCATTGTAGGAGCTACTTCTCAGAGCAACGCTGGTAAAAACATTGGTAAAGGGTTAATAGAGGAGCCATGTTGTGATGACTTCCTGAAGGTGGAGCTTCAGAAAAAGCAGGAGGTTCTTAAAGAGACGGAGGCCCAATTTCAAGACATTAAATTACAAAGTAAAATTCATTTTAAGTCATATTTGAAATATACAACAACTGAAGGTAACACTGTAACTTGATTGTGCTATAAAATGGCGTTGTGTGGCTGAAAAATATGTAATATTGTCCCTTTAAAGAAAATAAAAACATTCAATTTGCAGCCTTACTTTAACACAAGGGGAGATTTAAAAGTAAATTATTCAGCATTAAGCATGCCACGTGGTCAGCCCGGGGCGATAAAGTCAAAAATCCAAGGCTTTGCAAGAAGCAGCGAGCAAGAAAGGAAACGCGGCTCACTTGAAGAGGCATTTCCTGAACGTCGGTGTAATTAGTCCTATTGAGGCTCAGGCGTACAAGAACAAGTAAATCTAACAGTGGCTTTACTCTAATTACGCCTATTACTCGTCTCAAGCTTTGAAGACTCGCAAGTCGCCCATATTTACTCAGTGAAAGCGGAAACACCTTCCTCTGCTTTTACTCTGTCGGCCCATTAGGCAGCAAAAATAACCCTCCTGTTGAGGATTAAAAGAGATCCACAGCAGGCTGAGTGACGATACTGAGGGAGGGAGTCTGGGAGGCGACAGAGCAGGAGAGAAAATCACTTTCCTTATTATTCACAAGCAATTCTGGCTTTTCCTCCTGTGGCGGATGCTCCTACCACCACAAAGTGCTAGGAGGATTGATTGTTTTCACAATTTTTATTACTATTAGTTACAAAGGTCAGATTTATTTGTTAATTTGACCTTAATGTTTTATTTAGTTGCTTTAATATTCACTTATTATTTGCACAAAGACAGTTTTGCTTTATTGGTTTTATTAGCTAATTTTGTGGTCTTTTTGGGGTCCTTTTTTAGGTCCCAAAAGTTGTTTAGGTTACCCCGCCCCTATTTAAAGCTGCAGTATGTCATTTTTATAAAGAAATTTTTTTTGTTGCATATCTGTTAAAATTGTCACCGTGTTGTGACAGTATAACATGAGACACATAATCTGTGAAAAGACTGATCTTGAAAATGCCCTGCGCCCGACTAAAAACAACCAATCAGATCCAGGGGGAGAGTCTAAGCGCTGTCAATCACCCTCAGGTACTCGCTGCTAAATATGCTAATGGCGGAGAAACAAGTTACCGTTACAGGAAAACTGTTATCCAACGTCATCAGTGGCAATGATAAGTAGCCTAGCATTCACAACAGGCTCGGGAAGAAGACGTAGCATAGCAGAGGGTCCCACCTCCCAGCTGTGATTGGTTGTTTCTAGATAGCACTGGGAGAAGATAGAGGAGATAAAAAAAATGTTCACAGATTATAGCAAACTGTCATAACATAGTTTCAGCAAAAATGTAGAATTATTATTTTTTTCATATAAAAGTTATACTGCAGCTTTATGTAGCCTCTGTTTTTTGTCTGAAGGCCAATTTTATTTGAGTTCAGATCCTGCTCAATAAATCCATGTTGTCATTTGATTTCTTTTGCATTGGATTGTTTTATTATTTTAAAGGTTTTTCCCATTTTTGAACACTGTTTGTGCATGTCCATGTTCGATTCCTTACAATTCCACTTCAGTGGAGGGAAGGTCAGGAACAGAACCAGGACGTGTGAAATCACACACTGTCTTCCAGAAGCAGAGTCCAGTGAGGAATGCGTGACTGGGCGAGGGGAGCGGCAACGGGGTGATGCACACAGTTTTTTGTGAGATGATTTAGCGTTTCGTGGCTTCGCACACATCTCTGCCGTCACCGTTTGGCCCCGCTCATCATCATTATATCATTACGGCCTCTCTCCTCAGGCTGTTGTTGGAGGATAACAGCAGACTGCACTCTCTGTCTGCAGGATGCTCCCGTTCTGAGGTCAACAGCTCCACCCTTGTTTGTGCTCGCTATGGTGAAGGAGGAGCACCGGGCCTGCAGGACCAGTGACTGTGTGGCTGGCAGCAGGATGAGCTGCTCTGGTAATGTAGAGGACATTTTCTAGAAAAAAGAACTTAGAAATGTTCAGGTTAATCTCAGATATTTTCTTTGAAAACAAAAGACTTGAAAGTCTCTGAGTTTGAAAAGTCTAAAATTTTCTGGACAACTCCAAAATTTTCTGATTAATTTTATGGGGGGAAAAAAAGTTTCTGTGTTTCAAAAGTCAAAATTAGTAAACTTTTGAAACTCAGAAATTTCAGTGTTTCTTCCATAATATTTCTGAGATTAGTCTTGAAATTTTGGAGTTTTTTTCCAAACACCTTTTTAGCTTTTTAAGATCAGCAATTGTTTTTCCCAAAAATTCTTTAAATGAATTTCAAAATTAGTATTTTTCTAGAAAAGTTTTGACTTTTGGAGCTCAGAAACGTGTTTTTTTCTAGAACATTTTCAAGTATTTCGGCAGACATTTGCTCCTTTTCTTCTCCATCTTCTTTGGCCCTAAAACATGGTAAACTCATGCCAATAGATCTAAACCAGCAGAATCAGCCGATCTTTGTGTGAAACGTGCAGGAATGTGGCAGAATGAGAGGAAGACGTTTGAGAGCTGACGTTTTGCCAGACCAGAGAGAGGAAGAGAGACACGACAGGGAAAACTGCATTTCTGCTTCTGCAGATTCCAAAACACCTTCAAATCAAAGATAACCAAAAGTTATCTCTGTACCAGTCGGTGGCCTTGGGAACAAACTACATGTTTGTCGGTCAGCAGGCTCAGGAACATCTTCTCATGTGACTCCTAGCTGGCCGGGGGACAACACCTCAGGTTTCACCTGGTGTCCATGTGAGAAGTGAAGCGTCCACAGTGTGTGACCCAGGGCCAAACCAGCAGTGGGCTGAGTTTGCCAAAAAGAATCCAAAATACCACAGAGGAATGTCCGACAGCTATAATTCCACCTTTTAGCTGAGGCTGATTATAGAAGCGTACACCAACAACATTCTTGAGTTATGTATTGTGTTTTCAGTTATTCTGACTTTTATCCAGGTTGAACCCGAGAGACGGCAACATATTGTTAATGCAGTGCAGCAAGCGGAGGTGGTGGAGTTCATATCTTTACACAAAATAAAGATTTGAGTGTGGACGTGGAATCTAAAGGGTTATGCTAAGCAAACACAGGCAGATAACGAAAAAACCAATGGTGGCTAGCGTTGCGCTTTGTTGTGCTACTTAACCTGTTCAGTTCAACACAATTTCTGGTAAAGAATATTTATATATATTACATCAGCGCTTGATTCATGGGAGACGGGATACTGTTTATTGTGAAGTCAAAGCTAAGGGAACGTGCATGCGCGTTCCATGATATGCTAAAATCACAGTGCCATCCAGTGGCCTTGCTTGACAACTACAGCTGACTGAAGACGTCTTTGTGGAACTGTTTCTCAATCAACATCCAAATTGCAATTTCAGAGCAGCAGTCTTACTTACTGCAAAGCCTATTATCTATACGGCAGCATGGCTAAGCTGGTAATCAAGTTGTGTATTCTGTAGTGTTAAATGTGCTGTAAGGAAGGGATATTTTTCTGACATCATGTCTTCCTGTGAATGTGTAAAAGAAGGCAGATAGTCTTTAGTGGGGTTGGGCTAATACTGCTACTGTTAAAGAAAAGCAGCGCAGAAAAACTACACACCACCACAAGATACACGTCTGGTCCATGCCCTGCTGCGTAGAAGAAGAGAATCAATGTTCAGATAAGATTTGGTTTCACTGAGCTAAAGAAGGCAGAGAACAGAGATAGCCTGAGCTGAGTCTTCCACACGTTTGGCACGTCCTGTCGGTTTGGATCCCAACAAACACCGTAAGGAAGGGACGTCCTTCATGCCTCATAAATCTACTGGTGTGAAAACTTGCATGTGCATGTCTGCAGATCTGTTTGGTAAGAGAGAATATACTGGGGGAAAAACACTCATGCAAGTCCCTGGATGTAGATATTAGAAAGTGTAGAACAAATCCATTTCTAGTGTTTCATGTTCAGAATGAGGAACGTGACAGTGAGATGGAGTAAACCTGGGAGGACCAGACTGCTGCTGTGCTACCGGTAGACGGCTGCTACAGGCTCGTTTGCATTTCCAGGTTGGGTTTCACAAAGATTTTTTTTTTGGTTTATCACACATCTGAAGCTCAGAGGATGAACTGTTTATCAGACGTCAGGGACAACAGGCTTATGTCTGCTCCAAGAGCTGACAGCAGCAGCAGCACCATGTGTTAAAACCACATCCTGCATGATGTAAGACCGGTCACAGGACTGGACTGTTCCATCTGAGCAGGAAGCTTTAGTAATGCAGCTTTCACTGATTTGCTCATGTGTGGCAGATGGAAGAAAAAGTGAACTGATAAAAAAAATGAATATATCAGGGAAACGTGATGTTTTACTTTGACTTGAAAAGATGTGTGTCTGCAAAGGCATCACTGCAAAAACACAAAATCTTACCAAGTAATTTTGGTCTAGTTTCTAGTGCAAATATCTTAGTACACTTGAAATAACACAAAACTAACTTACAAGTAAATTTTCAGCAAGATATAGCAGCTTGTTTTAAATTAATAATTTTTTAATGTTGATTAAAAAAAAGTAATATTTCCATTGGAAGATTATTTTACGTATGGGAAAAAAGTCTTAAGTAAAATAATCTGCCAGTGGTGCAAGTGTTTTTTTAAATCAATATTAAGGAATTATTGACTTAAAACAAGCTCCCATATCTTGTTGGAAAGTTACTTACTAAAAGTTAGTACAGCTGAAATAAAATAAAACTAAGATATTTGTAATATGAACTAAAACTAGACCACTTGGTAAGAGTTTGTGTTTTTGCAGTGTAGACAGTTGTGAACACTTTTTATCCTACAGCCACAGTCATTGTGGGAAAACGAACACACCTTGTTCACCTAGAGCCACGGTGGATGTAGCGTCATACCATGAAGAGTCTGTTATTTACATGCAAAGACAAATGGAGCAAAACCTTCGTCTTTCCAGGATAATCCTGGAAGAAAGCCTGTTGATTCTTCAAATGTTCAGAATCCAGTTATAAAAATGGACAAGATGAAAATAGCTTCTCACATCCCTTTTGACTGAGATTCAGTTACTGCAAACAGAAAATGTTTCAGTTTAAAAAAAAGGTACTACTTCCAATAGCAGATTGTTTTACTTAGAACATATCAAAATGTTCTATTGCAAGTAAAATAATCTTTTAAAAAAAATTTATATTAAGCAATCATTGACTTTAAACAAGCTCTTGCTGAAAAGTTCCTTGTAAGTCAGTTTTGTCTTATTTCAAGTGAACTAAGATCACAAGAAATTAGACCAAAGATACTTAGTAAGACTTTTCTGTTTTTGTAGTGATAGATTAAAATAAGGAAAAATAAATCATGGGTTCTACAGCAGTGTCTCCTACAGCGTCAAATGACCCAGAGGTTCTGGAGCTTTTCTCTTCTCAGAGACCCAGCAGTGTTTGGGACTTTGTGGCCTGCAGGCGGAACATCTGATTGGGCCAGAGGTGGATCAGAGCTGGCGCTGCAGGACGTCCTCATGTCATGTGACACCGAAAGCCTCTGTGGATCAGGGCAGCTCAAGCAAGGACAGATTTATCTGCTGCAGTTGCTGCTAACTGATCCAAGGTTAACCCATCACCAGGGATTCGGTTCTGTTTTCTTCACATTAGTGAGACTGTCACTGACCTGACCTCTGGACTGACCTCTCTTCCTCACAACTTTCTATTTGTATCTCAAGCAACTCACCGTAAACAGGGTTTATACAGGAATCCTAGATTTGAATGCACTACCTTTTACTGCCTATTTTTACTACCTCTAGAATACTTTTACTACCAACACAAAATCGAGCAGAAGTCTTTTTGGGGGAGCGGTGAATTCTAGGGGTGCACCGATTTATTGACCAGTTCATTTATCGGCAACGATTTCTTTTTTGTGTGTGTGTGAGATTAGTGATGGGCCAATACTTACATGTGAAGCCAAACTTATCCCTCAATCTTATCTACCTTAGCAAAGGTCTAAAAATCAGCCACTGTCCTCTTCTGCTCTGCAGTGGGAGGTTTGACTGATAGACTGGCCCACCAGGTCATGTCTGCACGGTTGCAGTTAACAATAGTCACCCCACTGTTGCCTAAAGCATTTATTAGTGACATTTCAGACAAAAAATGTTGACTATTCGGAACGGTACTTTAAGCTGTCTGTATTTACATTCTGACTAGTAAGAATAATAATTCAACATATCTTCAATTACATTTTGACGAGTCAAAATTCCTTTCAAGATATCTATATGTCATTTGACGGGACACATGTCTACGATTAAAATTTTATATCTTGAACGTAATTATGACTACTCAAAATTACATTTTTTGGAAATCTGAATGAAGAATTGCGTGAAAGCCCCTTTGTGCTGTTCAAACAGTTGCCTGCAGAATTTCATGTTTCCTGCACAAAATTGTCAGTAAATGCCACAATGTAGAAAGAGTCTGGCAATGTTGGATATGCCAACAATGTTGGAAAAGTTTAGAATGCAAAACGTCATAGACTTTAAAACTTCTTCAGAAATCTGCAAATAATTTAATGTTTATTAATTTCTGACAAATCGAATGCACTGAAAAACAGCTTTGAAAAGCTAAAAGTGCTACTGTCAAACCATTTTCATCACGAAGGTGGCGCATTTTCAAACATCTTTTTTTGTTTTTTCTATTTTTCATTGTTTTAGAGAGAAAGAGTTGGAATAAACTCACCAAAGAGTTGAAGCAAAGTCCAAGCATGAGGTATTTTAAGAAAAGCCTCAAAATGGTTATTATTAAAGGGTTCAGGGATGAACAGGGGTGATGAATTTGGCTGGGAATAACTGCTGAGGGGATGACTTGGGCAATTGGGTGTAGGCGCGTGTATGTAGGGGTGTGTGTTTGTGTGTATAGTTAGACATTATACATGTATATATGCAGGTAGATGTGTATGTGTATATATGTATATTTGTGTGTATGTATTATTTTCATCTAGTTGGAAACTATTTTTATTTAGAAGGGATATGAGAAATTGGAAGACTATTTATGTTATGAATTACTGAATGGAAAAGGGGTGTGATTATATAAGTTAAATTTCATCATGATCCTTTTCAGACTCACAGTCACTGAAGAAGTGGTGTGTTTTACATCTATTTGAGTAAGTATATTTGGTAATAAGGTACTGTATTTACACTTAGAAATATGAAATCTTACTTTATTATGTTTTTTTGGTGAAATGTCTCTCTGAAATATTCCTCTGACTGTAAAAATGAGCAGCTATGTAGATTTTACTGATAACTACTTGATATATGTCAGAATTTGTATCTGCAACGGTTAAATAGAAATTAAATGTCGGAATTTCCACCAAGTATCTTCAAAAAGTTGGTGGATGTTGTTGCTGTGGGCAGGAAGGATCATCTCCAGTATCAAGCACTCTTCTAAAGACAGTGTTGCTGTCATGACACGTTAACACCTAACTATTCCAATATTCCACAATCACAAGTCTTGAATGACACCAAAAGTTGTTGTAATGAACTGGTAAATCAATCTCCACTGCCTCTACTGCTGCTCCCTTGTAAATGTCTCTCTGGCTGTATGGTTTGAAAGCTGGGCAGAAAGATGTCGGATTTGGGGATATGATTCTTGCCCATTACAAACTACGGAAGAAATTTTCTCTGCTCTGCATGCACAAAGCCTTCTTTTCAAGTCTAAAGAGATTTGCGGTTATAGTACAGGTAGCAGTAATTAGTTCACTTTTGAGATGATGATTAGCTTCTCCCAGTAGTAAAATTAATACCTCTTTGCCATGGATACGCATCATACCAACTACTTGAAACTAAAAAAGTAAGAGCAAAAACAGATGGGACAATTGTCCTAAGACGCAGCGCCTCAACAAACAACAACCATGAACAAAAATCTACAGAAAGAATAAATCAGAGCCATCCTAACTCTGTATAACCTTCCAACCATTAACCCTCAATCTGCCCAATGTCAATATGGAGGACCTTCTTGACCTTCTTGCCCCCCATATTGACAGAAGAAGAACCAGACGTGTAGACATGTCTCCTACCTTCTTGTAATTGCTTGCTGCACTATTGACATACGCAAAGCGCTTTCAGAGTCGAACGGTGAGATTGTTTTTCAAGATTGATTTGAACAAATACTGTTTTGTCCAAACATGTCCTATCAAAGGCCACAGGACTTCAACGGTGAGATGAGACCCCAGCCGCGGGATTGGAGAGCTGGACAACATCAGCCTCCCATTGACTTCCAGAGAGAGCTCCAGAGGCTTGGCTCTCTTTTGGAGATGGAGAGAGCCAGATGGTTTGAGGAGAACCAAAAGGTCACCTACGTCCAAAGAGAACTGGACAATGCAAAAGCCGAGTTGAAAAGGCAGAAAACACTAAAGGAGATGAGACAACTACCGACAGCAGAAGAGTTTTCCAATTCAGAGTCTCTCAGCCCTGCTGTTATCGCTTCCCAGGTGCAGAGTAACATAAAACACAAGCAGAAAATGCAGCTGCAGCAGGACTTGGAGCAATTGAAGGCAGCTCACATTGCCAGCAAAGAAGCAATCCGGGCAGCAAAAGAAAAAAGTGACGCCCTTCAACAAGAGTTGGACCAAATGAAGACTCGCTATGAGGAGCTACAATGAAAATATGAAGCTGCAGGTCAGGGGAACCTGCAGGCTGACATGCAGCTATTTTATGAAGAGAGAGTAGGAGCAAAATCTCTCCGAAAACCTGAGAGCTGTTAAGGAAATATGGATATTGTTGAATGTTTAATATGGCTAATCTCATGCCATGTGCGTATAAGAGATAAACATTCCTATTTGGACAAATGTTAAGCAGAGATAAACATTCTCCTGGCAGGGCTGTAACTTAGAGCAGCCACAAAACACTATTCTCTTGAAAGGCGTTAAATTAGCAGGCCATAAATAATATCTTCCCCTGCCTAGAGGTCGGAGGTTGGGGGTTTCCCAGGGGCTCTGAGCTGCGTCTGGAGTTGATCACAGACTTCGAATCTTGGAAACATTTATGTTTAATTTCTGATACACCTTTTAAATATTGATAGCAATAGTGTGTTAGATGAAAGTATATTACCCAAGTTAGAAGTATTAATTTAGTAAATGGAATGTATTTGAAAATGTACTAACTATGACAATATCGGAATCAAAAGAGAATGATTTGAATGTTATGTTTTACAGGTTGAAAAGACTTCTATCTCATCATTGTTCGTGATAAGGCAAACATTCAAATCTTGGGAGATGCTGAGTCCAAAGGAGTAAAATAGGTTTTGTGAAATTAACTTATAACTTTAACAACTAAAATGACTCTTGAGTTTTGTCATTAAAACTTAGGGGAAGGTTTACGTTTTTCCAAGGTGGCTCTCGGTTGGTCAACAGGAGGAACGCCTTCGTTGCATAAATTAAATACGGAAACACCTCTTTGGTATAAGATGACGTGTTAGGAGGAAAATAGAGAGTTTTTTCCATCTTTTCTCCACGTGGGCGCCTTTGTCTGTCTCTGTGTTTCGTGTTTGTCTTTGTCTGTTGTTATTTTGTGATAAAATGCATATCTCTGTACCTCTGCAGCTTTGTTAACTGATTCATGCGTTGCTTTGTATGAATTAAACTCTGTGAGCTGTGACGTCAACACGCCTTGTTTAGTTTCGTTTTACAGCTGCCCGCTGCTCGCCGAGAGGATCCGGCTGTTTAAGGAAGATACGAGCCAAACGTTTTGTTCAAAGTTTTAATAAATAATTCTTCCTTTACAGAGCCGAGAAGGACAATCTCCAAGAGAAACTGTCCAAGGAGATCGCCTGCCTGCAGGAAACGAAGCTGCAGTGTCAGCTGGAGCTGTCTGAGATTTCATATAAGGAACTAAACAGCAAGCATGAAGCAGATGTTTCTGCACTGAGACAGAAAGCAGAATGTTATCAGTATGAGGTGAACAGTGAAAAAGAAGTTAATCTGGAAAGAGCAAAGCACGACCGTCATGTCATCAACACGCTCAGATCAGAAAAGAACCGTCTGCATCAGAGAGTCCACAAGAGTTCACTTTCCTGCAGCATCAAGCCGCAGAGACAATAAAACATCCACAAAGTGAACTGGAGCAGGCTAGAGTTTCTTACTAGGAACTTAGAACTGCATATGAAAGAGACGTTTCTGCTCTAAGACAGAAAGCAGAAATATTTGAGCAGGCGCTAGATAAAGAGAAGAAAGCTAACTCGCAGAACATGATGAGCAGCTGTGGATTCCCACAGCTTTTCGCTTCTGGTCGACGTTTATTCGCGGTCTGTGAAGGACCCATCCTACGTAGACGTGTCCTTCGAAGGATGCAGACCCTGAATTCGGACACAGCTTTTATCTCTGTTGTTTTTTTCTTCGCCACTCTCTTATTCACGGACCAAGGACCCGGTCTACGTAGTAGACCTGGTCTGAAGGATCCGGAGTAGACCTGGTCCTTTGGAGTTGTAGACCGGAGTAGACCCAGTCTACGGAGTAGACCTGGTCCTTCGAAGGGTGCATACCCTGAATTCGGACACAGCTAACGTCAGCTCAGGTCCTGGGAGTAGTTGTCATGTTTAATACAGATTTATAGTTAAATGAACTTAAAACAAAAAGTCACCATCAATGTAAAATTCTAAATATATTGAAGGAGTCATGATTTTTTATTTTAAATTACTACCAAGTCAAATTCTATTTGTTACCTTTTACTGGCCTTAATTTGAGCTAATTTAATTTACTGCCTTTTACTACTGCGGAAACCCTGGCAGAGCATTTGAACGTGGTTTAACTTGAAAACGAAGGCTCACCTGCTGCCTTGAAAACCAAGCAAAGTCAACCAGAATTTTTAAATTTTTTTTGCTTTGACTCAGCAATTACAGTATAAGTAGATTTAACAAGATACAAGTTGTCCAACATTGTTCTTAAGTTCTGATAGCTCATTAATCTTCAATTGTGAGTTATGACTTACTACTGTAATTTAAACGAAGTTATTATTTCACATTATGCAAGAAAACCTCCATCTACTAGCCAAACAAGGACCCATTTCTGCATTATTTTCACTCACATTATCATATCAAAATAACTACTAAAGCTAGAAGAATTTTACATTCTTCATTCAACTTGCGTGAAGAATATGAAATAATGCATTTTAATGCTTGTGTGTGTGTGAGTGTTATGTCTACTTTCACTCTCATTGTCCTGGGAAAACTTCTCTCCTGGGTAATTTTATCCTGCTGCCTGGCACGCTCCGCGGGGTAATTCTGGAAACGTGGAGCCCTCCCTGTTGAGTTGCGTATCCAGTTGCTGCCTTTCGGCTGCGGCGCTCAACAGCGATCAGACACTGTTAACAAAAACCGGCCACACCAAATCTTTTATTTTAAAAAAAGGTACAAGTTCCAGTGGCAGATTGTTTTACTGCCACTGGAACTAGCGGCAGTAAAATGGTCTGCCTCTAGATTAGTGTTAGATTAAATAGCCACTAATTTTTCGCTAGCTTACAGAGAGATTGACACTCGGAATGTGTAATCCTGCCCTCCCCCCTGACATTAGAGCTATTTGTTTTTCATCAGTACACGAGGAGTCCGCCAGGCTGCCCGCTCAACTGCCTGTCAACATTTCTGCTTGTCAGGTGCTCCGGCAATCTGTCTTTGGATCTGTCGGCAGCTTGGCCCAGAAGGCTCCTTCTACAACTCAATTAGCGGCTGAAAGTGGCAGCTGGTTGCTCCTTTTCTCTCTAGATGTAATGTATCTTGAGAACAAATAGCTCAACCTTTTCTCTTTTTGCTTTGTTTGTTCTGTTTTCATTTCTTTCAAGTCTACAAAGTGAAACTGATATTGTTGCTCAGACACTTCTACACACTCACACGCTCTCCTTAGGATAATTAGTGAGCACCACCGTTATTACAGTCTAATGAATTAGCCACAAAGCTCTGGGAACACCTCCCACTGTGTCTCTCTCTCTCAACCACAAACCTTTTGGCTGATGATAGTGGATAATTACCTCAATAGACACAACAGGAAATGTTAAAACGTGCATGGCATTTAAATACTTTTTTGCACTTGAATGGCCTATCGTCACTTAAAGATTTTGAATAAATATAACAAATGAGTCAGAATTGAACAGGGAATAAACCTTGTCTGCATTAAAAACAGAATGTGCTCCAGACTCAGAGCATCTGAAACTGTGTCATTGTCTCTGACTGTGAACAAAACACAACAAAGGGGCCAGATTTCTCTTCTCAAAAAAAAACCAAACAGTCTCATCATTTGATAGCCCTTTAGCCCCGAGTGTAAGAAACAAATGGAAATTTGTCTTTAATCCTTTGAGTCCCAAGTTTCAAATCTTGGCCTGGATATTTTTGCTAAATTTAATTGTATGAAGTTCTTCAAATGTCCTGTGAGTAAATATATTTGCCCATTTATCCATAACAACTGGAACTTTCGATATCTAACAGTTATTTTTGCAATTTACCATCTATTAAAATATTGTCCCTCAGAATAATTTCACTCCCTGTTACGGCAGGAGCGAAATTACCGTAATAACCGGATATTGGAAAGCGCAATGTCCCTTTCAGAAACTGTTGGAATTTTTCAGGTAGCACAAAGTGTCATGGAATTACAGTACTGCAAACTTGGCTGTGTCGTCGCCCCTTATCTTATCTTAAAAAAATAAAAAAAATTAAAAATCCCAATCTTGTTGTAATCCGTTGATGACAATGACAAATAAATCTTATCTTATCACATGTTCGTCCTAGAAGGGTTAAAGGACCCAACCCTAGTAGATGAGGAAACGGCGCTGATCATGCCATAGTTGCAACAGGCAAAACTAGCAGTCAGGAGCCATTCTGTGGAAGTGTTGCTTGTGAGCATTAATTTCTGCCACACAAACAAGTATTAAATATGTAATGTATAAGATTCCCTGTAATGCTATAGGAATAAATCAAGATACAAAACAATCTTTCACACAAGTCAAACTGAATCATACTTGAAATTCACAGAACAGAGTTTGATTCACTCTTGGTGTCTGATTGATCCCCAGGTTAATTCCTGGACGAGCCCCCAATTGTCATAACTTGGTTCAAAGGCTACAACAAAAATAGAAACACACCATGTAAGAGTTTCACAGTAACATTTACTTCACACAGACTAAAACCAAAGTTAACCATACGAAGTGAATTCAGTAAAATTAGTGGTATAGTCTGCATGAGTGGAGGGTGTTTCAATAAGTGTTTTAATGTGCATTCAAAATAATCGATTAAAAGTTGTATGTAACTTTTTCCTTAACATATCTTATGTATGTTTTTTTTTTTTTTTTACATATTTGTTATAACTGTCACTATGTTGTGACAGTATGAGACAGATAATCTCTGAAAAGAATGAGTTCCTCTGCTTTCTCCCTGATGCACACGGCTATCTGCAGAAACACAGCAGAGGGTGTGGGCAGCGCATACCTGAGGACGATCAACAGCGCTAAGACCCTCCTTCTGGTGGTAAAAGGACCACAGGGAGGAGGCAGAGCAGCTGGATTTTTCACAACAGAGACAGTTTCAACAAATTTGTAAAACATATATATTTAATTTATTTAAACATATATAAAAATTGCAAAAAAAAAAAAAGGTTAGCAAGGGAGCAGCTGAATCCATCCTCAGTGATTCAGGACATCGTTGAGGATGGATCATCTGTACCAGACAAACATCTGGTGCAGATGTTTGTCCTCTTTATTGTGTCACAGTGCCAGACTCAAATGGGTTGACTCCCGGCCAAAATCCCTACAAATATTTGAGTCACCAGCTGGATTCCACTGATTGTTGCACAGCTGCACAAAGCGACAAGCTGACTCACCACCAAGCATTTGAACTTTTAAGTCGGGGGAACCCAGAAAAAACTCCCACCGAGCTCTGACTAATGCTCCGCTAGTCTAGACGGCTTAACCCTCCGTTGCAATCACACCGGGAGTTTTATAGGTGGCAGCGCAGATGTGCAACACGCGACTGCAGGTCTGAAGTTGAGCTTTTCGGTTGTAAACACAGGTTTAATAAACAATGTGTCAACAAAGGAGGAAAGCAGGACTGGCAGCAGCACAGAGCTCAGCTGAGCTCGAAGCTGAAGTGGATGGATACGGTCCCTGAAACAAACCACAGCTTTCCATTACAAATGTGAGCAAAACTTTAATATCCAGCAAATGTCGGAAAAACCGAGTTTTGCAATTGCGCCGTTTCCATTAAATCACACGTGAATAAGTTTGCTCACGCGATAAACCATTAAAAATCATGACACACCATGATTCTCCAAATACATCCCGTCTTCTTCATTGTTTGTGCCTCATCATGTGACTTGTGATGTGGAAAAAGTGTTTGTAAAATACCTCCTCCTACCACTTCCTGCTATCATCATCATTTCCTCCAGTAGTAACATCCGGTTGTTGATCATGTGACTCATGTGATGAGAAAAAAGTGTTTTGTGAGCTACACTAATTTTGATGCAGCTGAAAAACCTCCTCATCCTAAAAACTTTGCGAAAAAGGTGAGGGTTTTTTTATTTGTCTAACTTGACTTTTTTCCATGAAGCAAATTTCTTTTATTTCCAATTTTATGCTCAATGGAAACGCAGCTAGTGAGGATTTATTCCTCCAAAAGGAGAAAACCATGTGTGTTCAACACCCTACAAAAATGTGTAAGGAACAAAATGATCAAAGACGTTGATTTGAAAATCTTTTTTGAATACCAGGATGTAGAAATTAAAGAAGCTCAACACAGAGAGCTGCGGCTTGGATTAGTTCTGAATCAGTAGAAAGGCTTACGAATGCTGTTGACGGAACGTTTCTGGGATTATGTAACAGTGAGGGTGGGAGAGCAAGTGAATGGATCATTAAAACACATGGAAAATATGACCAGAAGGATATGAGAAAGAGGCCGAGTATCTGGGATTCTGAGAACTCCTCCGGTTTTCCAGGAGGGAAGCACTTCTGGTCGGATTGGACGGAACAAACTCTGCTGTACAACGTCTACCGGCTGAGAGTTCACCAAGAGCAAAATATCACCTATAGCCTGCAGCCGGGGGATGTTCTACCGCAGCAGGAACTGTAACTGTTACGATTAATATTTTTAAACATAAGAAGGTACAGGTTAGGTAGGTAGAGGACTGAAAAGGGACTTTAACAATTTTGCGAGGATAAAAATACAAATCATATTGGTTTCTGAAGAAGTCTGTAACATGGAGCCGGCGGTGATAAAGAGGCAGCATAACGTAACGTTTCTGAGCTTTACATCATGTTATTTTATTGCTTCATAATAAACATACCTGGAGTGTTGCCTTGATTCTTTCATGAGAGAAATTTTGAGAGAAATCCCTGAATCTCCGTGGCAACCATTCAGCTGTGCAAAACATTTGCATGGACTAAGCCCCGCCTTTGAGGACGAGGCTCCTCCTCTGAGCTGCAGTTTCAAAGCTTCCACCTCACAGAGCACGACTCCCATTCAACTCCTTCAGACTAGCCAGCAGCAATTAGCAAACACCTGGTGGATCTGAGCATCTGCGGAGCTCAATATAGGAGCTACTACTCATTGCAACGCTGGTAAAAACACTGTGAAAGGGTTAATAGAGGAGCAAACTTCCTGAAGGCAGAGCTTCAGAAAGAGCAGCAGTTTCTTAAAGAGACAGAAGCCCACATCCAGAACTTTTATAACAACTGAAGGTAACAGAGATATTTGACTGTGCTATGAAATGACACTATCTGCCTGGTAAACTCATAATACTGCCTCCAAGTTTCTCTGTCACGTTTCAGACATACTTGCACAATGATCATAAACAGCAACATGGCTTTATGAGATTGTTTTTACATTACTTTTACATGTTATGTAATCTTAAATTAACAACCATGTACAATTAAAGAAGTGACTGCATCAGCAATAGTATGAACTATCATTCTAAGAGTTAAGACACACTACTGCACTGGTGAAACATCCCAACATGTTGGCAGAGTGTCTCTTTCCCCTCAACCCGTCACACTGTCACAGACGAATCAATATGGACCGATCGATCAGCTGCTTTATTGATCCCATCTGCTCCAGACAGTGATGTGTGAATGTTAAACATGATAAGCAGGGACAGAGTGAGCACGTGCCTCTTGTCTGTGGAGACTTTTCCTGAGCATGCGAGCGATAGTTACCCCACAGTGACCAGTGTGTGTGTGTGTGTGTTGGGGTGTGTGTGTTTGGAGAATGAAAGCAGATCTGAGATTCCTTTCAGAACTGAGAGCGTGGAAGGCGTCACGCGGTCCAGCAGCCAGGAAGGAAGAGGCTGCTGCATGTTGATGCTGTACCACACACACACACCGACAGAGGAACAGAATGGGGATTTATGATGTCATCACTGGTGTGTTTGTGTCATGTCAGACTCATTCTGAAGGAAACCACGGCGACAGCAGCAGAGCAGTTTGACCGTCTCTGTAAGAGAGACGGCTGAAGGACACACTGTGAAAAGTCTGTTGAATCTGTTAGCGGAGTCAGGCGCTGGACAGCATGGTGGACGTGAAGATCTGCTGCAGAATCTGGGGGATCTGCTTGGTGTCCATGGCAACAAAGGATCTCCCCGCTGGAAGGGTCTTCTGCAGTCTGAAACAAAGACAAGAAGTGTTTGGAGATTTGTTGTTTTTTTTCTTTCCTGAAGACAAACACAGAGCAGAGCTTGTTTGGGGTGTGTGTGGGTGTGTGTGTGTCAGACATTTCCATTAGCAAATTACAGTCTGTGTCCCTCAAACACAGAAACTTAGCAACAAAACAACATGTTGAGTAACTCTAGGAATAGATTCGTCCACCCAGGCAACGACCTACACTGAAAAAATAAATCCTACCAAGTATTTTTTGTTTAGTTTCTGGTTGAAATATTTTTTTAAATAAGACAAAACTAACTTATCAGTAAATTTTAAGTAACATATAGGAGCTTGTCTTAAGTAACAATAACGCCTAATAGTGATGAAAAGTCCTAATTCAACTGGCAGATTGTTTCACTTAAAACAAGACATTTTCTCACAATAATAACAATAATAAAAATGTAAACAAACAAAAAAAAACTACCAAAAAGATAACACTTTATTTGAAGGGGTGTGCATAACACTGACATGATATTGTCATAAACGTGACATAACCCCTGTCATGAACATGAAAGAGTCATCATAAATGTTTATGACTGTTGTCATGAAGTGTCATTCAGTAAACAATGACACATCAGTCCCAGAAGACAGGAAGCAGCTCTTACATTCACACCTCTGGTCAGTCTAGAGCTGTTGGTTAACCTAACGTTCATATTTCTGGACTGTGGGAGGAAACCGAAGCTCCATAAAATCCCAGGCAGGCAGAAGGAGAACAGAAACTACACTGATGTCACTCACTTCCATCAGAGAATAAAAAAAAAAACCGAATCACCCTGAACACCTGCTGAGACGTGAAGTACAGACACGTGGCAAACCAAAACCCATTAAGACTGGAGAGTGAAGGTGCGCTCCATTCAACCCCCACCTTTCGGCCTGATCGCCAAGGGATCCAATGAAGATGGCGAAGGCGTTGACCTGCGGGTCGGAGGTCAAGACCTGGGCGAAGCGCTCCGGCCGGATTCCATAGCGCTCCAGGTTGGCGTCGCTGAGCACCACCACGAAGTGCTCGTCCGCCTCCTCCCGCGCCAGCTCCTTGATGCTGGCCTCGGTGGCCTCCAGGGTGTAGTCGCCGCTCATGCAGAACTGGGCGTGGGCGTGCATGGTCTGAGCACGGGTAAGGAAATATTAGCTCAGAAAACGTTTACCAACCATGGATGCCATCTGACAGATCAGACCTCATTTTAAATCAATAAAAGTCATTTTAGAAAGACTTACACCACATCAGTTGAAACGTTCTATAACTCTCCTCAAACTTGCTAAAAAAAATTCAATTTAGAGACTCTGATGTATTTGTTTTTAGCCCTCTTCTTACTCTGACAGTCTCAAACAAATGCATATTAATTTTTGTGGAAAATCTGCAAAAACCTAAATTACATCTGATTGATGTAATTTAGCAATAAGCACATAAAAACTGACTTGATTTGATTGGGAAGATAATATTTTACCACACGACTCTTATTTTAAAGGTTTTATTTACATGTCCCTCTGGAGTCTAGTGGGTCAAATAAAATTCTATGCCAGACCAGATTTGGATCCTAAGCATTGAGTTTGACGTGTGAAGTACATAAAACATGTTGGATCATACCACAATGCTCCAGAACATTTCTGGCATCTTAACCTTGCTTTAGAAGAAAGACATTCCTTAGATTGACCCATTTAGCAGCTGCTAGATTGACAACATCGTCAAATAAATCACTCTGACCGCCGACACCGGCATCTCACAGGTTCTTCACACAGCTGAACTGATTTAGAGTGTGTACCTTGAGGACTTTCAGTCTCTGCTTGTCGTTCTTCGGCGTTTTGTCCGCTGGGACCAGTTCGATGTCGTAGCTGTCGCCCGAGTGGCCCACTATGTCGTACTGAGTGGAGAAAACAGGGACTATAAGGAGAAACTCTCTAAAATGGATGATATCACGAAAACCTCGTCACAACACATTCTCAAATAGTTCACGTAAACCATGTGTGATGCTGCAGAAACACGACTTTGTAACTTTGGAAGAGTCAGGCTGAAACCAACCAGTGCATTTCAACGCTGTCAGGACAGACAAGCTGTGTTTCCATTACAAACGTACGAAAACTTTATCGATATTCCGCTGATGTTGAAAAATTCTAATTTTGCAATTGTGGTGTTTTCATTAAATAAGAAACACAATTAGATTCACACGTGAATAACTTTGTGTGATAATTCTTTAAAAAACATCATCATCCTCCTACAACTTCCTGTCGTCTTCTCTGTTGTTTCCACCAGCGGTAACATCCGGTTGTTGATCACATGACTCGTGTGATGCGGAAAAAAGTGTGTCCATTGAAATATTTTCAAAGAGTGCAGTTTTTTCAAAACTAACAGGTTTCCATTAAGCTAATTTATTTTCAGAATTCCAATTTGCACAATGTTATGGTCACTGGAAATGAGGTCAGTGACAATCAGCATGCAACTCAGGGACTCTTGCAGCTATTCCAGTGCCCAGGTACGACACAGATGCACCAGTTCTGCTGGAGCCAGTGGTGATCCTGTTGTTCGAAGCACCTGGCTCTCTATAGATCTGATGATGATATACAATTTTGGTATTAAGCATCTTTTACAGAGCATTTCTATGGTTGTTCTATTTCTGGTTTGTGTACAGACATGAATTTAAAAACACTCACAGCTAATGGTGCACCACTGCTTCCCTAAACCATTACTGGCAAAATTTCCACCTCAGACTATAGGTGACATGAGACGTGGGCGTGACTGCACTCCATCAAATGCAAAGAGTGTTGTGCAAAAAGCACAGTCACACTGCCGTCTGATGTGACACACTAAGAGGGCTGAGGGTGGAGGGGTGATCAGTTTTAGGCTGGGTTGAGTGTCACTAAGGGGCCAAGAAGTCTGCCTCCCTGCTGACGCATCTCTGCATGTCTCCTCTCTGTCCTGCTCTGTCGTCTCCTTCTCTTCAACGACTCTACTTTCTAGGCTACAACATGCTTGACACGGACAGAGAGACAAGTTCTTCAAGAAGTGATACAGACAGTCTGGGGTAGCTGGATGAGCACAGACACATTACTGTGCTTTTAGGTATTTTATTTGTCAGTGAGGTCTTTTTCTGGTTTTCAGCGGGCCACTCTTCTCTTCACCAGATCCTGTTTGTACCCCAAGGGTCCAACTTCGGCCCTATTTTGTCTGGATCGTACATGCGTCCTTTGGGATGTTTAGAAAGCACAATATTTCCTGTTTCAAAACGGGAATGTATCAAAAGCAAGACCCAAAGACATGGCAGGATCTGATTAGGTTTAAAGGCACCAAAAATTATTTTTTTTAATATCTCAACATATGTGGCAAGATAGCAAACAGCGGGTACGTTTCCAATACGAATGTGCGCAAGTCTTTGTCGATGCTCTGCTAACGTAAAAAAAAAAAACACAACTTCACAATTGCGGTGTTTCCATCCATCCATCCATCCATTTTCTGTTCACCCTTGTCCCTAATGGGGTCGGGAGGGTTGCTGGTGCCCATCTCCAGCTACGTTCCGGGCGAGAGGCGGGGTACACCCTGGACAGGTCGCCAGTCTGTCGCAGGGCAACACAGAGACATACAGGACAAACAACCATGCACACACACACTCACACCTAGGGAGAATTTAGAGAAACCAATTGACCTGACAGTCATGTTTTTGGACTGTGGGAGGAAGCCGGAGTACCCGGAGAGAACCCACGCATGCACAGGGAGAACATGCAAACTCCATGCAGAAAGACCCCGGCCGGGAATCGAACCCAGGACCTTCTTGCTGCAAGGCAACAGTGCTACCAACTGCGCCACTGTGCAGCCCTGCACAGTGGCGGTGTTTCCATTAAATAAAAAATGAAATTAAGATCACATGTGAATAAATTTGTTGACGTGACATGTCATTAAAAATCATCCCAGCGGTGGATGTAAGCAGTTATGTGAAACAAATTCATAATTTATCACATCAGAGGAGACGTCGGCGTCTGATTTAGGCGTTGGAGCGACAAGCCCCGCCTTCTTGGGAGTGGCTACATATGCTGCGTTTTGGGGAAATTGTAGTCTTCCATTTTACAGAAGACAAAAACAAACCATCATCCTCCTACCGCTTCCTGTCGTCTTTGATAATAGCAACATCCAGCTGTTGATCACATGACTCGTGTGATGTGAAAAAAGGGTTTCAATGCAAAAACACCTCGTCCTTTTGATTAAAAAAAAGCTTTTCCGAAATAGCCGTCTTCATTAAGGACCTTCATTTATGTAATTTGAGTTTGCGCAAATTTAGGATTAATGGAAACACAGCTGGCGTGACAGATTGTCAGTATAAATTTTCTACTACTATAAAATAACAAAATAAGCCCAAAATGAAAAATACATAACTGCTTACAAAAACTGCTCACGAAAAACTGCAGAGATTAATTCAGAGAAACTTGAAGACACTACATCCTATAAGGAATGTAACACCTTTCTGTGTCACATTTCAGTCTCCTCCTTGCTCAGTGTCGTCACCTTGAACTTGTGCTCATAGCTCTCCAGGGCCTCCATCACCATACACACGGCCTCCATGGAGCGCTCCAGGCGACCGTCCACCCCGTTGAAGCGGTACATGCTGCCCGACACGTCGGCCAGAACCCGCAGACGCTTTGGCTTTTGCTGAGGACTGCCCAGCTGGAGGGACGGAGAAGGTCCAAAAAACAATCAGGGCCAACAGAACCACCCGATGGAGCTTAAATAATACACTGGGCTGGCTGCTGCTGATTTTTGGAGCGGCTTTTCCTAAAATACCTGCCGACACGAGGCCAGAGATCAAAAACCTGGAGTGATTATTATAATGCAGGCGTTTTGGTCCAGGCCAAAAATATGCAGCTGAGTGAGTTACACACAAGAGTGGACTGCAACCTGAGAGTAAGCTTCAGTAGGGAAGCAGCGTGCAGTAAAAATCCCCCCCACACACACGGCTAAACGTAGCACTTAACGGTTAAGGGTTGAAATTATGTGTGTGATAAAAACAAAGATGGTCAAAGTGTAAAAATATCTGCAGCTACAAACACACAATAGCATGCACGCACACACACACACACACACACACCTCTGGGTCCAGCTCTCCCCTGCGCTTATAGATGGTTTTCTCTCCGGTTAGACCGTCGATGATCTTAGCATCATCCAGTTCTCCCATAGCCTGGTTCTTCAGCCACTGCCGCTCCTTGCCTTTAGCCTGAAACACACACACACACACACACACACACACACACACACGCGCACACACACACACAACACATACACACACAAAGCGCTCATCAGTAGTGACAAAATAAATTAGAACAAAAAACATTGCAACATTTCAGAAAAGAGAACCAAAAGACAGCTAACAGCTACAAAGGGCTACAACTTTTCTTTTTAGAAGAGTCAGAGTAAAGGAAAAGTATTTTTTTTTTCAACAAAGAACGAGGGCAGAGAACAGTTTATGGTTCTGAATACACAGAAAGTCTTCCCTCAGGTAAACGGGAACAACCCTCCATCATTTATTGGACATCCGCCAGTTGCAGTAAGCAGTAATTCATATTTGTATCTATTTTGCGTGGGAGTCCTTACATCACTCCTTAGGTACGGCGCAACAAAACATGACTTCATGGCGTCTTGTCTGCTGGTTTCGGGAGGAATCGTCATTATTTTTACCGTGAGGGGAATAAACTGAAGGGACGCGAAGAAACAATAAGCAGCAGTCGTGGTTGTCAACACCTGGATGGAAAAAGCTGAACTGACGCACACAAACACCCACCACGACACATCCTAACCCAGCTTCACACCTGGACCGGAGAATAATAGAGCAAACCTCCATGCCTCTGCTCTGTAATCACTGCTGCATGATTTTCCCCTCGTCATATGAACAAACAAACACACACACCCACACACACACACTCACAGAGGAGAAGCTCGGCCTACTACGCCTAAACAAAAGGAGGAAAGTTCAACCCAAAACAATGAAACTGAGACTCTAACCCTGAATTTTTTTTGTTGCCTATCTTTCCCTTCGCTCTTTCGGTCACGTCAGCAAGACAAAAGAAAGCGTTCATGTTCACACCACCAACATTCTGACCCATTTGCAGGTTAAACAATGGTGAACTCCCAGCTGTAGTTTGAAGGCGTTTGAACTTGGTTGTTGGCTTTGAATGAGACTGGGACTGGACAGAAAAGCCGGATCAAAGTCATCAGTGTTCTTCAAAGAATAATCAGGCTTGTTGCTGATAAACGGCTGCAGGAAAAGAGATTAGAGTCCAGAGGCTGAGAGGGGTGGGCTGCCCAACAGAGGGACTCACGCACGCGATAAACAGCAAAGTGTCAGACGGGCAGAGGGACGCTGACCTGTAAGCTGTCCAGGATGATCCGCAGGGACTGAACCTGCCTCCTCACTGCGCTGGAGAAGCGCTGGTAGGTAGAAGCGTCGTATTCGCTCATATCGATCTCCTTCAATCTGAGACAGAGACAGGAGAGACGCAGTTCTGTCAGCAAAGCCTGGAGGAATTGTTGGCGTTGTTGCCTTGAAGCAAGAAGGTCCTGGATTCGAATCCCGGGCAGGTGTGGGTTTTCTACCTGACTCAGTTCAAAAGACAATTATCCTTGATAGGGCTGAAACGATTGATCAAATGAATCGTGATGTATCCATTACTGAAATTAACTGCAAAAACAAAATTTTACCAAGTATTTCTGTCTAGTTTGTGGCTGCAAATATCTCGACACACTTGAAATAAGACAAAACTGACATAGAAGAAACCTTACAGCAAACTGACAAAGTTTGTTTTAACTAATTCATTCCTTAATATTGATGAAAAAGCTCCATTGGCAGATTATTTCATTTACGAAATAGGAAAAATCTTGTTTTAAGTGAATTTATCTGTCAATAATGAAAATAATCATCTGTATAAAGGAATTATTTACTTCAAACCAACTGTTATTTCTTGCTGAAAAGTTACTTCTAAGTTCGCTTTTCATTTTTCAAGTGTTCTGAGATATTTGCACTACAAACTAGATCAAAAACTCTTGGCAATATTTTGGGTTTTTTGCAGAGCGTCAATTAATTTAGCAATTGCTTAATTGTTAACTGGAGTACACAGGCTCATAGAAAAGACAATTTGCTGAAAAATAAAGCATGTTAAGAGCAGCTATTAAGTAAAAACTGTATAGGTACATCCAAAATCTGTCTGTTTATATATTTTACTCAAAACTCCTCAAGTGGCATTTTTTTTAAATTCACCTGGTTCAAATTAACTGCTGTGTTACTGCATATTAGGCAATAAAATGTTTATTTTCTTATGTAAAATGTGAATTGATTATATGTTTTCATATTTCAAAGTGTTATTATGTAAATGTGTATTGTGATTAAGCATGTCACTTGAGCAGGAAGGTAACTTACTGTAACCCAAACTGATTTGTTTGGATTGTTTCAATGCGATGAATATTTATTATTCAATCACTTATTGATCTGTGTAACTCAAATAAAAGCTGTCTTATATTTTATATACTATAGTTATTAAAATTGGGGATTTGGGGGGTTTTTTCTACAACAATGTTCGTGCTTTTATGGCTCATTGTGGTTAATTCCATAATACTGCCACCACCGTGCTTCACTGTGAGGACCTGGCTCCCATTGTCTGTAGAAGACCAGCATTTGTCAGCCGCGCAAAAAAAGGTTACATTTTTGAAAATATGTTGATAGTTTTCAAATATAAACACTTAACATTCCTTCAGTCTAAAATATTCATTGTAAATATTATTTATTTATTGGGAGGTGGAGGCATTTATTCAGTAGCTCAACCTCATCCTGGTCATTAGGCTGTGTGATGGATCAGTGACTGGCAGCACCTACTTTGTCCTCAAATATGGAAAACATGTAATAATTCCCTTATTTTTCATTTTTAGCTTAATGTTGTTTCTCATCTGTTCTGAGATTTCTTTAGTGTTTAGTTCTGTAGCTACTTGAATTAAACCCAAATAATGAGATTAATCCCATTTAATTCCAGGTTTTTAATGATTTGAAATATTTGAAAAGATAAAGTTTAAAGATAACCATAAGCGTGCAAACATATTTTCACATTGTCTTTCAGACACAGAGAGCAAAGACAATAAGCGGATATGAACTCCCAGCAAACTTTGTGCAGAAAAAAGGTATCTGAGGTTGCCATGGCAGAAAGGTTAAAGGTTAAAGGTTAAAATATGGAGCATGTGTTTGTGATCTGTTCAAAAAGCCCCACCTGTAAAGACCCAGGTGGTCCCTGCAGCCGTCAGTCAGGTATCAGCTAACCGTACACACACCTCGCTAATGTAAAGGTGCTACCACCATGCTTGAAGTGTGTGTGTGTGTGTGAGAGATGAAACGGCGGCGGGACGTGGGTGAAATCTCTCCCAGGTGTTTGAAACGCTTGGCGACAGCCAGACCGTGACCACCCCGGCGATGCGGAGGCTTGATTTTTTTTTTTTTTGTCTTCAAAACGCCAGCAGGGATTGGAGGAAGGGTGGAGTCCCTCTGGCTTAATATGTCACAGCTTGTAACGGATCTGTGTGTGAATGTGTAGACTGTGCTGGCATCAGCCATGCAATCAAAGGAGGTCACACACACGCATAAACCACCCCCCACACACACACCGGCACACGCACTCCCTCAGAAGAACACACCTGTACAGATAACCTGAACTAACCCAACGTTTACCCTCCACTACATCAACGGCAGCTGAGTTGGAGCTTGGCTGGTTAATTCAGGCTGGTGGTATTTAAAACCAAAATTAGACCAAAACTTGTCGAAAATCCACTGAAACAGATGGGAGTCATTTATTAGGAGAGCATCGCTTCGATTATAACTGTTAAAACTTCACATTTCCTTATTTTCCCCTCTTTCATTTTGATTGTTTACATTGTGCTTTATTCCATTATTTTATTCTCCTATTATTCTTCCTCTTTTACACTGCAAAAACACAAAATCTTACCAAGTATTTTTGGTCTGGTTTCTTGTGCAAACATCTCGGCACACTTGAAATACGACAAAACTGACTTACAAGTAATTTTTCACCAAGATATAGGAGCTTGTTTAGCGTCAATAATTCCTTAATATGAATGAAATTGAACCAGTTCCACTGGTAGATTATTTCACTTAGAACACAGGAAAAATGTTTTATTATTAAGAATCTGCCAGTGGCACTGGTACTGGTGGTACTGGTACAAATAATTCAAATCCCCTTTCAAATAAGAAAACAAACATTTGATTGCCAAAAATGCAATAACAGCATTCCTTTTAGTGAAGTTGAACTGATTGAATATGAAAAATGTCACTTGAGGAGTTTTGGGTAAAACATATTTATAAAGGTGTTTAAATGTTTATGTATTTTGTACATTTTTTTGTACAGTTGCTTAATTACTGCTCAATATGTTGTTCTTTCAGAAAATGGCCTCTTTTTGTCTCAACTCCAGTTACCAATTAAATGATTAATAAATTAGTTGACGATTATTATTATTATTATATTAGATTTATACGATTAATCGTTTCAGCCCTACTGTTTACAAATTAGGTAACTCCTGAAGACAAGTGGTTGTACTTTATTTTATTTATGAGTTATTGAACATCACCGCCGCACTTTTATTTGCAAAAAAGAAAGAAAGAAAAAAACCGTTTCCATCCCAGTCAGCAACTACATTTGATTTTAAGATAAAATCCTAATAAAACACATTAAAGTTTGTGATTCAAGCGTGTGCATCTTCCCCGCATCACATGCATCCTGAGGAATCAGCTGGGCTTCAGGTGTCCAGTTATTTCTGCGCTACACACACACAGATTCTTTGTCTGCTCCTCGGCATACACATCGCCTCATCTCAGCACAGCGCGTCCCGGAGCCACTTCCTCCTCGCATTCCTGCGTGCGTCTGCGGACGCACGGCAGCGACGCGCAGAGCGCAGCGTCTTGGCTGGCTGGCCGGAGCTATTTCCTCTGAATTCCTGAGCCTCGATGAAAACAGCCGAGAGCGCAGCAGCAACGGCCGGAGGGGAACTCGGCGGAGGCGCGCCGACATTTCACACACAGCGACCGCAAAAAAACATCGGGGCTGACAAACCCGTCTCTGTTTTACACATTATGAAACGTTTAGCTGGAGAAGCAGAGCGCTTGAAGTACATTTTTGTTTTGTTTGCACTGCGGCTTTGGGGCCAGAGCTGGTCCAATAAAAAGTTGAACACATTGCTTCATGTGGTTATCTTGGAACACGTTGTGTTAGAGATGCTTTCGAAACAGAAACACGTTTTTCTGCTAAACTTTAACTGGATTTTCTTTTTATTTTTGTCTTTTCAATTATACAGAAGAAAATATTTAACGTCACCAGGCAACAGAGAGTTTTAAGGCGTATTTAAAAATCATGAGACTCTACACAGACTTTACACATAACATGCTAACAGTTTTAGATTAATAACTGTGAAAAGAGGCAGGTTTATATCTCAGAGACTCCATCTGATAGTGTTATGGTCTGATGAAATCAACTTTGAACCTTTGAGTCATGAGTAAAAAAGGTAAATCACACTGCATGTCAGTAAAACACTCAGAGTGAAACACGATAGTGGCAGCATCATGCTCTGGGTTCACTTCTTTTCAGAGGTTTTCTTTGAATTATGTTTGAATTATCAGCCAGTTTTGATCCAAAACCTTCAAGTGGCTCAAATCATCCAAACATAATTAATGTCTGAAATAACCTGCCAGTGGAACTAGTAGGATTCTTGAATATTAAGGAGTTATTGACTTAAAATAAGCTCCTATTTCTTGCTGAAAGGTTACTTGTCAGTTAGTTTTGTCTTATTTAAAGTGTGCTAAAAATATTTGCCCTACTGTAGATCAAAAACACTTACCGGTAGTAATATTTGTGTTTTTGCAAAATTGTGCTGAAAACAAATCAGTTTGGTTAAAGTGATGAAACTGGAGGTCGTTTTGAGCTGCGACACATTACTGTGGCTTATTGCTTATTGACTTGTTTCTGCAACTGTCGACTGAAAGGAGGGTGAGAATCCCTGCAGTCTCACTGAATCACTGAGCAGAGGAGGAGAAGGTGCTAAACGTGACACAGTATTGAGATTCCTGTCCGTGGTTCAGGCTGGTCATATGGATTGGGAAATGTCAGCACAGCGGAAACAAAGGTTGTGACTGGACTGCATTAGATAAATGATGTGTTGAATGTTCATCTCCCGTCTCAGATAATAGAACAGGACATTCCCATAACAGCATCTTTCCAACACAATTAAAGGTTAAAGTATTGTGAAAAATCAACTTTTTTGAGCTTTAGATCATGTTATGATGTCAGTTCCTTATCAAAAACATTCTTGAAGTGTTGCCTTGATTCTTTTATGCTTGTTTGAAATATTCTTTAATCTCCCGTGGCAACCTAAAATGCCACAGGTTGCCTAAATGCTTGCTTTCACAAAGCTCCACAAAGCTCCTCCTTTGAGCTGCAGCCTCCAAAACTTCCAAGCTTCCACATGACAGAGCAACCATTCCCCTCTCAGCTCCTTCAGACTAGCCAGCTGCAATTGGTGGGACTGGTGGGACTAATCATCTGCTGAGCTCATAGGAGCTACTTCTTATTGCAACACTGGTAAAAAAAACAACAAAAAAAACGTTCTTAAAGGGTTAATAGAGGAGTCATGTTGTGATGACTTCCTGAATTGGAGTTTCGTTGAGAGCAGGAGCTTCTTAAAGAGACAGAGGCCCAAAATAAGAGATTTAAATTTCGAGGTACAATTTCTTTTCAGACATATTTGATATACAGTACAGACCAAAAGTTTGGACACACCTTTTAATTCAATGAGTTTCCTTTATTTTCATGACTATTGACATCAACAACCTTTAGCTGTGATTACTGCTTTGCACACACTCTGCATTTTCTTGATGAGCTTCAAGAGGTCGTCACCTGACATGGTTTTCACTTCATAGGTCAACCTGCCCTGTCAGGTTAATAAGTGGGATTTCTTGCCTTATAAATAGTCATGAAAATAAAGAAAACCCATTGAATTAGAAGGTGTGTCCTGTCCGTTATCCTGCAATAGCTAGCCCCGCCCACTTCATCACAACCCTCCGGGGCTGACTACTGACCAGTTCTCTGTCTAACAGGTCCGGAAAATCTCTAAGACCTGGGTATTACCCTAAAAGAGATCTATAAGAGATAATCTATTTAAACTGGTGTCGAAAGCGATTCGTCTAGCTCTAACTACCTCCAATCCAGAAGTTACGACCCTTTTCAGTTAAGAAACAGTCAGCTGAGTAGCCCTCACAGCTGCGTAATTCCAATAACCACTCCTGTTAACGGTAGCTCGCTTTCTAAAATATAACTTGCTCTTGGAACCGGCTAGATTAAATTTAGTGACTTGGATGTAAGTCCCTGGGTCATTATTTTACTCTCGCCAAAGGAAATTATGAAGCCTCCTCTTTACTAGAACCATGTACCTTAGTTTTACCTTTATTAAAAGAACTAAAAAATGATTAAATGACTCAATTAATTCCAATGTCCACCAACCTCATTAGAATTTTAGAGTAAGAATTTATTAAGCAAGCTTAAGCAGGGATATGTGACATACAAATCAATAATCAATTGTATACAAGTCAAGAGCAATGTAATAAGATCAACATGTATAATCATACCCTCCTGTCTCTTTCCCTAACCTATGTCACAGATTCTGAGATAGCTTTTTAGGAAGCGAGTTCAACTCATACCCAGTTGGTGGTGGATCTTTAGCAACAGGAACATCCGAAAACCTTGGTCTGAATCTTTGTCCTTTGTGTGGAAAATCCTCTTTAGAATAGAAGCAAAGTAGAGAGGGTTCAATTGTTTTGAAAACCCAACTCTTTTATCCCTACGGGACCTTTGTCCTTTCTCCAAGTCTGTTGCAATGTTTGGGTTGAGGCAAGACCGACGATCGAATCAGAAACCCGGGTTGGACGATTGGAACTTGTCTCCCTTTGGCGGCACGAAGCTTCAGCTTTTCCCGTGGCTTCAGGGTGTGGTCTGCTGTTGTTTCCTTGATCTGCTTCTTCGTGTTAGCTCTACTTCGGTGCCGCAGACAAAGAACAAGAACTTCTCCTTTTCCGTCTGCTTATATACAGTTCTCTGCCATATATGTGTATGGGGAGTGTTAGTTTACGTGGTTTCGGCCCCTCCTGTCTGCTGGCTGGGATGGAAAGTACCGTCCTTTCCTCAGCGTTGTTCTTAGCCAACCATACCGCCCCACCCATCCTGTGCATCTGGCCATCTGTTCAGAACTGCTTGCGACAGCAGGAACTCACAAGTTCCCCTTCTGCTTTTTCCCTTTTTCTTTTCAACATTAAAACCTATGTGCTTTCCTCTGATTAACTTTTAAACACAGTCAAATATTAAAAACTATGTGCTGATTTCCATTAAGCATTAATCATAAGCATTAATCACCTCTTTCACTTATTATAAATCATCAAACCTTAATCATTTCATTGTTGTCATGTTATTACAGATCATGATTCGTACACTTCAGAATCATTCAGTGAATCATTCAGTGATTACTTACATACAGTCATTTTACCTATTGTATTCATCCATGTTCAACTTAATCATTATCAAAACACTCAATCATTATAAATCAAAACACAAGATTGCTTTATTTCCTTCAGGCTTTCATGCACCTTTTTCTGTGTGTACCTGGATAGATCTCAAACCTCATACCAGTTTTCTTGACACCCCCTCCTTGAGATCGGACGGTGCATCGCAGAAAACACAAAGTCCGAGGTCAAAAGAGGTCAAGTCCATCACCGCAATCAGCAGTCAAGATGTCCTGTTCGTAGCAGGCAACCGGAGATGATGATGGTGTCCAGGTATCCACAACCTCATACTCCGTCAGATTGGACGGCGGAGAAATCCAGCACTCGGCGTCCAACTGTGGAGGAAGTGGAGATCCTGCTGATCCGGGAGGGCTAATGTCCTCCAGGGAAAATTGCAGAAGCGAAGACAGATCCATCTCAGAGTCTGGCAGTGTCGGTGGGTTGTCACAGAATCCCTCCAACTCAGTCAGCAGATCCTGAAAATCCATATCGGTTGAAGGCGGATCCGGTGAAGGAGATGACACGAAGAGGGTGTCTTCTGTCTGGCATGCTTGGTGAGATGAACTGAGAATCTCAGTTTGGGTACCTTTTCTGTGAGTCGCACTGCTGGTTTGGCATCCGACATCGATAAACATATCCGGCGACACGGGACACGCTGGTGGAAGGTACTCGCCCACTGCCACAACTCGTCCATCGAGAAGGTGTAGAGTTGGCAGGCATTGTCGAGTAAGCTGGTGCTCCCATAATTTCTGGATCACGGGCAGCAGGAGTCCCGTGTGCATTGGAGATGTTATAAGGTCGTCGTCTTCTTGGCCAAAGGCAGAGGTCCACACTATTTTGTGCACCCGTTCCAGGGATCGAGATGTGGAGGCCGCTATGTAAGGCAAATCTCCTTGCCCTGTGGCGCAGAGAATTGCCGTTACATCGGTGATACGGCTGCTCACGCAACGGTGACACCAGCGGGAGGACGATGCAACCCATATGAATCCATAGGACTCTGCGGCAATCCCACATCCCACACAGCAGGTTGGTGCCTGAGAAGAAACAGCAACCTAGGTAACTTCACGATTAGGGGTTTCGGATTAACAATAACACAACAAATATGCAAAAGCGAAAGCGGAGAGTGTAGCTGGTTTAAGCTCGTGTGCCTGCTTGGGCTGCCAGCCAGGGAGAATTAATCACAGGAACCGGAATGTCATGATCTGGAGCTGGTTCGCCCCTATCATAGACATGAGCGGAATCATGGAATATTGCAGCATAGGTCATCATCCATACAACGATGGCTAGGTCTGAGGTTTCCTGAAGCCAGTAGAGGACCACCAAGATCCCCCAAACCGTTGCCCAGAGAGCCAGAACTATCCACTTTTGCAGCCATATGCGCCTGCCCCGACCTTTGATGGACAAGGCTTGGCGCGCTAAGTAGACGAGGATAGATACTGCGAAGAGCCCTTCTAGAATAGCTGTGAGGATCTTAAGTGGGGCGGTTCGAGTGGCTTGACGACCCCCAACGACCAACTCCAGTATCAGGGCTGTGGTGTCGGTGACGAGCCATAGGCAGACCACAACGCCCCTGCGCCAGTTGATGCGGGTACGGCCCATCAGGTAACAAGCAAAAAGGGATGAAGCTAACCCCCATTTCTGGAGGATGATGGGTCGTAGGATAAGCTTGACATATCCTTGTAGCGCAACGAAGATCCTCATAGGATGTCCCCTGGGCCAGGAACCAGTGTGGCAGTAGAGTACCCAGGCCAGGGTAACCCCTAAGTGCTCAAGGGTACTCACTTGAATTGGAGCAAAAAGTGAGTTGGGGTTTGATGTGTTGGTTGAAGAGTTAGATTCCATGATGTCCGATGGTGGTTCGTTTGGTTCCGGTGCTGTCGGCAACTGCAGCGAGGATTGAATGGCTCGCAGGCACACGGCAGCTCTCTTTTATGCAGAAGCAGGCTCCTCCTTCGGGGGGAGGGGTTGGTACCCCCTCTTTTCGCAATGACATAGTGCTTTCAGCCACACCTCCAAGACAATTTTGCCAACGATTAAAGCCACGGCCACGCCCAGTAGGCCCAAGATGTATGGCCACAGCAGGCTCAGAGCATCTAGCAGCCACTGTCCGACGATGTGGAGGCCTCCCTCTACAACGTTAGCAACGCCTTCCACGACGTCGGTAAGGGTGGTCACGATAGCTGAGCCCAAAGTCTCGAACCAATAACATTCATGTTGGTCAGATCCTTTTCCACATTTTTCCCAAATTTCCTTAGAGATTTGGCAGGTGAGATTGGAATACAAAAGGTTAGGCCCAACCCAATCAAACCCTGGGTCTGTGTGCCCATCACACAGATTCTTGCGGAAAGCATGTCCTTCGGCGATGGCCACCAGGGGATTTGGGATGAACGGAACTGGGAGACCCAGAATGCTCTTGCGCTTCTGGAGATGGTATCCCAGAATTGCATCGGTGCAGGTCTTTCCGCTCACTATAGCCCTCCGCCAAGTACCATTGATTTTGCGCCAAGTAACTTCAGAAGAGTGAGTGTCATACTCATCGGCATAATGTTGGTTGCAGTAGCTTTCCCAACCTTGGACCTCGTGGCAGGGTCTTCTGGCCAAACTGATGACACATTCAAAGACATGTCGTGTGTTGTTTTTACAAGTCATGCGCCAGGGTCTCGGGTTGACGTAGTTTTCAGGTCTCCAAAAAATTCCAGGCCAAATCGCGCGGTCCTTAGAATAAACTGTGGCGAGGTACTGGTACTTGATCCAATAATTGGTGGATTCACTGAGACATGGTATAACCCAGGCTTGAAGTTCTTCCTGTTGGAGTCCCCACCATTCCCAATCGCAATCTCGATAATAATCCTCATAGCAGGCTTGTAGAGCCCATTTAGCGGTAGGAAAGGTGTCGGGATCGGGGCAGTGATACTTCCATACGGAAAATAAAGTATGGCGTTCTTGTAAGAGGTCACATCGCGGTGAAGATAGGGTTTTCCTCCAATAAGTATCGTTGAGGCTGTCAAAGATCCTCTTGGCGACACACTTATCAATCTTTGCAAAATCATCCTTAGGAGCGTTCAGAAGATCCTCAGGAGTTGGAAGGCGTTGGGTACGCAAGTTGGCAATGTGTAGCTCCTGTAACCCAGCAGGAGAGCGAACCGCTCCCTCTGGGAAGTCTCCCACAAAGAACGTTTGGTCCGTTGCTATATATGTCCATGGGAATGTGTTATTCAGCCAAACTTCAATTTCTGTACGTACTGTGCGTACAGAGTGCCATAAATCCGTCCAGTATTCTTCTACAGCTGTTACAATGTAATTTTGGCCCCTGCATTTGACGAACTTATTCCAGAGGCAGGCATTCAACCACCTAAAGTGGTGCCTATTACAATGTTGTTGGTCAGATTGGTACATAAACCGTGTAGGACCTTGCCGAATCAGGAAGGCCGTAATATTAGCTAAACTGTTGTTGGGGGGGGGCCTCGTGACCCAGTCGCGAAAGTCGTTTCGGGAGGTTCTGTTGATCCGCTCTCGCTCTGTGATGTTGGCATCTTCTCTGCAATTTAGGTGATAGTCTCCCCAAAACTCCCCTCGTGGGAGCCAGGTTCGACAGCCTGAGGACCTGTGCGGGGCCGGGTATATAACTTCGGTATCCCAGTATCCCTGTTCCGGTAAAAGTAGTAGCGACCGACAGGCCATATTGCAATGCCATTGTGGAAAGCCTCGATCCGGATGAATCCAGTTGCATCTCACGGTCCGTCGCTCCTTGCGCTGTAGAACCCGTATCCAGCAGAGCGCTCCGGTCTCGAGGAAGTCATAGGCGTAGATCTCCCAGGTCCGATTCAGGAGGTCGTCTAGGGAGGAGTCGTTCACTTTGTAGGCTCGGCTTTCCACATACTTTTTGCCGTTGTCTTTGGCGAATAATCCGGTTCGATTCTGGGCAGAAGTTTCGTTGTCCCATGGCACAAAAATAGCCGTGGTGCTTGTATTCCAGCAGTTGAAAGTGGCGTACTTGGAATGTCCATAAGTGACCTTTGTATGCGTAAGGTACCACGGTCCAACTCCGATAAAGTAGAAGACCGTAGCGAGAATAGCAGCAGCAAATAGCAAAGCAAGAAGCGTCAGCAGCCCTTTCAGGCAAAGGGATTTTCCTGTTATCGTAGTCGTTTTCCGTAGCAGAGGTTCGCTAGAGGTGTCCGAGTCGTCGTCAGTGTCAGTAGAGCTGTCCGAATCCGATGTTGAGTCCAGACAACCCTGGTCTGTAGGCTTGCGCCTCATGCCGATAGCATCCATTCTGGCCAGATTAGTGATTCTCTGGGATCCGGTGTATCAGGCTTTGTGCAAATTTTTCTTAAAGCCTTGATACGGCCTTGGTTAGCAGGGTCCTTCGCAACGCGTCTGGTGGCTCTTCTGTGTTGCAAGGCTGTAAATATAGGAGAGGGGTAGGGTAAGTCGGGCTCCAACCCCCTCCACACCCACTTCCAGTGGAACACCCTCCAATAGTGCGGCCGAGGAAACGGGCCTTGGGCGGTGCCGTTTTTCAACGCCTGGTCATACCAAGATTCGTGATTGTACCCTATTGGGGCGGGTACTGAGATGTAGGTGTACAAAGGTTGCCCATGTAAAGTTAGTCTGGTGCGGTACCCCCAGGTTGACGGGGTAGAAATCCTCTGGTGTGGCGGATTGGGGTAGACCCTGTCTATTTCCAATTTCAATGGAAGCCTGGTGTTATTAAATATATAACATTCTGGATTCATTTCCCTCTTTACTATGGTTTTTGCCATACTTGGTGATGTGGTCCAAATAATCATGTCATTAAGTGAAATTTCACAATACAGTCCTTGCAGTGGTTCAAGGTAATGGGGACCCCACCTTATCCGTAGTTCGATCCCCTGTACCCTGTGATACACTGTATTAAAAGTCCATGGCAGAGATCTTGGGCTCATAGGTGAAATTGATGCATAATGGACCGTGTTATTGGACCCTCGTCCTTGCCAAGCAGGCGGTGCGGTGGGGATGAATAAATGTGGCTTCGTTGGAGGGGGTGACGTGTACTCTTCACTTTCCCCCACCTGTTTGGTGTTCTGAAAATCAGTGGGTCGAAGATATATGAGGTACTTGAGAAAATATGCTTCGGTGAGCGGATTGGAAGGAGTGAAATCTTCTCTTGGCATATCCAGGAGAATAGAGGTAGTAGGGAGTCTCAGGAACGGACCTTTATCTGATAGTCCCGACGAGACTCCAGCTCCTACTTTGAACATTTTAGTTACAAAAACCTTTGTACCTGTCCGTCTTGTGGGTTTTGACTGACGTTGGGACTTGACGACTCGTTTTCCCCCTTCCGGTTTATCCGTTAGTCTTGGTTCTTCTTCCTCCATGGAAATGCTGAAGCGAGCTTCTGCCAGGCGTGGGTCTTGGGTTTCTTCTGAGGAGGCTCCGGTTCGGTGTAGGACACGGTGGCGTAATTCTGCTCGTCTGGCACCACTTTGATGGCTGCTCCGACGGAGTAGATTCCTTTAAAGGGGACGGTGATCATGCGCACTGACAGCTGAATCTGGCAGGAGGTGCTAGGATCGGAGGGCGTACCCGCTCTGTGGGCCACGCCTCCCGGGTGTTGCAACACTCCATCCCGAAACTGGGACTCCGCTGTTATCCAGTACAGGCAAGACTTTTCCTTAGGTCTTACCGCATTGCTGCCCCACCCGTCCACCTCAGTGGTGTAGTAATACATATCTGAGCAGCGTACCCCATCTTCCCTTGGCACGTCCGGTAAATCCACCACAGGAATTGTGCAGTCATTGATGACTTCCAAAATCAAATGTGCCCATGTGGTCAGCTCCCAGGGGCCTGTCCAACCTCCATTAACAGCTTGGTCCCTGGTGTCATCTGGGAGTGCACTTAGCCCCTCAGCTGATGGTTGGTACGCGTGAGGACGATGTACCCGGAAGATCACAGGGGAGTGGCTGGTGTTCAATGGTGGAAATGACAGGGATGTTCCGGCAGCTTCATACGGCCAGGCAGCATGAACAGAATCCCACAGGACATCATGGGGCCCTTCTTCTCTCCTCCACACCCATGGATCCGCTTCTTCTGGGGTGTTTGGGGGAGCTGAAGGTCCTGGTAATATTATTGGTATGGGGCTCCCGTGATTTGGTTGTACTTGGTCATATGTTCTGTAATATCGCAGCGAGCTGTAAAACCTCGTCACCTGCCATCCCTCAGCCTGACCTGTCAAAGTCAGTTCTCCTCTCCCCAGCTGGTCTTCGCAAGTAGAACAGTGATGGAGATCGTCCCCATCCCAGACGCAATAACAGCTTTTTGGTTCTTCATTCTGCCAGCTCCATTGGGTCTCCAACTGAAGTCGGGGCAGGTAACCTACCCGGCAGTTCCCACAGATGGTGTTGTTCAAAACCGTAACCGGAGAGACGCGGAGATGTTGTAGTATCTCTGCGGTGGCTCCTTGTTTCCTGGGTTTTTCACGGCCCGGTCCCTCCCAGGTGATGGGGAGTGGGTTGTTTACTAAACAAACCGGACAGCGACTTTTAGCTCTTGCCCATATCAGCATCTCTCGCTCCTCCGACAGGACTCCCTTTTTAGCCCAATCCAATTTCTTCAGGGCTCGTCCTGCCCAAATCCCTGAAGGTGTTCTTCTAATTATAACCACCCCTTTCACGGTGGCCAGTCCGATATAGGGTGGAATGGTACATGATTCACTGGCCATTTCACCGGCTTCTGTTTCACTTTAGTCAGGAACTGGCTTGAGCTGCTCAACTCCTTGAATCCCTTTTCTTTTCAGCAATACTGTGTTCCTATCCAGTACTTGCTTGACGATGTCAGTGGTCTCAAACTTGGGTTTTACTGCTGCATTTACAGGTTGCTCCCTTGCTTTGACCCACACGCGCTGTCCCTCTCGGAATGGCACTCTGGGCGTCAGCTTCTCCTTTTTGTCGCTGGAGCTCCGCCCCACTTCCTTCGTGGTGAACGGCCGTTGGTTGAGCTCCATTGCAGGGGCGGGCCTCTCGGCTCTGCTTCTGTCGTTCAGGGCCTGCCCTATTTCCACCGCCTGTGTGCTCCAACTGTTGGTGTTAGCATTTTTAGCTATCCAGCTTTTTACTAACCCTATGGCTCGTTCCACCACTCCGTTAGCTTGTGGGGTATAGGGTGGAGAGTAAACTCGCATTACTCCAAACTTCTGGCACCATTGGTCAACCTGTGAATTACGGAAATGAGTCCCATTATCCGTGCGCAGCTCTTTCGGGATTCCCAGGGCACTGCATACTTGTTCCAGCATGCCGACAACACTATTGCCGTTTGCTTTCCTGGCTGCTTTTGTAGTTACAAACCCCGACATAGAATCCACCAGCACTAAGAGGTACTTCTCACCTCTTCTTCCTGTTATCCCCATGGGGCCTGCAACATCCATGCAGACTGAACCCCAGGGGACCGTGCTTTTGATGGATAACCCCTCCATCCGCTGCCCTCGGCGACCTGCGTTGTATTGTCCACATACCTCACAGTCCCTTAGCACGCGTTGGACTTGTTTCACTGGGATCCAAAGATCCTGCTCCTCCAGTTCCTTACGGGTAGGTCGTACGCCTGCATGTCCAAGGGCCTCATGCACGCTCCGCACGACCTCAACCACGTACTCTTCTGGGACCTCCCGTCCTCTGGGAGTGCTGTCCCACTTCTCGGTACCGACAAAGACGATCTTTCTTTGCTGGACATAACAGTCCACTTCATCATTCCCACGCCAATGAGCTCCCTCATGCGTGTGTGCTTTTTGATGCTCAACATCTATTTCCAGTTGTAGTTTTAGCTCAGCAATCTTTTTCCACAAGTCTCTGTGTGCCACTGGCTTGCCCTTCGCTGTCTCGAAACCATTTTCTTCCCAAATGGCCAAGTCTTCTCTAAGGGCTTGAGCGCAGTAGTAGCTGTCGGTTACTAACCTGGCATTCTTGATTTTCCTTTTCACCAGCTCCAGCAATCCTTCCAGTACGGCCGTTACTTCTCCGGCTTGAGCACTACCGGGAGCTTTTCCTTTCTGACGGCATTTTTCCTTGCCGTCCTGCTTCAGAATAAATCCCCAGTATGCCAACTGGTCGGACCCCTTTCTGGATCCATCGGTGTAGATTGTCCATTCCGGTTGTTTTGGCTTCTCAGATGTCTCTGGCGGTTTCTTCTTACTGGTGGGTTGTGCTGGCCCAATCTCAAGCTCCGGGTCCAGCAGGATGTCTTCCCATCTTCCCCACCGTGTGTTAGTTGCTTTAGTACTTTCCACGGTACCTTTTCTTAGATACTTATGAACTTGGCTCTGTGTGATGACTTTAACTGGTTGTCCTTGTGCTAGATCCTTCAGCACACCCCAGTAACGAGCTAACACCGCTAGCTCTTTCTCCTCCTGCGGATATTTCCTCTCAACAGAAGTCAGGGTGTAACTCCACAGGGTAACCAAGCCTCCATTTTCATTACTCACTTTGATCATGGCATCGTCATTTTCACAGCTGATTTCTGCCACCAGTCTTTCTGACAAACTTCTTGGCTCCAGTCTCACAGCTGCTTGAATGGCTTTTCTCAAGTCTTCCAGGTTCTGTTGATTCGCTGCTGTCCAAACCCAGGGTCTTTTTCCGTCCTTTTCGTCCTCCTCACTCTTTCTCAGGCATTTGTACAAAGGCTTGGCATACTTCTGATAATTGGGTACGTGGTCCCGGACGTAGTTGCATAGTCCTAATATTTTCTGTAAGTCATTCTCTGACTGAGGTGGTTGAATGTTCGTCAGCTTTTCTCTGTACCCGTCTGAGAGTCCCAAGTCCGACGTGACTTGGAAACCCAGATAATTCACTTGGAACTGTCCAAATTGACATTTCTTGAGGTTTAGCTTCAAGCCTGCCTTGGTGAGGTTTTCTACCACTTTTTGTAGTCTTTGTAGGTGTTCTTCTTCTGTGTCATCAGCAATAAAGACATCATCAATGTACACAGTTGCACCTACGTCCCCCAGTACTTCCATCACTGCTGACTGGAACACGTTTGGGGAGTTCTTGTATCCCTGGGGTAACCTTTGCCACACATAGCTCTTACCTTTGTGGGTGAACGCAGTTTTACCTTGCGATTGTCTGGCGAGGCGTAGAGAGAAAAATCCATTTGCTAGGTCGATGCATGACTTGAACTTCTTGACTCGAAGAGTTTTCAGCGCTCCTTAGGGATTGATTAGACTGGCTCGGTTTGCTATTGTTCTCCGATTCAGGGCCTTGAAGTTGATAACTGGTCTCCAACCCCCTCCAGCCGATTCAGGTTTCTTCACCGCCTGGATGGGGCTGTTGGTGATCGGGTTGAGCTCCTCTCTGATGATTTCCAGGGCGCTCAGCTCCTTCACTATCTTGTCCATCTCCTCGACTGCTCCCGGATTCAGCGGGTACTGCCGAACAGGTGGATGAACCCCACCTTCGATGTGATGAACAACCTTTGGACCCAAATCCCCACAATCGTTCTTGAACCGTGCCACTTGCGCTGTAACGATGATCTCACGCAGCTTCTCTTTCCCAGCCGGGGAGAAGTCACTCTCTGCGATCTTCTGTTCTGTCACCGTCGGTATGTCAATCGGTTTGTACCAGTCCTGCTGCCCGGATCCGGTTTGGGTCGGGCCGACTTTCACCAACCTTGCTTTCAAGCTCGTCAGCCTTCGCTCTAGTCGGCGATGTGTGCCTTTCTTTTTACTGAGTTCATCTAAGTCTTTTACTGTGAGTAGATTGTAAGGACCTTTCACCCACACTACTCCTTTCCATGTCCCGTATGGCATTTCTTCTATTTTTCCATTAGCAAACTGAACCTTCAGGTGTCCTGCTGTTTCTAGGTCTTTGCGGGTCATAGACACCTCTGCTCCGGTGTCCACCAGGTAGGGTACTCCCTCCACTTTGGCGTAGATTTCGTCCCCTTCCCAGTAGGCATTTTCTAAAATGACCCGCGACCTGGACGCCATTACTTTGGTGACCCTCCGGCCCCGGCTTTACGGGACTCACGGAGGGCCGTCCTTTGTTCTGGGCTCAATTTCCTCGGGTCTCTTTGAAGGCCGAAAGTCTCTGCAGAACCTCGGCATATTCTTTGTATTTGCGCACCCCACTGGCGAGAGGGTTCACCAGGATCCCTTCGATGCCCGCTTCCAATGTAGCTGTCTTCACCAGGCTGTCATATTTCTCGGAGGGGCTGTAGACCATCCGCAGCTCACCAATCGTCCATCTTTCAAGGAGTTCAGCGAACCATTCCAGCCATTCTCTGATCTCCGATTTCTTGGTTACCTTTACCGGGCATTTAACAACTCCTAGTCGGTGACCATGTTTAAGCTGTGTGCAAAAGTATATCCGAGTCTGCACCAGGTACTTCATTAAGTTCCGTGCCATGTCCTCTTTGATGGTGTAGTGAGATTCAAAGAAAACCCTCCTAATTACCTCAATCCAGGAATCCAATCCATCACCGAGTAATATCAACGATACAGGCAATTGTGATAATGTGGATTGGGAAAGATGGGATTGATGACTCTCTCCATCCCGGCTGATGTTGCTTGCCTCTTGTCCCTTTGCTGGCTCTTGCAGGGGATCCAGTTCCCCCCTTTCTTCTTCATTCATAGTTGTCTTTGTCTTCGAGTTGCCTATCCCCCAAAGCCTCTCTTTGCGCTCTTGAGTAGGGATGGGTCCAGGCTGTGTTGGCTACTGGCTTCACTGTCTGGATACTATCACTTATCCTCAGTAGAAGCTTTCCCTCACCTGCATGCTATACAGTTACTGCAAGGGTTGTGACTGACGGCCTTATCAGTCACCGTTAACTCTGTTCCCTCAGAGTTAACCATCCAAGTGAGCTATTCAGAATCACACTTCTGTTTTTACTGACTTGGTTTATTAGGGCCCGCCTACTTGGCTCCGCCCCACGTTGGGCGCCATGTCCGTTATCCTGCAATAGCTAGCCCCGCCCACTTCATCACAACCCTCCGGGGCTGACTACTGACCAGTTCTCTGTCTAACAGGTCCGGAAAATCTCTAAGACCTGGGTATTACCCTAAAAGAGATCTATAAGAGATAATCTATTTAAACTGGTGTCGAAAGCGATTCGTCTAGCTCTAACTACCTCCAATCCAGAAGTTACGACCCTTTTCAGTTAAGAAACAGTCAGCTGAGTAGCCCTCACAGCTGCGTAATTCCAATAACCACTCCTGTTAACGGTAGCTCGCTTTCTAAAATATAACTTGCTCTTGGAACCGGCTAGATTAAATTTAGTGACTTGGATGTAAGTCCCTGGGTCATTATTTTACTCTCGCCAAAGGAAATTATGAAGCCTCCTCTTTACTAGAACCATGTACCTTAGTTTTACCTTTATTAAAAGAACTAAAAAATGATTAAATGACTCAATTAATTCCAATGTCCACCAACCTCATTAGAATTTTAGAGTAAGAATTTATTAAGCAAGCTTAAGCAGGGATATGTGACATACAAATCAATAATCAATTGTATACAAGTCAAGAGCAATGTAATAAGATCAACATGTATAATCATACCCTCCTGTCTCTTTCCCTAACCTATGTCACAGATTCTGAGATAGCTTTTTAGGAAGCGAGTTCAACTCATACCCAGTTGGTGGTGGATCTTTAGCAACAGGAACGTCCGAAAACCTTGGTCTGAATCTTTGTCCTTTGTGTGGAAAATCCTCTTTAGAATAGAAGCAAAGTAGAGAGGGTTCAATTGTTTTGAAAACCCAACTCTTTTATCCCTACGGGACCTTTGTCCTTTCTCCAAGTCTGTTGCAATGTTTGGGTTGAGGCAAGACCGACGATCGAATCAGAAACCCGGGTTGGACGATTGGAACTTGTCTCCCTTTGGCGGCACGAAGCTTCAGCTTTTCCCGTGGCTTCAGGGTGTGGTCTGCTGTTGTTTCCTTGATCTGCTTCTTCGTGTTAGCTCTACTTCGGTGCCGCAGACAAAGAACAAGAACTTCTCCTTTTCCGTCTGCTTATATACAGTTCTCTGCCATATATGTGTATGGGGAGTGTTAGTTTACGTGGTTTCGGCCCCTCCTGTCTGCTGGCTGGGATGGAAAGTACCGTCCTTTCCTCAGCGTTGTTCTTAGCCAACCATACCGCCCCACCCATCCTGTGCATCTGGCCATCTGTTCAGAACTGCTTGCGACAGCAGGAACTCACAAGTTCCCCTTCTGCTTTTTCCCTTTTTCTTTTCAACATTAAAACCTATGTGCTTTCCTCTGATTAACTTTTAAACACAGTCAAATATTAAAAACTATGTGCTGATTTCCATTAAGCATTAATCATAAGCATTAATCACCTCTTTCACTTATTATAAATCATCAAACCTTAATCATTTCATTGTTGTCATGTTATTACAGATCATGATTCGTACACTTCAGAATCATTCAGTGAATCATTCAGTGATTACTTACATACAGTCATTTTACCTATTGTATTCATCCATGTTCAACTTAATCATTATCAAAACACTCAATCATTATAAATCAAAACACAAGATTGCTTTATTTCCTTCAGGCTTTCATGCACCTTTTTCTGTGTGTACCTGGATAGATCTCAAACCTCATACCAGTTTTCTTGACAGTCCAAACTTTTGGTCTGTACTGTATATCACATTTTTATAACAACTGACGATAGCATATTTATTTATTGTGCTATAAAATGGCTCTATGTGCCTGGAAATTTCATCATACCGCCCCTTTAAGGTTAAAGTTTGAACAGATTTGGTTAGTTAAGGATTCTGGCCTGTTTGGTTTACACAAATAATACGTAAGAATGTTGGCCAAAAACGTCTCTTCAGGAATACCTCTGTGTTTCCACCACTGTACGTCACATGTCAGAGACTTTCTGGACGGCTCACAGTTTTAGCACAGAGAGAGAAAAACACTTGCTCAATAAAAATATTGTGAGACCTCAGGCAAAGATGTTCTGAAAACCCTTCCAGTCACTGAGTGGAAGAGAGAAAAAACAACAGAGCAGCCAGTTATTGAACCGTTTCTGTTCGAGAACATTCAAAGTGAGTGATATTCAGAATCCGCATGTTAGAACAAGATCTGCTCTGAGCTCAGCGGGACGTTGATAGACAGACAGGCGGTAAATGTAGAGGGGGAGGAATCTGGACAAATGAAGCTAGTGACAAGAAGAGATAAAAAGAAGAAGGAGAAAAAAAAAAAGAGGCAGAGAAGTTGTCCTCCTCATGTGAAAGCAGCCAGTGTGTTTGGAGGGCCATGCAGGAAAAGAGGGAGAGGAATGGGGGATGTTTGAAGCCATAGTGAACAGAGACGGCCTTCATGGTTCAGCTGGTGAGAGGGGTGCCCTCTGCTCCAGACTGAATGTAAGGGCTCACATACACCCCCCCCACACACACACACACACACACGTCTCCCAGTGGGATCATCCTGTCAGACCTTGAGCTCCTCCACTCAGAACCTCCAGGACTGACACCTGCTCCACATTTACACACTGAGGGACGGTTCCAGGGTGGAGACAGAGGAACCCACCCCAAACGACTTTTAGAAGTTTGTTTTTTTTCTCACTTTTAATTAAGTTATTATTACATGAATTTAGCATAAATGCTGAGTTCTGTTTTTAGACATCCAGGAGTCCTGGGAGGGTTTCTTTGCAGGAGTCTGTTTCTGGTCACAAACTTGTCCATTTTGCATTGGCTATCTGTGCTAGCCGTGCTAGTTATGCTAGCTTGAGGAGCAAAGCAGCTTGTAAATTTAACCGTCAGCCAATCAGAAAGATGAGCATGATAAATAACATTTGAATATTGCTGAAGTTATATTTCATAGCAGTGACTGAAAAACTAATTTGATCATTTTGACAAAATATATATAGTTAAAGAAATTGTGATTAAAAAGTTTATCACAGTCAATATTTTCATTTTTGCTTTCTTTTTTTCCTTCATCTTCTCTCCAAATTTTCTGAGGCCCATTCCTACAGTGAAACGGTTTAGATGGAAGCCAGTTTAAGTGTTATAATTGGCCTAGTCAAATTCCAGACCAAAGAGCGTGCCGTGGTGGCGTAGTGGTTAGCGTGACCCATATTTGGAGGCCTTGAGTCGTCGACGCGGCCGGCGCGGGTTCAACTCCCGGATCCAGCGACATTTGCCCCATGTCTTCTCTCCTTCCCTGTTTCCTGTCAGCCTACTGTGATATAAGGGACACTAGAGCCCACAAAAAGACCCCTGGAGGGGTAAAAAAAAAAAAATTCCAGACCAAAATGAAATTGAGAATATCTGGTGAAGTCTGAAAATTGACATTCAAAGACGCTCTCCTTCTGTTATGGGGAAGTTTGAGAAACTTTACAAAACCACAAAAAATACAAGAACATAAATACATGCCACACTTTTCAGATTTGTAATTGTAAAAAATTTGGGAAAAAATTTATCTCCCCCCCCAATCTGGAATTATGCCGTATCGCAACAAAACACATTAAACTTTGTGATGCTATTGTGACAAAATCTGAAAAATGTAAAATACTGAACGAGTCGATGACGCAAAATGGACTAAAACCTATACAAGCATAAAACGGATGCAGACTTCCTGTGTCCTACCGTTCCTTGAAGGCCTTCTCGGCCATCTCACGGGCGGCTCTGCGGACCTCCTCTGGAACAGCGTCCTTCTCAGCCTGGGACACCTGGTACACTTTGTGTCCAGCATCTAAGCGATAAGGCCCGCCTTTACCTCCCAGCCCTGCAGTGTCTCTGCCACCTGAGGAAAAAGAAAAACATTTTTACTGGACACAGTTTGTGTTGCATCCTGTATTTTAAATAAAGGAAAAACATTGGGAGTAAGATAAAATTTGTACACGGTCAACGTATAGTAAGGATAACTTGTTACCGGTGCCTCCGGCCCACTGGTTTCCCCCGACGTGAGGAGCGTTGCTGGCGTCTATCTTGCCGTGTTTTGGTGCAGAAACGTCCAAACCGCTGTCCCTCTGAATCGTGATCTGAAACAAAAACGAAACTAGATTTTTCTCCCACTGGACGAAGTACTTCTAAAACGAAGCATCAACAAAAATCGCTCCAGATGGCTTTCAGACTGAATTTTACGAGGGACAAATAATTGAGCCTTTTACTTTTCCGAGCTCACAATATCACTCTGCACTCTCCACTTCCCCAAATGATATGTAATTGACCACACAGTGAACGCAATACTGAGGTCTGGGCAGGAGAGATGCAGCGGGCTCCGTCTCTTTCTCTGCAGGAGAGCAATGGAGTGGAAAAAGTGGATCCACACGGAGCTTAACGATACATTTTTTTGGTCGATTTCTCCATCAGACCCAAAGTCAGCATTCTGGCTCGGACTGTGCGCCGAGGCAGCCAGACTCTGAGGGTCGCCTGTGGCTCAGCTGCATTCTTACAAACGGAAGGAATCTTTGAAGGATGGAGTTGTTCTGAAAACGTGGATGGCTCTGACCCAGATGTTTCTATCCATTGGCTGCGTTTCTGTTAGAAACGTGTGCAAAACTTTGCCGATATTCCGCTAATGTCGAAAAAACAAAATTTTGCAGCTTCTGTTAGACAAGAAACTAAATTAATATCACATGTGAATAAGATTGTTCATGTGATAAGTCATTAAAAAACATGCTGCGCCGTCATCCTCCTACCACTTCCTGTTGTCTTATTCGTCTTTTCTGCCAGTAGTAACATCCAGTTGTTGATCATGTGACTTGTCAGATGTGAAAGAAGCGTTTCCATTGCAGTTTTGTAAAATGCATATATTTCAATATGGTTGAAAGAGTTTTCTTGAAATTGGCTTTTTTCCATCAAGCTAAATTATTTCCAAAATGTAATTAATTTTATGGATAATGGAAACGCAGCTACTGATTCTGTAGTTTTTAATTCATGTATGAAGAGATACAAAGAGTCTGCGTTTCCATTGACCATAAAATTGCGCAAATTGGAATTATGAAAATAAATTTGCTTAAAGGAAACATGGCAATTTTGGATAAAACTCCCGTTTTTTGATTTAAAAAATTTTGATTAGATGAGATGGTCTGTCGGCCATATCAAAAATTGTGTATTTCGCAAAAGTGCAAAAGAAACTTTTTATTGCATCACACGGGCAACCGGATGTTGCCAGAAGAAGAAAAGACGAAGGCAGGTTGATGTTGATGCAGTGTGTTTTTTAACGACTTATTGCGTGAATAAACTTATTCCCGTGTGATTTTAACTGTGTTGTATTTGACGGAAACACCACAATTGCGAAATTGTGTTCTTGTGACATTAGCAGTATATTGATAAAGTTGTGCACATTTGTAATGGAAACCCAGCGAAATTGATCCAGATTTATCCAGCAGCAGTTCAGCCCAGAGAAGCTCAGAGCTCCGATCCAATGCTGCCGAGTCAGCAGGGATCTCCATAATTAGCTTAGATTAGAGGAGTCAGTCTGATGCACATAGTCTCATCTCAGATTAGAACACGTTAACCTGAACTGAACGGCACTGACAAAGGCTTTTACAGGTTAATGAAGAAAAGTATTTGGCTACATCTGTCAGAGTGTCCGAGCAAAAAATGATTTTGGAGAAACACAAATTGATGTGTTATAAAAAGGATCCATCCATTCTATTTTAAAAAAATCAATAATTTAAAACCGACTCTTAGTGCCGACACTAAGAAGTATCAGAAACTGAAGAGAGTGTCGCAAGAACACATTTTTATTTTTTCTGAAACTGAAAATAAGATGAAATGCGACAGAACCGTCAGCAGACGATTTGAAAACAATCGGATAAGAGCGTGGTGGTGTCTTCCCTCTCTCTCACAATCCACTTTCCTGTCAATCTACTGTGAAATAAAAGCCACTAAAGCCAAAAAAAAAATATTGATTTTGAGGGGGTTGAAAGGTCGGAGTTGGGCTGTTCAGACTGAGATGAAAAACCCAAATGGATGTCATATTAGGGCAAAAAAAGCAGATTTGTGTCTCTTTTGCTTGCCGTGTGAACGGAGCCATCGATAAGTCGTGATTTAAAAAGAAAAAACTGCAACATACTTTTTTTTTGATGCATCAAGAAAAATCCTTCCATCTGTTCTGGAAATGGTATTTGACAGCAAAGTAGCAGCACTCGGCTTACCTGGCTCTCGACTTTGTGCTTGGATAAGAAAAACTTTTACTTTTTGCTCTTAAAAGCACCAGAAGAAGAAGGACTTGGTCTCTAATGTCACATAAGTGTCTGAACAGAAAGGGTTTCTGTGTAGCAACAGAGCCCTCCCTTACTCCAGTATTAGTAACAATCAACAGGAAGTGTGTGTGCAGGCAGATGAATCAGTGTTAGGCTCAGTAACCAGAGAGAAGTTGGTTTCATAGCTCTGCGGTTAGGTAAAGGGTCAGGGGTCTGAGCCTCTGGCATAAACGTGCTTTAAATGTTCGGCTGCTCCGGGTTCACATGTTCTGAGCGACTCTTTGTGAATGTGGCGTGAGCCGCCCACCCCAACCCAGGCCAAAGATAGAACCACCACGGTCCGGTCCAGCATCGGCCGGTTCCTGAAACCCCTACGTCCGTAAAAACCCATCAATCACGGGGAGGAGGGGACTGAGCCAGCAGGATTTCCTCTACGTCATCTTGTTCCAGTAATCCACACTTGTCTTCATACTTTACATAGACCTGACAGAATAACACACGACTGTTTCATGAAGCTGGTAGTGGATTCCATTCGGGGCTTGTCAAAGAAAGGAGGCGATGAATACCTGATGACTCCTGGGTTATAAAAACGAGTGATGCTTTAAAACGAGTCCTTTTAGAGACTTCAAGTTTCAAGTCTGGATGTAAGACTGAAGCACCAACACTTCAGGGTGGTGAGAAACGATGTGTACCACTGGAATGCTAATGTACAGATCTGAAAAAAAGGACCAAGTTCTAACAATTATGGGTGTCAAAAGTATGGACACGACTGTTTTAAAAGTTTCCCTTTGTCATCAAGTTCTTTTTGCATCGTACTATTCTGATTTAGCTGTAAAAATCCCTAATCAAATAATTTTATTCTCTTGATCTGTGTCTTACATAATGTGATGTCGCTACATCAACAAAAGATCTGAAGATGCAGTTTGAACAGTTTTTATTTGCGTCAACTGAAAACATGTAACTGCTGGGTAGTTACCAAAGTGTCCGTTTGGTTCCTACAGACAACATGAGATCTTTTCTCACAAGACTTCGGGAGAAGTCTTTCTTTGAAAGGAAATGCTTCTGTGTTTCAGCCTTACTCCTAAGCCCAGAAATATGTGGAATCAACAGAGTTGTATCAAATAGAACACAACTTGTACTTTAAGGAAGTCTTTTAAACGAGGGTTAACATCGGATTGGCCAGCATCCATGACCAGTTCCTGAGTTTTTTAAAAACAATTTAATCAGTTTTCAATTTTCAGCTGAATGGCACAGGTTATTTGTCATAAATGTTTGGAAATAATTTATCATGGTCTTAATTTTGAAGTGTCAAAAACCTAGAATTTTAACAGGGGTGTGCATGATGTTGTGTTATTGCATAATCATGTCCATGCATTGAACAGAAAGTATTGAGTTAAAAGAACAATTTATTCTACTGTATAGCTTAAATATTTTCTTCAGACATTCATTTTTGAAATGTGATACATTTCCTTTATTCTCTATTCGCGCTTAATTAGTCTCTCTATTCTCTTTGTGTTATGGGAGGATGTGAAATTAAGATTCATGTTTGTTTTTTTTTTAATAAGAAAACATTTCCAAAAATGTAATTATAGTTTCAAAATGGAAAAGTGAAAAACAACATTTAAGTGTGCAATATCTTTTTACATGACTATTAAATTCATCTTTTTGGTTATGATTATTGTTATAATTACAGTCTAATGTGTCAATTATGATACAAAACAGTTAAAAAAACAAAGTGATATTTAAAATAGTACAGACTTATTGAATGCTTGTTAATATCATCCAATAAACAACTCTATTTAAAAAAAATAACAAATTATTACTGTGTAATTATTGTGTCAGCCGTGAACTCAGAGATTTCAGGTCACTTCAGATTAGTGATTTTCAACAAAGTGAATGTGTAAGACTTCTGATAGGATGACGTAAACCAGCCTGTCATCAATCAGGCTGTTGATAAAGGATCCATCTGTAAATAAAAGGCTAACATTGACAGCTAGCACAAAGAAAGAGAAGTAAATCCGAATTAGAAAGGTGAATGGATCTTGGATGTGTGGTGCTGAGAGGAAAATCTCCTTTTTATGGCTGTGGGAATCAATGTCAGATTCCTCCCTCACATCTTTCTTTCCTTCAAACACCGAGGCGCCCTCTCTCTCTCCTCTCAGGTCCACGCCTGGTCTTGTAGGATTAATAGCCTCATAAATTTCTGATTCTGTCTTTCAACGCCTAAAAACCAAGAGCCACCTTGTGTGTGTGTGTGTATGTGTGTGTGTGTGTGTGTGTGTGTGTGTGTGTGTGTGTGTGTGTGTGTGTGTGTGCAACCAAGCACATATTAGTTCACTCCTGAGTGCTTTATGTGACTATATTTATATATGGCCCAATGTGTGTGTGTTAGCATAAATCATGTCGCTACATGAATGTTTAAACATGTAGCAGTGGTTAAACGTACAGCAGGGTGTGATTCAGACAGAGACCTTGCCTGTGAAATTGTACAATAAGACATGTTTTTCTATCAGAAGCTCAATGAAGAAAACAATCTTTAGTAAAACTTTGTCCTAAAGTCTCTTGACTTTACTCACACAGAGAACAGAACTAGCTAGTATTGCTATAGTTGACTGCTGGCAATACTGGCTTCCAACTGTAGTTAAGACCTTAACACAACTAAACATTTGTAGAAGGAGGGATTTATTTCACCTTACAGCCCAGTAGAACTATGACCATAACAACTAAAAACTAAACCAAACAATATTTAACTAATTATAGCTAATAAACTCATTAAAACTGATTTAGACAACAAGGCACAACAAAATAAAACTAAACTATAATGAAAAACCCAAAACTATTATAACCCTGGTACCAACTCAGAGTGGGCTGACTTGGCTCTACTCAGTTATAAGGATTACTTAACGATTAAGTGTTTTTTTCCATCTTATTGCAATTGTACTAATCTATTTGCACTAGAAAATATTGACAAAATACTTGGTGAGATTTGGGTTTTTGCAATGTATATGGAATAACGGGATGTTATAACAGCCACAAAAAAGAGCATTTGAATGTACAAATGAGTCCACTCAGCAATACTGCAGGGAAGTTATCAAAGTATTAATGTAAGTAACAGTTTTATTGTTTTTAATGTTTCAGATGTTGCCTGTTGAGATTAAAACTATTCAGGCCAGCAGGCAGAGATGTTACTAATGTCTCAGTTGATTTCCTGTAATCCACACTTTAAGGTGCTACATGAAGGTGTTGCAGTTTGCTTTTGAAAACAAACAAAAAAAATCATAAAAACAATGTAGAATGACCAGAAATGTCAAAGGAAGCTGATCACTCATATTCCTTTAAAGGGCAGTATTATGTGCATATTATTTTATAACTCAAATATGTAACTATGTTCCCTTTGGTTGTTATAAAAATGCTCAATGTATCAAATATGACTTGAAAGAAATTTGACGTTTTGACTTAACGCTTTGAAATTGGGGCTGTCTCTTTAAGTAACTACTGCTCTTTCTGAAGCTCCTCCTCCAGGAAGTCATCACAACATGGCTCCTCTATAAACCCTTTGACAATCTTTTTACCAGCGTTTCACTGAGAAATAGCTACTATAATGAGCTCAGCTGATGTGTAATTATATTGGGTGTTTGCTAATTGCTGCTGGCTAGTCTGAAGGAGCTGAGTGGAGGAAGTTGCGGGGGAGTTGAGTTCTGTAATATAGAAGCTTGCAAAGCTCCTCCTTGAAAAGTCCAAGGAGGAGCTCCATCCTCGAAGGCGGGGATGGTCCACCCAGGTGTTTTGAATAGCTGATTGGTTACCATGGGAGTTTAAAGGATTTCTAAAAATGAAATGAATGAAAAAATGCTCTAGTTAAGTTTTGGTGAGGAAATGACATTATAACATGATGCAAAGCAAGAAAAAAAAAGTCAATTTTCTGTAATACTGCCCGTTTAAGGCATGTCAAACATGTTGCTAAGTTGAAGTTGTTTATATGTTTTTGACAAAATAATTACGACTGGTGTACAATTCTGCAGGTCTTTACATAAACTGAAACATATTCACACTGAAAGAAAATGTACAACCCAAAGACCATTTTACTCATCATTCAGACTCTTAGTTTGAGTCAGTATTCTTTAATACAGCACATCTGCATTGAAATGTATTATCTGTACTGTTAACATCTCCAGAGAAAACTTTTGGAAAATGTTTAAAAATACAAAAATGAGTGAGTCAAATATTGGAGAGATTAGAAGTGGAGATACTGTCCGTGAGAGATGCCGATTACACAATGATCTACCCATATTTGAAGAAGGTGCTGAGCCCTGCGGGATCCAGCATGTGTATGCGTGATAACCTGCTGTAGTATGAGACAGTAGTCAGGGAAGAAAAATGGTGGCGTGTGGCCAACAACGCCAGCAAAAAGTAAACAGAAATCACTGAAATAGAGGCAGAAAAAAAAAAAAAAAAACATATTGTGCAGTTAATTGGCAGGCTGACTGGCTGGCTTGTTTTGACTGTCAGTACGGGAAGCTGGAAGCCTGCAGGGAACCACAAGTGAATACATGAACTGTGTGCAGATATGATGGCTGTCTGAGATGGATGCATTTGTTTACCAAAGGCGTTGTGGATGTTACCGAACTGAACAGTAGGAAGATCCTAAACAGTGTATCATTCCACTAATAATCTATGTGAATTATGTTGATTTTTTTTTTTTACAGTTTTTTCTTAAACAAGACTAATTAAAACTGAAAGAGTTTCCTTAATATTGTTGAAGAAGTACTAGTTCCGTTGGCTGATTATTGGGGCCTGTCAAAGCAACGCAGAGGAGATGTTGCACAGGGAACTAGGTCAAAATTACCTGGTAAGATTTGGTGTTTTTGCAGTGTGAGGTTTTTGCACATTCAGTCATTTTGATCTAAAGCTTTTAATTGGAACAACAGTCAACCAATACCAATAAAAGGACATCTGTTCCTCTTTTCCTGCTTAATGTACAGGGGGAAAAACGCCCGAGTGTCGACTGTCGCGATGACCTAAAACAAGGCGTGTGGTAAATATTGCACAAATGGGTCATCCTGAACAGACTTGACATATGCAAACAGATGGAGAATGTTTGAGGTGTGTAGTACAGTGGAAGCTCTGTTGATGCAGAAAGCAAACGCTAACACAGGCAGAGTGTGACCTGCAAGGCGACTGCAGAGGAATCCCGACCAGCAGGAGGCCCAGGTGTTCAGCTGCAGCACAACATTTCTATTAAGGTCTATAATTTGCGTTCAAGGCAGTTTTTAAAGATTTTTCTTGGACACTGACTGTTGGGAACAATGAAACAAATGCTTGATCCATCAGTTGAATCCTTTCAAACCGTGTTTGCTCTTTTTTTCCCCCTTTCTTCCACGAAACTAAGATCTGCAGATACACTATCAGGACTCATCTGTTTGCGTCCGCATGTGGGCTCCTCAACAATGCCGTCTTAGTGCAAAAGGTCAAACCGTTCTGACCTGTTGCATCAAAATGACAATGACCCCTCTTTCACGCTCACCCATGCCAGAAAAAAGAAAAAAACAGTCTATGAATTTTGTAATTGGAAAACATTCCACTGCTTATTAAATCAGGAATGTTCAGATGAATAAAAAATATCCTGCAAGAGCAAGAAAAGATCCTGAATGGGAAAGAGACATCAAGACTATAGCAGCACAGCGCCGCCCCTCAGTGGTGCCGAGAGGTACTGCACCCTCCATGTGGTCTCATACCTGAATAGGTCTGCCGTCCTCTGAGCCGATCATGTTCCTCCACTCCATTAGAGAGCGCTGCAGGGCGTCCAGGCCTGTTTCCCACAGCCGGACGTAGCCCCCCATGTCCACGGTGACCACGCCTCCGGAACCCAAAGCGGCCAGCAGCACGTCGCAGTCTGAGACCTTCGACAACCAGTTGGTGTACGGCGACACGGTCATCGACCTGCCAATCACAAGACAGGGCTTTCCTCAAGATGTCAGTCAGGTCAGGATGTATGAAATAGATCTGTTCGAAAAATATCACGAGGAACGTTTTACTGGATTTATTTGACTTACACACTGCAAAAACGCAAAATCTCACCAAGTAAATTTGGTCTGGTTTTAAAATATCTTAGTGAACTAGAAACAAGGCAAAACTAACTTATACATTTCAGAAAGAAATAGGAGCATGTTTTAAGTCAATATTCCCTTGACTTATAAAAAGGAAAAAAGAATTAGTCCTACATTATTTAATTTAAATTCCCATGTTATAAATCAAATAATCTGCCAGTGGAACTAGTGCTTTTTCATCAATATTAAGGAATTCAACATGCTCCTATATTTTGTAAGTTAGTTTTGTTTAATTTCAAGTGTACCAAGATATTTGGACTAGAACTAGACCAAAATTACTTGGTAAATTTTTGTGTTTTTTGCAGTGCATTGTCATGTAGCAGTATTCTTCCCCATGATTGTAGATGTTATTATCAAACTTTATTTAAAAAATAAATTTGTTGAAATCTCCTGTTATATTGTGATTTTCTGATTGAATTCTGACTGAATTTTAGTTTTCCATTAGTTGTGCTACAATAATCCAAACAAACAGAACTAAAGGCTAGAAATACATCCATGTAATTAATTTATATATGGGTTTTAGTTTTTGAATTGAATTACTGAAACGAGTGAACTTCTCAATAATTTTATTGATGTACTAGTAAACATACAGAAACAGCTCTGGAGGTCATCCTCCTCCATGTAATCATGCTCAGAAGATGTAGAACTAGGATTCTATTTTTTTTTTTTCAGTAAATCAACCAAAAAAAACCACAACCTCTATCTATGCTGATTTTACCTTGGAACCGGAATGTATTTGAGTTTCTTGGAGGTCAGGTCGGTCACCTCCAGGTATGCTGCTGCCATTGGAGGAGTAACGTCTGCAAGACGGAGGAAGCGAGTATTCACAAACTCCGACATTCTCAGAATGCATTCGCTCATTATCGCCCATACGATGTGAACTGTGACCTTTAGGGTAGATGTCCGTCAGGGGCGCCTTGGTGGGTGGGATGGCTCGGACCACCTGACTGGCTGAGAGCAGACTGACACAGTTCTCCCGTTTGGCTGAGCCGCTCCGCAGCGCACCCCTGTAGAACGCGTGAGAGCCGCTGTCACTGCTTTTCATGGCCGACAGGTCGACTGGCCTCTTAAAGCTGTACACCTCATTAGGGGACTGTTAAAAAAAAACACAATGGTTAATAAAAAATAAAAAAACATATCAGCACTCATCTGTTAGTTATTGACATTATTTACTTACTTGGTTAAGTTTCTTGATTGTTTTCAGTATTTGAAATAAGACATAGCTAACTTATAAGTAGCTTTTCAGCAGGATACAGGAGCCTGGTGAAAACCTTCTAGTTCCAGTTGCAGATTATTTCACTTGTAACATGGTAAAAATGTCTTGTTTTAAGTGAAATAATCTGTCAGAGGAGCTAGTACATTTTCATCAACATTAAAGAATTATTGACTCTAAGCAAGCTTGTATCTTAATTAAATGTTACCTATGAGTTAGTTTTGTCTTACTTCAAGTGTATTAAGATATTTGAACAAGAAATTAGACTTTGGTCTAGTTTCTTGTCTCGTTTCTTACTTAGCAAGATTAACAACTTTTTATTTACTAAGTAACAAATAGTACGGTTTTAAACAAATAGAAGAATTCAACTGCTTAGGTGCAGTTTCAGGAAAGGGGGGCATCATTGAGACAGTTTTAGGTCAAATAAAAAAAGAACTAAACTTATTTAAACAAAAATGTCAAAATTTGCACAGAAAAAGAAAGATGGAACTCTAAATAATCTATTTAGACAGTTTTATCGGGAAAAAGAACCGTTGACCTGGGGGTTAGATACACTTTAATGTCTCACCATGAGGTCTGGGAAGCCCACGATGATCTGAGCAAAGCAGCTGGTGTCAGCCAGCACCCGGTTTGGGGAGACGATCTTCTGCTCCAAAGCGGCACTGAGGTTCTCATTGGGCAGCTGCTCATTCGACAGCATCTGGGGTACTATAACCTCGGCTGAGGGGGAAAAAAATGGAAAACAAACATGAAGGAAGAGTAATAATGAACATATTCTTACTTTGTGTGTCCCATACCTGAAGCAGCTCCATGACCAGAGCTGACCGGGTCCTCACCGATGCTGTGAAGCTGACACACTCCAGAGTCCTCAGCTGCCGTGTGCATGGGCTTGGTCAGCAGGAACTTCCTGAAGTGGTGCAGAAAAAAAGCCGTTTGGAGTTTGTTCCTGAAGAACGTGAGAAGAGAATTTAAAATGGTTCCCTTACTTGTTGGTGTTGCTCTCCAGCAGAAGCCACCGGTCCTCTGCGACCAGGAACACTGACTTCAAGTTGATTGGGAGCGAGATGGCATGAACCCGGCCCTCCAGCACGTCCAGCACCTCCAGCTGGTTTCTGCGTGTACGAACACCAGGGGGCCATTAAAGGGGCGGTATCATGTATTTTTCAGGCACACTGTCCTATTTCTATCAAACGCAACTTAAAAAACGTTGCATTTTAAAGCCTTGAAATTGTTTCTTTAAGAAACTCCTGCTTTTTCTGAAACTCTGTCTTCAGGAAGTCAACGTAACCACATTTCTCCATTGAGCCTTTTACAACGTTTTTAGGAGCATTTCACTGTTTGCTAATTGCTGCTGACTAGTCTGAAGTAGCTGAGTGGAAAAGGCAGCGGGTGGTGAGAGCATTGGTTGCCATGGGAGATTAAAGGATTTCTCAAACATGCACGAAAGAATCAAAGAAACACTTCTGGAATGTTTTTGATGAGGAAAAAACATAACATAAAATATAAAGCTTAAAAAAGTACATTTTCCATCAGAATTTTCCACAGTGTTGTGGACAGTTTAGCTTGGATCTGAGCATCTTACCCATCCTCCTTATAAAAGAGAAGCCAGTTTTTCTTAGAAAAGTCACGACACATCTTATAGCCTCCCTGCAAACAAACAGTCATGTAGAATGTAAAATCTCAGCAAGCAGAATACCAAAATCCTTTATTATTGTGAATGAACAGAGGAGATGCTTGGGAGCCAAACATTAATATCTAACTCTGAAGACTGTGAAACCTCTGACCTGTTGTTCTTTGCTGCTCCACCAGTGGGAGGCTCTGGAGGGAGTCTGGTCCCCGCCTGGAGACAGCATGAGCCTCCGCACGGCCCCAGTCACCAGGTCCAAATGGAGCACTGTGTTACTCTGACATGGCACAGGGAGAGACGGGTTGGACAGAGACACACATTAAAACAGCAGAGAAACAACAACGCTTCAAATAAGATGTAGCATAACATGTTTAGTGATAACATCTGTCAAATGAAGGTGGATCTTTTAAAGCTACAGTTTGTAACTTTTAGAAAAAATGCATTTTTTACATATTTGTTGAAACTGTCACCATGTTACGACAGTGTGCTATGATACCAATACCTTTGCTATCTAGAAACAACCAATCAGAGCAAGGAGGCGGGACTTAGCGCTGTCAATCACACCTTTGCTCTCTGCTACGCTGCAGCTAGCATAGCCGGTTGTTAGCATCGGGTTAGTTAGCATGACCACGTAACGGTACGTTGTTTCTAATTAGCCATTAGCACATTTAGCGGCGTGCCCATGAGATTGATTGACAGCGCTAAGACCCGCCTTGTGGCTCTGACTGATTGATTTCGACTGGGAGTGGTGCATTTCTTTCATATGACAATAGTAGCTCAAGAGATTGATTTAATTTTCTATATATATATTTTTTTACAGATTATCTGTTCGATAACATAATTGGATTTTTTTACATATTTGATGACAAATATGTAAAAAAAAAAAAAAAATCACATTTTTTAATTAAAGTTACAAAGTGCACCTTTAACCTGATCTAGTAAGAGAAAAACCTGGGCAGATTAGCGTATTATTTTGCAAACACACTTTTAACATTTCGCTCCAAGAAAGTATGAAAACAGTTATTTACTCTAAATACTAAATTTTTTGCATATATTTCAGCATTCCGCTTGATGCTTAAGAGTGCTCAGATGAGAGTGTGTTTGGTTGGTTCAGACTATTTTGGTTCAGACTATTGTTTTTTTGCAATCATATGGACAGCATGTGATTTGGATGGAACATGCAGTGCAGCGTCCAAGTTCTGTGCCCACATATCTGCGGAGAACTGGCTTGGCACAGGAGGTGGGCCGCGCCGCGCACAACTGGGACTCCAGTGGGAGGAACGCTTTGGTTTGACAGACCAGGATTTTTATTTTTTATCTGTGACAAATCGGCAGCTTTGATCTGCAAATGATTAAGGATGCACGAATGGAATGCCGTGTTTTTGCATTTAGGTAGAAAAATGTTTATTTTCTTGTTTAAAAAATTATCTGAATTGTTCGTTTTGGCATTTCGAATATTGTATAAAAAAATAATTAAGTTGTAAATGAAAAATCTGCAGACTGTGCCATTTTCCTTGTCCAATTAATGGTCCAAATAACTGATAGAATAATCAATTTCTAAAATAATAATTAGTTGCAGTCCATGAGCAAATTTATGACGGCATGTTAGGGCCATTTTAGACAGAAAAGAAAGGAGTACATTTCAGCCAACGAATTCAGAAACTGAGATTAATCCCAGAAACTTTGTAGGAAAAAATCAAGGACATTTCAGAGCTTGAAAAGTTTAACATTTTCCAGAAAAAAAAACTCTGAAATTTTTAGATTAATCTAAGAAATTTCTTAGGAATTTCTGATTTTGAAAAATCTAAAAATTGCTCAAAAAATTCTGAAATTTTCTAGAAAAAAAAATAGAAAATTTCTGAAACTTATAAATTTCCAAGTTGTTTGAATGAAATGTACTCCTTTTTTATATCTACATTAGCCCAAATCAGGGGCACAGTATAGGGGGGTAAAGTTATGACAATTCTAAGGGCCCCTGACCAACAAGGGGGCCCTCCACAATTTATTTATAAATTTTGTTCATAGAAATAAAAATAAAAAAATTGGGGCCCTGTCAATTACAAAATTAATCATATTGTATTTTTGAAGATTGTTTTTAGCAGTAAAAATTTTATGTTCCCACTCCCAGACCAAAAAATACACACCCATATTTGCCCTGAACCCCCCTGGATCTGCATGAAATGGTTCGTTCCTGCTTGGAGCGCTTGATGGTGACGGTGTTCAGCAGTAGTCAGTGGAAAACAGTTACTATGCTACTAACAAAAATTATAAAATCAAGTTTTTTTTTAAAAAAAAGAGAGAGACGGAAAGAGAGAAAAAGGCAAGAGTTTTTCTCCAAGAGAGATTCCCCTCTCTTCACAGAGGAATGACGGTGTGACATTATCAGCCATTCAGCATAGTTGGCTTAGCTATAGACTGTTTCCCTCCTTTTCACTAGCATTTAATGAATTAAGGAAAAAAAGACCAAGATATTCATATGTTTAACTTGTCCCTGTACCTTTTACCACTTTCCAGATGTGTCAGTCGGCAGCAGCTCTAATCCACTGTCATCTCCCAAGTGAAATTAAAACTGCAGTATGTAACTTTTATAATTAAAAAAAATTCTTTCACATATTTGTTAAAACTGTCATTATGTTGTGACATTATGGTATGAGAGATAATCTGTGAAAAATCTATTTCCTCTGCCTTCTCCCAGTGCTATCTAGAAAAAACCAGTCAGTGGCAGGAGAGTTTTAGTGCTGTCAATCACAATCTCATGTGGTGCTGCTCATCCTTCCTCCCCCTCGCTCTGTGCTATGCTGCAGCTAGCATATCCTGTTGTAAATACTTAGTCTAGTTAGCATAGCTACCATTGACAGATTAACATTTTTCCTGTAATGATATGTTGTTTCTCCACCATTATAACATTTAGCAGTGAGTGAATGAAGTTGATTGACAGCACTAAGACCCTCCTCCTGGTTCTGATTGGTTGTTTTGGTCGGAACGTTGCATTACTTTAGCCAGCAATAGTAGCTCAGGGAGGAGGTGGAGGAGATTGATTGTTTTCCCAGATTATGTCTCATAAACTGCCACGGCATGGTGACAGCTTTAACAAATATGGAGAAAACATATTTTTTATTAAAGTTCTATACTGCAGCTGGAATAAAATGTAACTACATAGCATTTCTTGAAAAGTCTGAACTGCTTCATGTACATTTTGCATGTTGCTTGTGGAGAGAACTATTTCAGTAATCTAAAACTAACAGAAAAAATGTAAGCAACCTACTTGCATACTGTATGTGGACAGTTGGCTGTAAAATTCATGAGCAGTAAATGTTGTGCTAGTATCGGTATTGAACCAAAGAAAGCAAGTTGCAAGCCTTTAAAACTGTGACGCTTTTTATGGGTCAAAAAGATTCAAAAAATTGTAACCGCAGCTGTGCAGGGGGGGCCCAATCGAATTTTTTGTCAGGGGGCCCAAGATTCCTGGCAGCGCCCCTGGCCCAAATACTGCAGCACAGCACTACAAGCTAATCCCTCCATTTAAAATATTTATCCAGCCCCCAGCAGCCAGCAGAGGGCAGTCCTCTTCAGGGAGACGCGGCGCTGCCTTCCTGGAGACAGAGCCGGCTCCTGCAGAGGCACGCTGTCCGCATGGGGTCCGCGCTTGTGTGCGAGACGTTTCGGTTTCCGTGCGTGTGTCTCGGATGAACCGCGCTGAAGGCTTTGTGACGCAAAAGGATTCATCTTCAATTGAGCTTTATGAGTCGGAGCCACAGGGGAGCTGTCCCCGGCCCCTGATACCCGGATTCACACTAATGGTTTCCTTATGGCCTCCCATTCCTCAAACACACACACACACACATTCACATACACACAATCAAAGCTGCATAAGGATTGGTAAACCCCATTTCCTGATTCTAAACATATAGTCCCATTAGAGGAACCCTCTTCAAGTCAGATGAACTCCCGGCAGGTCAACGTGTTCCGACTCAGATCCAGTCCGGACAAATGACGTCAGTGAATGTTTACTCTGAATGAAACCTTTAAAGGTTCATTTCACACACACATTCATGCGTGAAACCGCTTCTATCCACGCTTGCAAGGACAACGACCTGTGAATGAACCTCCTCTCGTCTGGGCCTCCTCATTTTTAGACAGACGAAACCCGATCCGTCACAACTGTATTTTTAGAAGTTCTCCTCTTGCCTAATGTGCAGCAGCTGTGCAAAGCGGTTCTGGTTGCCGGACAAACCTAACTAGCATTGTTCTCGTCTTGCACGGCGTCCTCATAGGTCCGGGTTCCGCGGGGCGAAAAGACGTCCATCAACATACAACCGCCAACCGCTGGCCGTATTAAGAAACAGACTTGTGCGCAGCTATTTTTAAACTCTGAGGTATCCGAGGTTGTCTTGCCATAGATTAAAAAAAAGAAAGTCAAAGTACAACAGATGAACTTCGTCCTGAAGAGACTGTGGTTGTAATTGTACAAATATGTCATGAGAAACAGCAGAGAAATGACTTACGAACACATCTTCCAATTTCTGATGTAACGCGCCTCTATAGTTTGGTGTGTCAAAGTAAGCATGACCTGCCAGAATTTAATATTTTATCTGGAAATCACGAGCAAAACATTTCACTGATTCATGCTTTTCCAGCCCCACATTTCAAGAAGTCTAATTGGTTTTAGGTCAATTTGTGAAATATGAATCCAAATGTTTTCGAAAGCACAACATATGAAGATGTCACACCGACGTCCCTCAAACATATGAACCCATTGTCTACCGAAAGCATCAAGTGAAAAAGAATGATTTTATTTAAGATTTCAAATGTTTACAATGTTTATTTTCATATTCACGATTTGGAAGCTGGTATAAATCCTAGCAATAAACTGCAAGAGTGGAATTTTTTATGATGTTGCTTTGAAAGTTGACACCAGAAGTTTACATACGAATTAAAAAGTCACAAACACCTTTTCTGTCTGACTGTCTGAAGTTAAATCAGACCAAACCTCTTATGTTTCAGGTCAGTAAGAATCACAAAAAAGATTTCTATTAAATAAACACCATAATAACGAGAGAAAAATATCTCAGAAATTTATTTATGAATGTCTTCAAATTTAGAAGTGTACATGCTAGATCTACATCTACTCAGTATTTGCTAGCATTGCCTTTGAACTGGATGACTTTTGGGTTTCCTTCCACAGGTTTGCTGGAGTTCTGGTCCGTTCCTCCTGATTCCTCCAGATTTGTAGGTAATTTAGTAGTACAGAAGTACTTTTAAAAGCTCTGTCCCTCTTCAGTGTTCACCATTTTATTAAAAGCTGTTCTATTTAGGCCATCTGTTATTTTAGAAGTATAAATAAATAAGACACACTATCTTTTTGTTTTCACTACCATTCACCCAGAATGGATTCATGACGCTCTGTGGTTAAAACATCAGCAATCATTCTCCCTTTGGGAATTCCAGCGGTCCTGTATGATTCATTATTTGTTGTTTGATGACAAGCACTTGGAATTACTCTGACCATAGCGGGGAAAAAACCTAAAAACGCCACACTGCTGACTGCGCGAGGTCAAGCGCCGATCTCCACAGTGTTAACAAGCCAAGTGAGGGAGCTGCTGAGAAATCCCAGCATGGCTCCATCTTCTCTTTAAATGGACATAGACAAACTAAAGAGCATACATTACGTGGTGTGGACATAAATACACTTAAAAAAAAAACAACCAACTCCTCAGAGTGAAATATTTACTGTGAAGGAATGTGTTTCGAGATCAAACACCATCTCGTCTCTTCTGTGATTGCTGAATCATACCAGTGTGTATAACTTTGTGTTAAACAATAAAACTTATGATTAATTGTCGATTAATGATTTATTAAGTTCAAATTAAAATCTGGGCTGCACAATTGGTAGCACTGTTGCCTTGCAGCAAGAAGGTCCTGGGTTCGATTCCCGGCCCGGGTTCATTCTGCATTTAGTTTGCACGTTCTCCCTGAGAATGTGTGGGTTCTCTCCGGGTACTACGGCTAATTGGTTAATTGATTTCTCTAAATTCTTCCTAGGTGTGTGTGTGTATGGTTGTGTGTCCTGTCTGTCTCTGTGTTGCCCTGCGATGGACTGTCGACCCGTCCAGGGCGACCCCGCATCTCACCCACTGGAGAAAGACCAGCACCCCTCGTGACCCCACTAGGATAAGGGTGTAAGAAAATGAATGAATGAATGAATGAATGGATGGATGGATGGATGGATGGTTGGATAGTTCAAATTGATTAACTGGTAAAGTCTGCTTAGTGCTGTTTTTTGGCCGACATCCAGCAGATGGCGCCGCTTGTCTTCCTGAAGCGAAGTTAGGTAGTGGTACAGAATTAAAGATGGCGGAGCCAGAATACGAAAGAGAAACGGTCAAAACAGAAGAAGTCAGTGGGCGGCAACTTCTACTTGAAGAATGACATGTATGTGCTACGATGGTGAGGATGTGATGACAAAAGGACACAACGCAGAAAGATTGTAACACGACAGAAAGACGCCAATAAGCACCGTAGACTTTTGAGGGCTGCACATCATGAAGCGAAATTTTAACGTTCTTTTGAGAGCGACCACAAACAGCACGTCACACACTTTATTCTTTTCATCTTATTTGTCGTCGTATGTTTTAGAAGTGTTTAATAATGTGAGAAAACCACAACTGCACTGATTCAGTAAACAGAATCAGTTGTTGTCTGTCAGCTGTATTGATACAGCTGACAGACAACAATGTTAAGATGTTTTATTTTTTATTTTTAATTCAGAACATTTTAGCCCTTCATATTATGGAAAGATTGGATACAAGAGAAAACTACCGATGTCAATTAATCGTTAATGGATCGATAAGATTGCTCAGCTTTAGATTAACTCATTAATCTCTACTTAGATTGCGAGTGCGTACCTGTTCCTCGTGCAGCACCACTTGTCCATCAAGGGGGCTCCCGAGCGGCGCCACGGTGACGAACGGCTGCCAGACGCCGCTGATGGTCCTGGGGAAGACGTCATAGAGCTCCATGCACTGAATCTTGTCCCCACGCTCCTTCATGGAGTACAGGGTCACGGGGTTACACATGGCCACGTACAGCGTGTCTGCAAAAACACGAGCAGTGGCGACGTCACACTGGAGCTCTGTGGATACACCTTTAAATCCTTCCATCACTTCATCAAGTTTTTGTTCAGACAGCAAATGAAAGGTCATAAAATGTCCAGGTTGTTTCTTCTTTAGCTCAATGGATTTAAAAGTGCGGTCAGGCCTGCTAAAATGTCAGGAAGGCATAAAAATGACATCAGATTAAACTGTAAGTACCTTTAATCTGAGATTTTAGATTAATTTCTTTTTCATTAAGATGACAATAAATATTAGCAACATAAATACATCACTTAAGTATCCTAAATTTAGCCAGAGAGGCTAATTTTCATCTGTAGTCCCTTAGCAAGTTGATGGAAGGGATTAAAAACCTACAATTAATATGCATAACAACATACATGACCTGAAAGCAGTGTAATTTACAGTAAACATTTATCATAAAAATAAATATTATGATGACTATTTGTTATGGATATACCCTGAAATACAGAACTAAAAACAAACAGATCTCCTGGGGGCTGGAGGAGATGTACATATTTTAAAAAAGCTGTAATAAATATAGACAAAAAAGTGACCTTTTCTTGAAAAGAAATTGCTCATTCCTTTTGTGTAAAAGTGTGATGATGTCTTTTTTTATTTAAAAAAAGTTTTTCTTTCATCAAAAAAAGGCCAACTCAGCTTTAAACTTCTGAGTTAGGAGAGAATTTATTTATGCATTCATTTTTTAAGCTAAAATCTTTTGTTTAGCTGGAGCAAAGTCAGAAATGGCTCTCAGGGTGGAAAAGTTGTTGATTTCTGTACTAGGCAGGAAAAATTCAGAATTTATTATTATTGTGTTATTTTAAAAACCTGACATTTCAACAGAGGAGTGGACTTCTTTGTATCTTCTTTGTAATAATAAAGGGAATTTCTGGCTTTTACTTCAGAAATTCAGTGAAATAAAATGAAAACTTATTACTTGAGGCTTGTTAGTTGTGTGTGTGAATGCGGAATTAAACGCTCAGTACCGTCTAAGCTGACCACGTCGCAGATGATGTTCACTTCATTCATGGGAATCTGCCAGTGGGCCTTCTCCTCGCTGAAACTCAGAGTCCTGCTTTCCTGCCGACTGCTGGGATAATTCTGGACTCGCAGGAACGCCGGGCCCTGGAAGCACGTAAACACACACACACACACGCTGATACAGCATCGCTGGTGTTTAATGCTTCAGATAAAGTTTCTTTTCTACAAGTCAGACTTGAAATTTGTTGTTTGTGCAGAGATGACTGCATTAGCAAATGTATTTCTGTCTTTGTCACCATGGGAACTATGGCTCTGATTACAGGCAAAAATGAAAAGCTGAAGGAAAAACAAAAGTTTGTATGAAAAAAAAAAACGTTCTGCTGGCAAGTGTTTCAAAGTTGAGAAAGTAAGTCGATTCAGCTCTTTATTCTTTTACTCGATAGAAGTTGCAATAGCCTGGCTAATAAGAATCTGAAAAGTGTGGCGTGTAGTTCTCCGGGATGAATAAATCTTAGAACCACTACATTGGAAACCAGGTGTGTTAAACTGCAAACACAGACAGCTTGAGCTCAGTTAGACTGGATGTGGAGCATCAGGAAACATCATTTTCCAAGTCTCTTCATATGTACTCCATTGTGTTTTACTTTGACTGGTCCGTTGTGAAACAGGAACATGCTTTGATCTAATGTGATATTCTTATTTTGGCTTTTCTTCACTTGTAAGCCTTAATCATTCAATATTTTACTCTACTTGTAACAAATCTCTATGAAAGGATTCACTCACTTTCTCAGATGACTAGCAAGAAATATTGCACTTTAACACAACTTGAGATGTCCCATCATGTGGGAAACAGTGGATGAATTTAAGGGGTAAATATTTTGATCATTATTTGTGCACATCAAAATAATAAAAAGCAAAGTTGACTTCATGTTTTCCTTCCGTCTGGTCCCATATGCTGTTTGTATATCAGGCCTGTCACAATAACACATTTTGAGGGAAGATAAATTGTCACAGAAATGATTGCAATAACAATAATATTCTTATTTTGAGACCATATTCAACTAATATAATAATAATAGCGTGTTAATGCAAGTATACCTAATCATAGATCAAGAAACGTTCATTTCATGTAACACTGGAACCTGAAAACATTAGAAATATCCAAAATAAATAAAATAGCAGAAACAGCCTTAATTCAAATGGATTATGAAGTCTTGGTAACCAAAATGTCAAAACATAATAACCAGTCAGGGAAAACAAGCAAATCGTTGAGTTTTTCTCAAAATGGCAGCTTTTCAATGACATTAAAGGGGAGCGTCTCTTTAACGTCTGTTGTCAAAATGAAAATGATTGTGTTCATTTTAATTTATCATATGATTAATTGATGAATTGCTTATTGTGACGGGCTTTAAGTACCTTGACATCTATGGGGCGTGTCTCAGTGGGACAGAGCAGCTTGCGGCGAGCGTTGCCACCTTGGTTTAACGTCCAGTATCCCGTCATCCTGACTTCCGGCAGCGGCAACCTGAAGACAATAATCGAGTCAGGCCGGACACACACACGCACACACACACAAAAAGTCATTTCCTAGGGGATTAAAACAAAGAGCTCCTACATGTGCGCACAAATTGCTCTGTTCTGATTTTTCATCTTGGATAATTATGGGTGGAACTGCTTTTGATGCCCACATAAAATGAAAAACAAACTTCTGGCCTTCGAGGGCTCAAAGCAGGAGCCGCAAAATGATATCAGATGACAGCTTTACTCTGCTGGGACGGGGGCTCCTAGAAAACACACGCTCGTCTTTTAATCCCCGCGTTCCCTGGGGATGGAAAAGCCAATATATGCAGAACAAATATCCTCATGTGCTCAGTCATGTCTGAGCAGATGTTTACTGGTTTTCCCATGAGTCATTACTGGAGCGCGGCCACGGGGGCTTATTGGCTGCAGGTGGGGTGAAAAGATGCATCCTGACCACAAAACACACACATTCCAAAGAAATTGGGGAGGGGTTGGTGTGTGTTGGTGGAGAGGAGGGGAGGTGGACTCGAGAGGAAGGAGGGTTCCGACCACCGTAAATAAATCTATGAATAGAAAGGCAGCGAGACGGGCAAGACGAGCCGTTTCATGTTTTCCATGTCCAAAATTGGGAATCAGGAGACAAAATATTTGCCTTTATGTACACAAGATGTGAGCGGAGGCCACTGCTGACATAAACTGTTCAAGATGGAGCAAAGAAAAGGGGGATTGGATAACAGAAACGGCAGCAAACATCATCCAGATTAGGGGTCAGTGACCTCTACTGCCCTGACGGCCATTTTGGCTTTTGATCAAGCTAATCAAAAGTTGCTAATAGCCATAAAAGCAACAAAACTTGTGGAAATAAAACAGCTCGCTTTTATAAGACGTATGATAAGATTTAAGTTGAATTTTTTGAAATAAAGATCAGTTGTAAATTTTTTTTAGATTTAGTGCATTTTCTTCAATAGAAAATTACATTTTTGCAAATTATGATGTAAAAAACAGTCAGCAGTTTGCACCTTACTGATTAAAAAAAAAGGTTGTTCTTTATAGTATTAATTATTGATGCACTGATCCACTTGTTTCACTTCTGATACCGATGCCAATATCTGAGCTTTAGTATTTTTAAAAAATATCAGGACCAATACTGATATTAATATCAGATCGGTGCATCTTTGGAATTAGCATCATTCTTGGGAAAAATGTTTTGCTTACAAATTGCATGAAAATGTCTGTGGAAAAAACAGCTAAAACTGTCATTCATAGAATAATTATGTTTAAATTTTAAAGCATTGCTTAGTTATTTGGGTAAATCTAAGAGCCACAACAAAGAGCCTCAAGTTGCAAATCCCAATCTAAATATTGGGTTATTGTCGTTCAAGGAAAATACTTGTTTCTGTTCTGCTCATTATGTTCTTTTTCTTTCAAAACTGAATGTTGACTATAAATGTGTCAAATAAAACCACAGGAGACAGAAGAAACAAATATTTTCCTTTATTTAAAAGAACAAATCTGTACATTATCTGAGACATTTAGTGGATAGTGGAATCATTTTTATCGTTATCGTTCTAATAAATAACAATTTTTATCGTTCTAATAAATAACAATTTATTAGAACGATAATAAATAAATAGCAATTTGTTAGAACGATAAATTCTAGTAAAAAACTGTTATTATTAGAACGATATGTGAAAGATGTAGGCAACACGAGCCTCTTCCAAGCATCTCAGATTTCCACTGTTATCAGTCGGTCAGTATTTACGGAAACCTTCTGCTGGCAAACCAGCTGCAGAAAATGAGTAGAAATGCACAGAAAAGGATAATCATTATCTAATCAGTGAACATATTATACGTTAAAGGCTATCAGGCTACACTGACACCAACACTCTTCAGTGCAGATGTTGTTACTGTGGGAAGAAGACAAAAGGTTACTACTTTCAGTCTCAGTAAAGTGTTGCGGAATGACTTCTCTCACCTCTGGCTTCATTTCTAGAGAATTTGGACAAGTCAAGGCATTTATGTAGTTCATAATAAAATAATAAAGATGGTGTACAGCAACTTTGAATGTATTCAAAGTAGGAGGAAATCCTCCACAAATGTTCTGATGGAAAGTATGTCGGTAATGGTTCTGATGCATTTTTTATTTTTTTACTGCTTTCCAGACTTAACTTCTGGATATTTTTCTGTATTTTTAAAAGAAACTCTGGCCATCTTAAATCAAAATATTAACCTGTAGCCTGATTACAAATAGTCAGGTTTCTGTGTGAATCAACACAAAGATAAAAGCCACTTCCAGTGGAACTCGTCATGTAAGGAATGAATCCTCCTACACAATAAACAGGGAGTCTTTAAAGAGCTGTTGGTAGTTGAATGATGGTAGTTTTGCATCCTTTCCAAAATTTCCAAAGAGTAATTATTTTAGAGCTTAGCTTGACAGTTTAAGAAATGAAGTTGCAATTTAACCTGAATTTAGAGTTGCTATTATTTTCCTTCTTCTTTGTTTTGGCTGATATTATACATGTAGTCAAGAAGTCAAATAGTAAACTACTGATGGTTAAGATGTGAAATAGAGGTGTGGTTTAGCAAATCATAAAGAATTCCAATTTAATTTAAACCAGTACGAAATCTACTGAATTTATCAAACATTGTAAGACTTTTGCCATCATTATCTAATTGTAGATATACTTTACAATCATTTGTACTTTGTTGAAATCTGTCTCACATCTCTAATGGGGGATTTTCTTGCACCACTGGAGCTGACCAATCAGAATAAGAGGTAATAAAGCAGAACTGATGTAACTATCAATCAAGAATGTTAATGTACAGCCTGAATGTTTTTTCTTTTCAGAACAGCAAGTTAAGTGAGTTGCCTGTCCCTGAATGTGTTAGCATGAGCTGCTTTTGGGGTCTTACTCCTTTGCCAGATTGACAGAGGTTGGCTTTGCTCCGATGGGAATGCCGTGTTTGTGCAGAGCCTCGATCAGAACGTCCCGCGCGTCCTTGTTGTACGAGTCGAAGTCGAATACATTCCTGACCACGTTGGCGAGACCCTCGTTGGGAAATTTCTGTTGAGAAGGGAAGAGTGAAAACAAAGACGAAATAAATACAAGAAAATAAATAAATAAATAAGTGTGTGAACAATTAAACATTCATATTTGTTGTATACATTTACCAAGGTTAGGGGATACGACTTAAAAAGAAAATCGGATTTTTTTCATATGTCATACGTCTGATGTTAATTGTTTTTCTCTCTCCTTCTTTTTTAAAAAAGAAATTGAAAAATGACAAAACATTTCTAAAATATGTCTTTTATTTTAATACTCCCTTCTGATTTGTACGATGAAGTAATTATGGAGAATATAGTCATAATATTAGAAAAAAGATTCACTTTCATTTAACTAAAGGATTTATTTAAAGAAGAAATATTTTTCATTGCTTACTTACTAGCTTCATTGTTTTTTTAGAAAATCTCACATTTGATGCAAACAACAAAGCTATAAAAAGCCAGAACAATTACAGAGAAAGCAAATTAGCTGTTTATTTTGGTCATTGAACACACCCTACCAAAATATTACCATGTTGTGCTAATGGATATTCATGTTTTATTATAATTTTTTTTTAAAATTCACTTTAAAATGAAGTCAGAGGAATAACAGAAATGTAAGAAGTTGATTCAAATTTGATTATTTTCTAACATTTTCAATGACTCAGGCTGCCAGAGAAGTGAGAGAGAGAGAGAAATTATAATTTAAGAAGCTGCAATTAATGTGTGCTTTTCAAAATTCTATGCTGCAAAACAATACAAACCAATAAAAGCCCAACGTTCCTGTTGAGTGGGAGCAAGATTCCAACCAGACTGTAAACTAACAACAGTTTCAGCTTTAGTATGTCATTTCAAATCAGTGTTAGTCTGCCATCTTGATCTGACCAAATACACTTTAGCACAGACTTCATAAGGGTATTGTAACCTATAATAAGCACCAAGGGACAGTTAAACATTCAAACCACGTTTACTGACAACATTAATGTCAGTTAAACAGGGCAATACATTTTTCCACTATCAATAGCAGCCGGATCCAGATGAACGTCTGAAGGACTACAGACTATTGATTGAGACTGCCTGCTGCCACGCAGGGATCATTATGACAAAAGGTGAAACAGTAATTACAGCCAACAGCAGCCGTGACTTCTAAGGAAGCCATTTTCACTCCCAATAAATTACACCCTAACTACCCCACTCCAGCAGATATCAATAACGGAGGTGATGGATAACTGAGCTATGGTCTCAGTGGGAAAATAAGACATAAGGGTGTTTCTCTGTGGGCTGGATTAGTGAGACTCAGCAGTGCAAGATAGAAACAGAAGAGCTACATAAAGGTTTTCTAAGGAAATTCTGATCATTTTTTATATATTCTCAATAAATGCTGATCCACACAGCAGGTGGACCTCACATATCAATACTTAATGTGACTTAAAGGGGCAGTATGATGTGTTTTGGAGCCACTTAGTGCCATTTTATAGCACAATCAAGTAACTATGTTACCTGTAGTTGCAACAAAAAATGCTATATACATCAAACATGACTTAAAAGAAATTTAACTGTGTAATTGAATGCCTTGAAATTGGGCCTCTGTCTCTTTAAAAACTCCTGCTTTTTCTAAAACTCCGCCTTCAGGAAGTTGTCACATTTTAAGGATGATGTGGACGCCCTGTATATTCTTTCTCATCCAGGAACAACAGTTGTGAAGTTACTTGACTGTTCTACGGTGTGATACGGGAGGGAGGGGTGGAGTCCACCAGATCAGCCCATCTTCTAAAGGATCAGCTTTGGGACAAGCTCTCTTTGACCAAAGCAAACAGCATAGACAAAGAGCAGGTTTATCTTATTGAGCGAAAAATCAGCAAAGGTTTTCCAAAGCTGGCCGCATCAACATTATGGATGCCTCTTGAGAAAAACAAAACCTAAAAATGATCCTGTGAGGTATCTCCTATGTGTGAGATTGTCTTATATAACCAGGATAGTGTGAAACCCAGACATCACACCTTATTGTGCGACAGTATATTTTCCGCCGTGCATGTGTGTGAGGGGTTTTTCTCAGTATTCACTGCGGGGGCAAGGGAACAGCCTCTACCCTCCACGGTGTGGCAAAGTCGTGAGGTCCCTCTCCTGCATTATTAAAGCGTCTCGCTCTGCAGGACTGAAGGCGGACAAACGCGCTGAATAATTCACAGAAAGCCATCTGACATTAAACGATCAGGAGAAAACTGGTTACAGGCTCGCAGGTGTGACTCCTCCCACCTGCAGGTGCTTGACGATGTTGACCACCTCGCGGGTGGAGTATGGGTAGGTGATGGTGCTCTGGTCGGCCATGGACCTCAGCTCGCCGAAGGCGCCTACCAGCTTCTGCAGCGTGGCTTCGGGCACGTCGGGGCCGTACTGCTTCAGCATGGCCAGCTCTGCCTGGGGCTTTGGGTTGTCCACAGCGTGGCAGCTGAATATGTCCCCTGTCCAATACACACACAAGGGATTTCTCTGTTCGTTTACAGCATTTTACATCGGAAAACAGTAGGGCTGAAACAATTAATCGGCTTAAGCACAATGAATCGATTATTGAATTAATTGTTAACTAATTTAGTCATTGATTAATCATTAACTGGAGTACAGAGTCAAAAAGAGGCTGTTTACTGAAAAAAATCCAACATATTCAGAGTAGTAAATAACCCCAAACTGTACACATTGTAAATTTAAGGTTGAAAAACATCTTTGTCTTTTACCCAAAACTCCTCAAGTGGTATTTTTCATACATTCACCTGGTTAAAATTGACTAAAGGAATGTTATTTTATGGCATTTTAAGCAATAAAACATTTATTTTCTTATTTATTAAGGGAATTGAAATATGTATTTGCCTCTTTAATGTATTTATAAAAGGCCTAAGTAAGTAAATGAAAACGCTTTAGAACTTGTAAATCTTTTATCCAATTAGTCATCAGAATAATCGCTATATCATTCGATTATAAAAATAATTGTTAGTTGCCGCCTTATAAAACATTCAACAACTTACACAGAAATAAATTCTGACTGCTCAGCCTTTCCTGAGGCTCCAGTCAAGTTCTAGTCATTTATTTCAACTTTATTTGTACATCACATTTTAGCTACAAGACACTTCAAAGTGCTTTACATCATAAAAACATTGTACAGTCACCAATTGTGACTATGACCCTGTCATTTTATTTTTGTTTTTATGCATTTCTCCGGAAAATACGTTAAAGTTACACACAATCTTTCTATTAATCAGGTGACGTCAAAAGGCAAAAATGTTACTGAACCCATGATGTCGTTTGCATACCTAACGCTCCAAAAAAGTCGTTGCCTAGGAACGGGAAGCCGGGCCTGTTAGCCAGGACTAGCATCCTGAAGTCTGGGTGCATCACTATGACGTTGGCCCTCCTGTTGGCTTCACATGGATCTACAAAGAAAAAAAAGTAAAAGAGTCGCATGATCAAAAACAGCAGAGAATTACAAAAATACATTAGGTATAATTGTGTCATTGCTAGCTTAAAAATACAACAAAACACAAAACTCAGGACTTCTCACTCTAGCACCATAAGATTCCCACTTTTGGTGCTTTTGTTCCTTTATATGGAACCATTAGTTCTGGCTTTTTTGTCCGCCAACACTTCCAAACGTACCTGAGACGATCCGGCGGCCGTCAGCCAGGATCATCTCTCCGCTCTCCACCAGAGTTTTCAGGATGCAGGTGACGTTAGTGGGAGCTTTGTCGGCCTCGTCGATCACAAGGACGTGGCCGTGCTTCACTGCCTTCACCTGAAAACAAGGCCAACACCTGACTTCGACTGTTCGCTAACCTTCTGTGGTCAACAGAAAACAAAGCTAATCAGGGTAAGAAGCAATAGAAAATTGATTCCTGAGTTAACATGCGTCTCTCAAACTGACCAGGGGAGAATCCTCGTAGGTGATGATACCGTCCCGCACAGAGGGCTGCAGGGTTAGAGTCTGAACGGTTGTGTCTCTGAAGGAGGAAACAGGTTTAGGTATAGCAATGAACAGCAAGAGGCAGATGGACTGCCAGGGTTTCCCTCAGTGCATTATAAGCCTGGCGGGTCACCAGGCTTTATTTGCAACCCCACCATTTTTTACACCATTAACCATAGAATGGTACAAATTCCAAAAATAAATGCGCTAGGATAAGATGGTTTTCCAACTGAATTAAAATGTAAATATTTGGCAAAACTGCAACGGAAACACTTTTTCACACGAGTCACGTGATCAACAATCGTAAGTTGTTGCTACTGGGGAAAACCATGAAGACGACGACAGGAAGTGGTAGGAGGATGATGGTGCTGCATGGTTTTTAATGACTTATTGCGCAAACAAACTGATTCACATGATTTTAATTGCGTTTCTTATTTCATGGAAACACTGCGATAGATAATTGTATATTTTCTACATCAGAGGAATATTGAGAAAGTTTTGCGCACATCTGTGATGGAAAAGCAGCTTTTGTTATGAGATTGAAAGGGCAAAAACCTCCAAATGGAAAGCAATCAGCTGAGGTGGTTTAGTAATCCTGTCTTGGGAATGTCTCAGGAATTATCTGAAGAACAGACGGATGGAAGGAAATTAACACTAATGTAACTTTTTGTGCTTGCCCTCTAACTTTTATCCAAGCTTCCAGCTGTTTGTCTGAAAGATTCTTTTTGTCCGTTGTTTCCTCTTATGGAATAACAGCTCAACAGAAGAGGGAATTAGGATGCAGTGAAAACTGGTCAGTAATATTTTTAGGCCTTGCTGACTGAAAAGGGGATGAGAATCAACACTCGAGGCTCCAATAAATCCCAATAGCACAGCAAAGAAGCATCACTTCCTGTTTAGAAGATGCAGAATGTTGACAGAGCATCGCCTGGCCATGAACATTGACTTCCATCAGCCACATAAACACTATAAAAGCCAGTGATTCACCAGTGTCTAGCGTCATCCCTCCCACCGTCACACCTCTGAAACCGCTCAGTCTTGCTCTGTGACCCAGGCTGTCCCAGTTTCCTCCCTAGCAGGGAGCCTCTCTCCTGCTTTTCTGAGCCACATCTCTGTAGACTTTCAGTCACAAGCTCCCCAAAGCCTCACACACACACAACTTCTCCTGCCTCTGTCCTGCTCTAATATTAGCTGCTGCTACAGCAGCTAACCAGGACACGGTTATATTCAGCTCCACTTTGACTTTCACAAGACTTTGACCAAGTACACATATAGGAGCGGAAACTGGTCTAACGTGTGTGCATGTGGATGCGTCGTTGGCGGACCTTCCAATACCTCAAACACCAAAGATGATTTTCTACAGGCGTGGCAAAAAAGAAAGCACACCCACTTTCAGTTGAAGGCTTTTTGCATATATGAATGCAACAAAAACTTTCAGCCTCCATTTGGAAAGTTTGACAGATTCTTGGAGATCTCCAAGTCTACGTAATGGTTCCACAATCTCTGGGGTATACAAGCGGAGGCTGCTGTTATATTCATGCCAGCCTTGCTAATCGCTACTATATTAAAGCTTTCAACACTAACACTAATGGATGTGACTAGTCTAAAACATTTAATGCCTTACTATTAACATAGTACAGATTAATCGCAATATCTATTTTGACTTTCTCCTGTGGAGGGTTACTTACTTCACAACAGCGAGTTACACTATCTTGTACTGCAGTCAGCAAAGCAGAGACGCAAACACAAGTGAAAGCATGAGCGAGGAAATTCAGACTGGTGTGTTTAGTGGAAAATTTCACTTTAAAAAACACCCTGATGGATGTTTGGATAAAACCAAGGTGAGTAGGTAGATATTAGTAATTATGTACAAATCGCAACAATGAATTATCCTTCCACCAAAGCATAAGCAGGTTATTATTAACATTTCTAAATTTACGTTTCAAGCAAAAATGGCTTCTCTTAAACCTTCCTGAATATAAAAACAGATGTTTGGTTTGAGACAACAAAGCTTTTTCTTAAGCACTTTTTGAAAGCATCCATATTTATATTTCCATAATTAATGGATTGACAGTATAGGCGCCGGAACAGGGGGGTGGGAGGGTGGGGGAAATATTAGGTTGTCCTGCTGCTCTAAATTAGCATTGCTGGAGGATATTTGACATCTATTTTATTATTACTTAATGTTCCAAATATTTGATCAGTCGTGATTTTTGTCATATCTATCTTTCCTCGGCATAGTTGTATTGTGTTTATTTTGGACTTTTAACAAGTAGCTGAGCACAGGGCGCCCACAGCTGTACACACTGTGTGTACTTTGAGATTTTTTTTTAAAGTACCGGTAATACAGAAAAGAATCATTTTTGAATTTTTTTTATTATCTAACCCTCTTTACTATTAACATTTAGGAGAAAAAAAGATCTATTGTGTCAAAACATCTTGTACATAGCGAGTCTGTGTGAGTCCATGGAGGTGCGCACGTCAAAGCCTAAATGTTATTGGTCAGTTTACTTTTGTCAATTTGCCAGCTTGGCGCCTTTTCTCTAAGCTAAAAATGAACGAGCGGAGTTTGAATCCTCCCGTAGTTCTAAGATTGGTCGTTTGGATCCTGCCAGAACTTTCTCTGTGTGAGCGGTTCTGGGGGGTCGCCGGTTTATGAGCTTTTTGTGTGTGAAGGGGTGTGTTTGCGTGTGTGTGGTATGGCAAGCTGAACTTCCTTTTTCAGCTTTAGACAGCAAAGGGAACCCAAGTTGAAGCATGTTTCCAGGGGAAGCCTTTTTGGGTGACCCTCACCTGTGGAGCTGGAGGTACTCTCTGGGTCTGTTAAGAAGATGCAGGAACCGATCTACAATCTTGTTCTTACCGACGCCCTGGACAGGAACGCAGACACAGAAATCAGAATAATGTAAAGAAATTCAAACAACATGAGCTCACATTGGTCCCAGGCGCTGTGGACACACAGTCAACCACAGCAGGCGTCATGGATGGATGTCAACAAACGGTTACTGAGACTGGACAGCAGTGTTTCCCATGCTGGTCATCAAGTAGAGATGGCACAGTTACTTTGAAAAAGTAACTTGTTTAGATTACTGATTACTTAATTTGGAAAGTAACTAAGTTAGATTACAAGTTACTATCAGCAGCTGCTGACAACAACACTCAAAATTACATTGAGTTTTGCAAATACTTATATAATTGCAAGTTATATAAATAAGTGATGTTTTATAATGGCAACATCAAAAATGTATCTCCACTTATAAGGTTGAACTGAAGGGGAGACTTTAGTAATTTGAGTGTTTTTGTGTGTCTACTGTTGTCTGGAAAACTCTAAATATGACTGTCACTGTTGTCAAGCCACACTGTCCTGTGTATATTAGACGTTTCCCTGCCTTGAAACTCCTAACTCAAGTGTTTGCAGTTCAGCAAATGCCTGTTAATTATCCATCAGTTGAAATCAGCTGGGCTGAAGCGGGAAACATGGACCATGCAGGGCAGTGTTCCTTGAGGACCAGGGCTGGGAAACACTGCCGTACAGGACATTTTATAAGAATGTGTTAAACCTGAACATTTTTTTTAAAAAATTTCTCAAAATTTTTTAAAACAAATGTATGAAAAGTGTGCGCTGGACGTCTAGGGACATTATTCTGCTTTAGGATGAACGTCTGCCTCAGATTGGAGTGTTCAGCCGAGTCCATCAGGTGTTCTTCCTCCGACTTATTTATATTTCCAATAAAGAAAATCAAGACTGTACCAAGCCTGTGCTAAGTAAAACATGGTGGCTAATTTAGAGCATAAAGTCATGTATAACCTTGTCCTGTTTTCACGCATCACAGAATAACCCTCCATAAACCAGGCCTTGGTCTGCAGCCTCATGATTTGTTCCGCTCTGACAACGGCATAAACAGGCCGTAATCTTTCTTTACGCGGGCCATAGCTGTGGAGGAACTTTTTAGGAGATCCACCATCAGTGTGCTGACAGCAGACTGTTCCGGGGAGAGCCTGTGGTGTCCCCCCGGTTTTGACGGTGCTTTGTTTTGACAGCGGGGTAAAGGGGAACTCCCACTGGCTTCCCACGGAGGCTCCGGAACCTCTGGGCCGGTCCGTCACCGAGCCAGTGAGCGGCTTTGACAGCTCTTAGCGTCTCAGCGTCGCCCCGCTGCATGTTCGTGCGCTCTGGGTTGCAAATGGATTCTCCCGCTCTCACGCACGGAGCTCCTCTGGGGGGAGGATATCACACCACGGTCACTTCTCTCTAACCCTGCCCACTAGAGCTGTGGGGGACACTCTGGGACCTGGAAGCGGTGGTACATGTGTCCTTCTACCAGCAGTGCGTGTTGGAGGGTGACTACAGCCTGTTTCATAACTCTTCCCTCCACGGTCAAGTAGAGCTGACGTGTGTCCTGTATTACGGTCCAAACAGAAAACAGCTAACCCTGCTGATATGGCTGAGAATTACGTAGCGCCATCTTTATTATTTTCACAGTTCCACTTTTTCACTTTCAATTTTTCTGAATTCCACTTTTTCTCATTTTAGTCACATTTATTAACCTAAAAAGTACATAATTAAGGTGCGAATGAAAAAATATGATTAAATCAATTGAGGTCAATATTTTCTGTTGTTCTGTGCCACAAATGAAACAAGCTACTGTTTGTTTTTTGTAAATTAGTTACATTTTTTAAAAAAAATTAAAAATTCCATTAATTTACACTTTTTCTGTTTTTATTCTTCTAAATTATGTATTTTTTTATTTGTCCATATTTTTCAACCAAAAAAGTACGTAATTATAATGTGAATGAAAAATATATAACAAATCAATAGCTAGAGGTCTACATGTCCCCTATCCCGGCTGTTTGTTTCTATGAAATCTATTTGATTTTTTTCCAATTTCCGTTTTATTTTTCATTTTCTGAATTCTATTTTTTCCATTGTATCCATTTATTTTCCCAAAATGTACGTAATTATGGTGTGAATGAAAATAAGAAATACATTTTCCAAATTCTGACGCATGTTTTTTAATAAATGTTACTTTTTTTCCCCCTTTTATTTTTCTAAACTCCAATTTTTTCTGCGTTTTAACCACTTGTTAACCCAAAAACAAGTTTGTTTTATTAACCCATTTGCTCATTATGGAGCAAATGATAAAAGAATGAACCAATCAATAGCCAAAAAGTTTAATTTCCTCTTATTCTGTATCACAAATGAAACAAACGGCTGTGAACATTACTTTTACAAGATGTTAAAAAATGTTTCCCCCCTCATTTTACTGAAGACCTCAAACATTGTGAGCAAATCTAAGAATCACATGTTTCAACTTAAAAGAAACCCCTCCTTTCAAAAATGCTTTAGAAATACACATGAAACAAAAAACGCTTTAAGAAGTGAAAGGTTCTGCACAATTCCACAACAATAAGGACTTTTTTTTTTCCATCTGTCACAGGAATCTCCGTTGAAGTAATGATGTTTGTGTTTTTTGTATTGCTTTCAGTCTTGAAAGCAATACAAACTGCAGCTTTGTCCCTGAAAACGTCGGTGTGCATGACAACATGACACTGGGGTGTTTTACCCACCTGGTTCCCCACCAACAGGAGGTGTTCTCCCAACAGAAAGTCTTTCAACATGTCCTCCATCACCGTCATGTGCTGCATAGACAAACACAACATGTGAGAAGGAGCTCAGAACGGACCGCGCCCGTGTCCCTTCTTCTTCTCATAAATATGCTTCTAACTCTGAAAGCTAGGTCACTGCAAAAGTAGGGCACCCTCTCTCCACTCATCCATTCTTGTGCTTTTTCACCCTCCAACATGGAGAAAAGGGGCAGGGCGAAGACTGGGAGCAGGGCATGAATCTGGGTCACACGGCTCGGCTCGGCTCGAGCTTTATTTCCTGTGTTGGCCCTTTTCTGGACGTCCTGCGGTCTGGTCGCAGTGGGCAATGCCGACCAATGCCGGAGACGAAGTAAACAAAAACCAGAATATGTAGAGATGGCTAGATCAATCTCTGGTGAACTCTGCAGGTTTTGTCTTCTAATCATCGGGAGCTGATAGATGTGGTGGTTTAAGCAGCTCATCTTTGGTCACAACCAAGCAATGGATCATACCTGAACATGAACCTTAACAGAGATCATAAAAAGATTGGGAATATCTCCTCACTGCTATAATTGCCAGTTACAACGGCGTATTAGGTCCATTGTAGATAGCAAAAAAGGAATCCATTTGTGCCAAAAACGTCGGCTTACAAAAACTTTTTCATTTATCTAACATTTTTTGAGATAAATGTTTTTATTTAAACATTTATCTAAATGTGTAGATAAAGCTCAGGACATTTTCTGGAAAAAAAGGGAAATGTTTGAGTTTGAAAAATCCAAAACTTAGTAGAAAAAACTCAGAAATTTTCTAGAAAAACTTTGGACATTTCTGAGTTTGAAAAGTTGAAAATGTTCTAGAAAAATCTATATGATTAATCACAGAGAGTTTTCAGATACAATTTGGGAACTTCAGAGTTTCAAAAGTCTAAAGTTTTGAACTTTTGAAATTAAACATTTAAAAGTTATCCCTGGAACATTTCTGGGATTAATGTAAAAATTTCTGAGTTTTTTTTTTCTCTAGAGCTTGTCGAGACGATAATCATTTAACCCTACAAACATTTTTCAGGTGATAGAAGGATGACTTGTGATTGTCTTGATATGACTCTGAAGGTTCAAGTCAAGGTCCGTCACTACATCCAAATTTCAGACCTGATCACTAGTTCAGGTCTCTTGATCATTCTTCTTCAGGTCCAAAGATAATAACTTCAGTTTTTATAGCAACAACTCTCTGCAGTTCAACTGTTTTGGCACTGTTTGACTAAAAGGGCCAGAACTGAGATGGGTTTAGACAAAAATAATGCAGAACTAAACAAATTTACCCGAAAATGTCAAAATTTGCACAAAAACAAAAATATAGAACCATAGTAAACTTATTAAGCCAGTTTATCGGCAAAAAATAGTTGATTTGGAGGTTAGTTACACTTTAAACCCGCAGATTATCAGCTGATGCCTAAAATATAAAAAACTAGATGGTGATGTCATGGCAAAAGAACCTCATCTTGATCCAGTCTATAAAATCTACATAATTAGGGACATGAAAAGTGGCACAAAAAATTCAATTAATGTTCAACAAATTGTGTTTTTTTTTATAGTGAATGGACAGAGCAACCTTGCTGTCCGCTGGATTACCTGAGGGTTGTCATAGAAGAGAACATCTGGAACCTTCATCTTATGGTCCGGGTTGTAGACGGGAGCGGACACTTTGCCGATGGTCAACACGCCATCCTGGACCACACCTGGAGGCAGACGGAGAGTAGCCATGATGGACACAGCTGGTAAAATAAGTGTTGAACGTGGCAATATTTTTTTTCTGTAAAGATCTTTCTAATATTTCAATTGACATAGATTGAAGTGAAAGATGTCTAAGAAAATTAGTGCACACATCAGGTTATAGCTACAAAAAGTTAATTTTTTTGGTGAAGACAACTTTAAGTTGTGGTTGTAATGCAAACAGGTCCAAGGAGTTTGAATCCTGCATTCTTGTGGAGCAGATGAAAAAAAGTGAATGAAAACTTGATTTTAACTCCAACATGTCAAAGAATACATTTGGAAGACAAGAAGCAACGCTAGGGGAACCTAAAACTCAGGAAACTATTGGTGGCTTTAGTTGTTTTGTTAGTTTGTCCTCAACTGACCTCAAATTTTGTGATTTTATAAAAGCAAAAATAATATCAAAAATCATCAAATTTTATTTGTATAGCACATTTCAGCAGCAAGGCATTTCAAAGTGCTTTACATCATATCAAACACAGAAACACAATGCAACACAGAATCAACAATCAAAACAGGACATTAAGTCAGGTTCCATCAATAAATTTGTAATTGATTACGTTTCAAATACAATCCTAAACAGGTGGGTTTTTAGTCGAGTTTGCATCCATAAAAGGTTTATCTGTTACACTCCTACTGTGTTATATGGAACAAAATACCTGTTGCTATTTTTATTTAATGTCTAAAGTTGTTCTTTTTCTGTGAACAGGTTTGCTCAGTTCACTGTTTTTCTTGACTGGCACATTGAAGGTGTGCTGTGACCTTCCAACACCTGATGTGGATTTCGGTCAAAATGGGCTTTTTTTCTGTTGTTTAATTTTGGCCAGAAAACTGCAATTGGTGCACCTCTAGTTATGAATAATAGTCTTTGAGATCCAGTAGCAGTAGGTGGGACTCACAGCTGTGGTCCCGTGTTTGTCCAGCAGGATCTGCAGCGTCCTGTATGGAGCAGTTGCTGAGGGCCTTCTCTAGAGAGGCCCGGGCCAGGCTGGGCAGGAACCTAAACACACATTTAGAAACGTTACACGACGAAGCAAAAATACATAAAAGATCATGTTCATTCAAACTGAAACGTGACTAAACATACATGAACAATTTGCCTAATGGATCCCAGCACCAACAAAGGACTAAAAGCGGAATATATTTTCTTTATGGGCTTTTATTCTGAGACTTTTTTCTTATTATTATTTGGCCTTTTATTTATACAAGACAAACCTCAATGAGAAAATAAATTCTCATTTTCAAAAACCACTTGTAAGGAAGAAGAAAGGAAGGAAGGAAAGGAAGCTAGGAAGACAGAAGAAAGGAATAGGAAGAAAGGGGGAATGAAGGAAGGAAAGAAGTAAGTAAGAAGAAAAGAAGGAAAAAGAGAGAAAAGACGACTTGTTGAGACTTTAGAACTTGCTTCTGTAACTGAAGCTCATCTTTATCTCTACAATAATGAGAAATGTGGACCCTTACACCGTTACTAACTGCTGTTTGTTTGAAGCAATGAAACTTCAAAATTATCTCAACAAATGATCTTTATTAAACAAGGAAGTGGCTGACTAAGCTGTTTAACTTTCTTTTTTAAAAGAAGAAAGTTTCTTCCGATTCTTCATCAATTAGCCTACACTTTTTTTAGGTGCCACGATGTGTGTGTGTGTGTGTGTGTGTGTGTAGGCTCACCTGGAGAGACAGGCCTTGTTGACAGCGTGAGAGATGCTCTCATCAGGGTACTGGGAGAGGCGGCGGCAGATCCTCAGCAGCTGTCTGGTGGACAGGGACGAGGCTAGAGACTGCGCCTGCGGAGACACTCTACAGGTTACCATGACGATACGGAGGGGTAGGAGGCTGGGGGGACACCGATAATGGGCGGCGACAGACTCACGGTGGGGTCGTTGGTCTGACGGAGGCTGTGTGTGAGGTGCAGCAGCCGCTCCGCTGCTTCCTCTGGAACACCGGGGACCTGAGGACGGAGACAGACAGACTGAGGAGAAAAAAACAAAACAGACAGACGGAAAGAAAATAAGAAAGTTTTAGTGTGTGGGACTCACCAGTCCCTGTATGAGGCCTGACTCCTCTGCTTTAGCCAGAGGAGAGACGGAGTGGTAGAGGAACATGGTGAGCAGCTCTGGGCCGAGCCACTGCTGCTGGCCCCTGCTGCTGCTGGTGGAGCTGCTACTGGCCCCCACTACCGGGGGCTCTGCCAGGGCCAGCACCCGGAACGACGGGTGGATGGGAAAAATGGACCTGGAAACACACACATACTGAGTAACAGCTGCACACGAGCAGCAGAAGACACCGTCCAACATCTGTTTAGCCATGTCCAAGCTGAGGAAGTGGGAGGGAGGGTTACCACTCTAAATGAGTGTGTGTGTGTGTGTGTGTGTGTGTGTGTGTGTGTGTGTGTGTGTGGTTGTCTATCCAATTTATGTCCGAACTGAAAGGACGACTTGTGACAGCTGGCTGTGAGCTCCTCTGATTCAAGAAGACAGCAAAGTCCATTTCCATCAAACCACAGAGACGCCCACGCCGGATATATTTACTCTGCAGCCACCGCAGGCCGAGGCGGCCGCTAACCATCGCCCTCATCGCTGGCTGTGATCAGGGTAGGAAGTGGAGAGGGCAGTCTTTAAGTGCCTGACGAATCGAATCCGATTTTTAGCGTCACGATTCGATCCAGAAACCAATTTTTCTAGAGATTCTGTTTCCATTATGTGACTGGCAAAAGGAACAAAGACAGCGTAAACAAATAGAACATTTATTTAAATAAATTCTATACTGTATCAAAGTCCATCAGCTTATACTTAAACAAAAAATTTAAGTTTGTGCATAAAAATTTGTGCATAAAATTCTGTAACTTAAGTTACCAGTATTAGGTTAGCTTAGGTGCCTGGCTTTTACTTAAAGAGGCAGTATCATGTAAAATCGACTATTTTGAGCTTCACATCATGTTATAATGTTATTCCCTCCTCAAAAGCGTACCTGGAGTCATTCTTTCATGCATGTTTAAGAAATTTATTCGCCTCCCACGCCAACCATTCAGCTGTGCAAAACGGCTGGGTGAACCTAGCTCTGCCTTTGAGGACGAAGCTTTTTTTTAACTGCACTTATCTGTAACTTTTGCATTTCACTTATTTTTGTTAATTTATTCAATTCAAAGAGAGAGTTTCAAATGTATTCATCAGCGGGTTTCAGCAAGTAAAGCTTAAGATTTTATAAAACCTTTTTTAATAGCACCATGAATGAAATTTAAGACAAAAACCTAAAAATATAGGGGATCCTTCTGTATTTCAATCAAGCATAAAAAAAAAAATCAAATAGTTCCTAGCTTAAAAATTATCTAGCTAGCTAGAAAGGGTATATCAGAAACTAGTTAGCGGTAGCCTCAGCTACCTTGAGTCACAAGATGGTGACTCAGACTTTTGCCTGACAGAAAATCCTGATAAAAAAAAAAAAACTACATAAAATATCTGAGATTAAACAGACCTGCCACAACAAAATGTAAGACCTGTGATTAACGTATTGAAGACCAAATTACCTTTTAGACATTTTAATGCCTTAATTTTATGTGTGAAATTAAGTCTTTTTAAAGATGTGTGAACAAATTGATTTACTTTTCGCCGCAATATATACAGCTAGAAACTAGAAGTTTACATACACCATATAAAAAACACATCCACCTTTTTCTCACTGTCTGAAATCAAACAGTGATTAACTTGTGCGCATTCTAGCTCTTGTTTTAGTTAGAATGCGTAGTTACTTCTATTTGCTAAAAAGAGATTTATCTGAGATTTATTCATTAATGTCTTCTAAATCAGAAGTTCATTCATTTACTGATTTGTTTGTTACACTATTCATTTAGATAGACTGGGAGAGCTCACAGCCTAATTATGTGGCAAGGTGTTGTTAACATGGACATTGCAAAAGCTAAAAATGTAACTTTCATGGACACCAAGTAAAATCAAACTGGTTACACACAAACGCGTGCGCGCTCATACACTTATATATAACACACAGTGCAGTCTGAACCACAGGAGGAGAGGAAATGGAAGTGTGTTAAACCAAGCCAGACACCACAAACCTCCTTCCTGCTGCCTGGCTGGCATTTTAGGAACCAAACACACACAAGGTGAATGTGAAGACATTTCATCAGGCAAAAAAAAGGGAACATAACATGTAAACAATAACTTAAAAAAACCAAACATATTAAAACCACATAATCTAAAAATGTTTTAAAAAATTGTTCTTCAGAGGTTTTTGAGCAGCAGGTGGAGTTTTAGGCAGACTAGGGCTTTAAATAAGCGAACATTTAGTCAGAATTAACTAAACCTAATTCCTTCACACTTTAAACCGTTTTTGGTCTGAACTTCATAGATTCACATCATTTCTGGGACTAACAGACGATGCAGGTCGAACAGGAACGGCACTTTTAGACATTTGCTGCCAGAAGATTTCTAAAATGCTGATAAAAACCCAGTGAATCCACCTTCTCTGCTGCTAGCCTGCGCGTTTGAGTCTGTGCACACCTTTCTTGCAGCTGCTGGTCGCTAAACTGCAGCTGCTCTTTCAGCGCCTGGTACCTGTCCCACCGCAGCAGCCTGGTCCCGTCGTACAGGTCCAGCTCCCTGTCATGGAGCAACCTGCCAGACAAAACACTGCAGAGTGAGCTGAGACGCCCGCCGTGTGTCACGCAAAAAATCCTGGATATTCCTCGCACCGGACTCCTTGAGGATGATGGGGAAATAAACGAAGGAGTACCTGGAGAGCACGGCGAGAGTTCCCAGGTTCACCCGGTGTATGCCGTCCAGAATCATCAGCTTGCCCTCCATGGCGGCGGTTACCAGCGGAGACGGCCGCCACGCTGTGTCTCCGTTAGGGAGGGTGTACCTCTGCTGCAGGAGGTCTCTGGCTGTCATATCCTGGAAGGAAAGCGACAAGTAGCAGAGGTCAGATGGGTTGAATAAAGGTGACTGGGAAAGGGGGAGAAAAATGGAGAAAAAGTGTAAAAAAATAGCAAAAAGTCAGAGGATGTTGTGTCTTCCTCAAAGTCATGTCTGACCACAACAGATTCCTTACAAACTGAAAGATGAGAACTAGACAGACCCTGATTTTTATTAGTGCTGCCACCTGATTACAAATTTCAGTCAGATTAATCACTTTAATGCTGTGATTAATCACAATTATTCACTATGACGAACTTTGACTAACTTTGTAAGCTTTAAATATTGTGGTTCTTCCAGGAATGGTAACCTGGGTAAGCCCCTCCTTCTGCCGCACTCCAACCAATTAAAATACAAGAAATTATTTTTATTTTTTTCCCTGCAGAAAGCAGGTAATGTAGACTCTTTGTACTCTACAGCAACTTAAGAAAACTTATTTCACTCCACATTCATAAAAGTGGTAGCATACTTGCTGAGGAGATGACGTACAGAGAAGATTTTTTTCCCCTAGTTCCTGGGTGTCCCTTGCCCTTCCTGATGACGCCCTGGACAGCTGCTCATGTATCAAAAACCACCGCTATATGATTTTTTAAAAAAAAGTTTCATTTTGTCAAGCCAAACATGTCTGAAGATCCTGAGTTTTAAAGAGTTTTATATTCAGGAAGGTTTAAAGGAAGTCATTTTGTTCATTTAGAAATGTTTCTCTCCCTTCATTTCCTATGAAATTTGTGCGACGAGGCGGCAGCCGTTTGTTCTCGTCAAGCCGAGCCACCGGCATAATTCGCACGAGTGAAATTTTGAGCTTGTACATGTAGAAAAATGTACACGAAGTTTGATCAGTAGACTATATGGATATAAACAAAAAATCTAAAAATAACCATTGTTCATTTCCATATGAGTGGCGTTAAAAGTGAAGCAGAAAACTAATGTCAGCCATGTGGTTGTTTTTTCATGCTGTTGCGAAGGTAGAAATATATACATCGATAAATATCAGATATCGATATTGGTCCAGCTTTTCATATCATATCATAATTTATTCTGCAGAAGGTTTGTTGTTTATCTTTATGAAGCACATTCCCTGAACTTGAAAAGTGATATACAAGTAAAGCTGACTGGCTGACAATGGACTGCTGAGCCAAGTGGCAGATTTATTTCATGTAGCCATGCATTACGTCAAAACTAGGCTCTTTTAGCAGAGAGTCAGTAACATACAGATTCTGGTTTTCAACAATCTAAAATCTGATAAAAGAGATAGTTTGAAAAAAGAAATGCATACCAACAATCCCACCCTGTGAATGAGAACAGAAACCTGAGGGTCTTTTTCCATCAACTCTATTAACTCTGTCCCCACATGATCTGACCCGGCTGCTAAACAGGATATCTCTGCTTTACAGATAACACCTAATGGCACTTTTTCTGTTAGGGCGGGCTCTGCTGAGCAACCCTGTCATATTTAATGTCGTGCTAACATGTCACAGCAGAGTTTAAGGGTAGAAGTGGGAAGACAAGCAGAGTTGGGTCATTTGTTCCAGGCAGTGATTGCTGAGCTTTCGAAGTCTCTCCTTACAGAGCGACTGACCGTCCTGTTGCACAGAATCGGTGCTTCAGATATGGACCAGTCCTGGAACTGCGATCAAAGCAGAAGCTCCAGGGTCACGTAAATCCTCAAAGGCGTTATTTATACAGGGAGATTTTTTTTTTTTTACTGTAGACACAAAGTCAAGTAATCCCTGAATTACCAGAAAATGTTTAGAAAGCACTGCTCTCTGTCCCATTCAACTTTTATGAAAAACTCTGCCTTCAGTAAGTCATCACAAGATTTCTCAGTAAAGCCGTTAACAAACGTTCTTAGGAGCCTTGGATTGAGAAGAAGTTCTTATGATGAGTTCAGCAGATGCTCAGTTCCACCAGGTGTATGATAACTGTTGCTACTGCTAGTCTGGAGGAGCTGAGTGGGAGGCGGAGCTTGGTGGGACCCTTGCCTGGCCACTGGGAGAGATTAACGGATTTCTCAAACATGCGTGAAAGAATCAAATCAACATTTGATTTCATTCAAAACATATAGTTTTGATTATGGTACAACATTATAACATTATATCAAAAAAGTAAATTTTACATCATACCCTCCCTCTAAACAGTTCTTGGTGAAAGAAAAACTACTTCCTCACCACCAGGCTTCTCTCCTGGGGTAAATTTGTAATGTGGTACTTAACTCTGGTAAATGCAACAGCAACATACAGTAGTTGGCAATAATTGCCCCCAGAAAACTACCCCATACAGTCCCTATAAATGGTTCCTGTAGCGAAGATGTTCCTATTGTCTGCACCAACTTTCATAGATATTAAAAAATGGCTAAAAGCAGCAGATTTAACATTTCATATTTACCTGGTAGAGCATGACCGGCTCTATGCTGTATCCCAGCATCTCGGCAAACTCTCTTGCTATCACCGACTTCCCGCATCCCTGGGAACCATGACAACGGTAGAAACATCAGACAGCGTTTGTGTGCGTGTGTGTGTGTGGAAGCTGTGTGTGTGGGTGTGTGTGTGTGGAAGCTGTGTGTTCTCTACCTTGGCGCCTATCAGGCACAAATCCTTCACCATGTGCGACTGCATCATCTCAGCCAGCAGCTGCGAGTGGCTGGGTGTGTTGATGAAGGTGAGGCTGCTGTTGGATGGGCGCGGTTCTTTGCTGCCTGCTGGAACCTGAAATTACATCACCGCATCAAAGCTTTGGTAGCAAATGGTTTGGGGTCTTTGGAGGAAGTTTTAACCATGCTCAGGACTGATAAATCAAACACTCCAACAAGTGACCTCCAACATGGACTGTTAGAACGATACAGGATGTTTGTTGGACATTATGGGATGTCTAGATGCCCTCATCCCTGTATTCAGAGCTCTCGCCTTGACGTTCTTGATTAGTTTGATGTACTTTAGAGGTCATTATTTATTTGCCTAAAGCAATCAGTTTGATGGATTTACCTCCACTGGACTCTTTCAAAGTCTTGTACTTATGTTGATGATAAGCTATTTCTCTCTTCTCCCCATAAGGGAAGTTTATACCAGGTAGTACAACAGGACATTTTATTGAAATGTCCAGTTGACATTTCAGTTGTCTAGTTATTATTTTGAGATCTTGATATTTTATTAGTTTGAGATCTTGATATTTCTTGAAATATCAAGAAATATCATATTTTTCTTGATAGTTATATATCATAGCTATCATATTTCTTGAAATATCAAGTACCAATGAAATCAGACATCTTTGGCTGAAATATCTACACCAGAGAACTCTCATTTTTCTCATTCTTACGATGTTGTTGCAATGGAAGTTTCATTTAAATCAGTAATTTAAATAACTGATTTTAAGCAATGAAAAACTACAAAGCTCAATTCATTCCCTTTTTAAAAAAAATCTTTTCTTAAATCTTTCTTTATTTGACACAGACGGAGGTGTTGGTTTTAATGGCTTAGTTGTTGTTTTGTTTAGTTGTCTGTTTTCTTTGTTTTAATGTACAGCTCTTTGGCCAAGGGTGTTTTTTAAAGTGCATTATAAATAAAATTGCATTGTGTTGTATAAAGTATATTAATTATAATATAATTTGGGAAGTTAAACCACAAGAGAAAGTCAATTAAGTCCTATCTGGTTGGTACCAGTTACTATCAGTGGACCCTTGTGTAATTGAGTCTTTGTCCACATGTAACCAGATCTTTATAAAAACAAATATTTCCACCACATTTTTCAAAAATATTACATTGAAGCTTTTCTGGCTTCAGAAAAGTTTTCATCCACATAAACCCAAACGTTTTACGCCCCTGAGTGTTGTTTTAAACAGTCCAGACCCACAGGTGTAGCGCAAAGCTAACACCAATGTCAGCCCATGAGATTGCTTCAAAACAACCGTAGCTTCCTGTTAGGAAACAAACATGGCGCCAGGAGGTTCATTTGCATGGACTAATATACAAGTTGAACTCATTTTAAACAAAATTACGAAAATTGTGTTTCTTCGACTTTAGTGGAATATCAATAAAGTTTTGCGCACTTTTGTAATGGAAATACAGCTAGTTTCCAAAACAGGAAAACAACCTAGGGTGGTATTTCCTGTGGAATTAGGTCTTCCATAATAAAAGTATGCAGTAACATGACAAGAATATATTAATTACATGACCTCAGACATCAACCTGACTGAAAATCTATGGTCTGACCTCATATTTGACAAACACCAAAAAATGCATTCACCCCCTCACACACACACAGAACACAGTGTTCCATGTTTAAGAAAGGGAGGGGGGAAAAAACCACAGGGAAGATCGACCAAACTAAAGCCAGACATATCCAAGAACGGCAGGCAAGTTAAGATCAAATGAAAGAAACGAAAACAGTTTTAACTCAAGGTAGACATGCTAGGCAACAGACATTGCTGTCGTGATACCTGAAAGGTGACTTCCTTATCAGCAGCCTGCACTGTGACATCCGCGTGGCCTTCACGGTCACTGGAGGAGGAGACGCTCAAAACGTTGCTGGGCGCTGCCTGGCGACGGCCGTCCAGAAGCTCAAACCGCTGCGAGTGACAAGGAGAAACACATCTGTCAGGTTTTCATTATATATTGATGGAAGGAAGCCACTTAAAACCACACGAATCTGCTGCACTCACACTCAACACACTCTCCACCGCAGTGTGTCCGTCTTTTCCCAGGATGCTCTTGTAGGGATAAAGTCTCTGGACAAGCTGCTGGGAGGACAGCATGGGGAACGTGTTCTGCAGCAACAAAACATAAACAATAACGCATGTTTGTTTGTTCTTTTGCTCTCTTTCTCTTTTTTTCAATGCAGTTTTGATTTATCTTCCTAAATCCTACCAGAACGTGAAGCGCAGCAACCAGGTTATCCACAGGGAAGTCGGGGAGGCCCAGACTGGAGGATTCCTGGGAGCAGAGTGTTGTGGCGAGTGACAGAAGCTGGGAAACCCTATGACGCCAAACACAACACGAGGCTCCTCATGAGACACTACAGAACTTATCTGAAAAGTATTCGAAACATAATGTCTCACCTTTCAGCAGCAACATTTGGCCCCACGCTGTACAACAACTCCAGCTGGTCCTGAGAGTGGAAAGATGAGAACTGAAGTGGAGGCACACTGCAAAAAACACTAAATATTACCAAGCATGTTTGGTTTGGTTTCCAGTGCAAATATCATAGTATACTTAAAGTAAGACAGAACTAACTTACAAGTAATGTTTCAGCAAGAAATAGGAGCTTAAGTCAATAATTCTTAATGTTGGTGAAAATGTACTAGTTTGTTTGGGAAATTATAAAATGGGAAAAATGTCTTGTTATAAGTGAAATAATCTGCAAGTGGAACTTGCGCATTTTCATCAATGTTAAGGAATTATTGACTCTAAACAAGCTCTTACATCTTGCCAAAAAGCTGCTTGTAAGTTAGTTTGTCTTATTCTAAGTGTACTTAAGATATTTGAACTAGAAACTAAAGAAAATACTTGGTAAGATTTTGTTTTTTGCAGTGCACACCCTTTCAAAAACTTAAAAGCTTAAAAGGGTGTTCTCATTATTTATCAACAATTCAGCGCCTTAATAAAGTAGAACTGATGTTTCCTCAGTTTCCTCAGTCAAAGTCCTTATTGAAATGCGCTAACAGAGTGAACAGAGTCTAACCTTGAAAGGAAGGTAGTAGATGTCTCTGGCCTGGAAGCGAGAGCGGAGAGGAGGATCCAGAGGGTTGCCCTTGTATTTGGGAACCGGCAGACCAAGAGCAATGACCCGGAAGTCCTCACTCACGCGGACAATCTTCCAGCTGTCCAGCTCCTCCTTGGTGTGCTCCTGAAAAGCCCAGACATAGAAAGAAAGCACTTTTCACTATTTCACTTTCCTAACTCAGAGAGCCAAATTTCCAAATCTCAAAAGGTTTTGACTGAGAATGGTCACTGACATGCGTGCCACCGTCCTGACCTGCAGCAGCTTGTCGTAGCGCTCGGCCGACATCAGGAAGCGTCCGTCCTCCAGCTGCATCTCTCTGTTCTCCAGGAGGTTGTTGAGGACAGGCAGGACGTTTCTCTCTGCTTTCTCCAGCCCCTCCAGGACCAGAACGCGACCTTGTGTTGCTGCTCTTACAGCACACTGGAGCAAAGGTAGAGGCAGTAAAATGAAGCCTGTTATCTTACAGTATTTATTTAAAAGCTAGTTTGCTACAGACTCCAACCACGAGTCTGAAGATCCAGTTGTCGACGATTTAAGCTTTCAGTGACGCTTATGTGAAGGCCGTTAGTGACACGGTCACCTGATGTTCAACTCTTTCGAACTTCGGGTTCCTACTTCCTGTCTGAAAACCAGTTTAGTTATTTCTTTTAAAAAAACATAAATTAATCATTTTTAAACCACAAACTTTCCCCTGAATATCGTTCCTACAACTTAAGTCACATTTAAACAAAGTTATAGAGCAATGACAGACGCTTTGCTGTAAAAGTAACAGGACCGACATTTTCATGGGAAAATAAGTACCGGTAACTGTTTTTTTGCTTTGGTGATACTAATTATGCTAATAGTTAATTAGCATCATAGAAATAGATATATTTTTTTTACGATTAGTAATTGCGTCATACATAAGCACAACTAAGTCACTCTAAAATCAATACTTTTCAGTGTGGACGTTAGCTAGTTTAACTATCAGTGAGACATTTAAACAAAGTTAAAGAGCAATAAAAGATGCTAAAAAAAGAAGCAAGGAAGGAACCTGTTAAAGTAACAAGACCGACATTTTCAAGGGAAAACAAACAACTGTTTTTGTTTTGGTGATGCTAATCATGCTAATAGCTAATTAGCATCATAAAAATGTGATCCTTTTTCACAATTAGTAATTGCGTCATACGTAAGCACAACCAAGTCACTCTAGAATCGACACTATTCAGTGTGAATGTTGTTGCTGTGTGAACTCAGCTAGTTTTTCTATCAGTGACACGTTTAAGTTAGTGAGCTCTACCCACTGCTGGCTAGCTACCCGAGCAGATTATAGCCCAGCTAATTAAAAGCAAGTAACATCCTGTAGACTCCTAATGTTACTATAGAGAGAACATAGAGGCAAAAGGGGAACAATACCTTACAAACTTTTGAAAAATGCTGAACTTAGCAATAAGGCATAAATGCCTAATTTTAGCAAGTTCAAATTAACTAAAGTTTCACTCTGTTACTTAAAACTATGCATCAAAATTAAAAAAAACAACAACTTTGTTTTAGTATTATAATAGCGGAAATAATGAATTTATTCTATTATTTTAGCAGCAGCAGGAATAATGATTCATTTTCTGTTTAAAAAAATAATAATTCAAAAGCAACCATCATCATCATCGTTTCGTTTTAAAATCCTGCAACGCCTTACTATTTTTAACCTGGGGTGTAATACCAGCTGGGTATGCTCCAACCAAGTCCCAAAAACATTCTAAACAAAACTCCTTTAGGAAAACCTATTTTTGGCCACCAAATAAAACTTTTTTTTTTCTTCGTTTAGTTTGTCGAGCAGCACATGTGCGTCTGACTGCGAGCGCACTCTTCAGCAGAATTCAAAGAGCCCATCTTGACGTCAAGAGACAGGAAACTTTAGCTGTCTGGGTGGACCACAGAGCGGGCGGCCGTGTAATTAGGTTAACATGTAAATGTGTGGCAGGTTGTGTGGGAAGCAGAGCTATAAAGCCGTAGTGGGGACCAGATGCTCTAAATTTAACTCTTGGTCCATTTTCGGAACCAACGCTGTAATCAGATAATTGTTAGAAATGCGAGTGACGCAGGATCGAGAGAGCACAGACGGGCCTTCTGTTCCGTCCTGAATGGATCCCAGAAGAACCAGAAACAGATCCTGGCTGATCTTGTCCGTTAAGAGTTTTAACTACTGATGGCTCTCTTGCACTTTTATCTTAAGGTCTGTAGGCTATACCTTCACTAAAATCCAAGCCCATGGTAACTATAGAGGAGAACCATCTGAGAGGTCAAACCAGGCCAAGGCTACTCAGGGGTCAGGCCAGGATTTAACTTGGAGTGAGTCTCTATATAATTTGAAGCTTTTCTCAGGCTCAAAAGAAAGCAAAGCAGTCATTCTATCAGAGTTGGGAAGTAACTAATTACATTTTCTCAATTACATCTACTTGAGTAGCACTTTTACTACGCTGTACTTTTTACTTTTACCCGAGTAATTTTATTGTGAAACATCTCTACTCTTACTTGAGTCAAATTTCTGGATTCTCTACCTACTGAATGAAGGACAAACATGTTTTAACCAAAAGTTCACCAGACACAGACATACACCTTCAGTGTTCAATTAAAGTTTCATCCGTTTTTTTTTGTTTTTTTTTTATTAAAAGAAACTGGTTTGCAAAAAAATATTATTTGGCTTGATTTTGTTATTTTTTTATTTAAATAATTGTTATTGATAATTGGATCAGTTACTCTGTACTTGAATCAATTTTTAACCTAATACTTTTTTACTCTTGCTGGAGTCATTTCTTGGACGGCTACATTTCACTTTTATTTGAGTAAAAATATGTCAAAGTATCTCTACTCTTACTTGAGTATATTTTTGCGGCACTCTGAATTTTATGCAAACTCAACACTAGGAGCCACGACCTTCTCTGCTATCTGACAGTTTTGATGTCCAACATTAATCAAACGCTACTGAAAAATCCCATAAATTCTCACGAAACAGATATTATTATTTATCGCACTCATTATTTTGACCATTTATTGTACAGCAAAATTTGTTATTGTGACAGGCCTAGTTTCCACAGAAACAAAAACAGGGTATCCACATGTTTCAGAATGTCAAATTCAAAAAACAAAGACCTTGAATTAAATTTAAGACTGAAATACTATTATAAATATGGGTGGTTGCTGGGAGATCCTGCTGTGTTACAATCAAACATTTTCAAACTCAGACATTTTAAAGTGTTAATTTTAGATACAATAACTTTAAGACTTTTTAAAGGAGGTGTGGACAACCCGAGAGGAAAAAGAAAGCTGGTGGACAGACTTTATGCTGATTTCTTGGGAGGGTCTACCTGCTGGAACAGAAGGTAAACGTTTTTCAGACGTTCTGCTTGAAGCTCATAATTAGATGGAACTGACTGCACTTTAAATTCAGCTCTGGTGGAGGTGGAAAGATAAGCTGCCTTACATAAGAGCTTGGCAACAACACAGGGGTGACTTCAAATGTCAAAATTATAACAAGAATGGGATTATATCCATGTGACTACGGCTTGCGAGGAAACTTGAGGGGTGGGATGACGGCAGGGGGAGAGGGGTTGAGAGGAGCTAAGGAGCGGGGAGGGACAGTGGATATGCGGGGATTGACACATTAAGCATGAATATAGGGCTACAAAGCAGCACAGGGCCCAGAGGAATAGTTGGATGTTCTAGTTAACACCTCCTACGATACCAAACTACCCTCAGAAAGAGAAGCTTTCCAATCCACACCCACACATTATCATCCCTAAAACAGTAATCAGATCCAACACTGCAGAAAGTTGCACCCACAGGCAGAAATTACAACATAAAACTCCTAAAACAAAAAACAAACATGCCAGCTCACCATGGCCACACTGGATGGTGGTTCTGAGGAAGGCAACGTGTAAAACCTTTTGGTACCTTTACATCAGTGTTTCTCTGTCCTGCATGTTTTAGAGGTTTCCCTGATTTAATGTACCTTATTCAACTGATTGCAGTTCAACAAACGCCTGTTAATCAGTCATCAATTGAAATCAGCTGGACTGAAGCAAGGAAATACCTAAAACATGCAGGGCAGTGTGGCTTGAGGACCAGGGTTGGGAAACACTGCTTTACATAATGCTTTCATAGAAACAATAGGCTACGGTTGATTCTCTATGGTGGCTGAGGCATTAAAAAGTCTTATATTTGACATTCTGAAACGTGTGGATGTCCTGTTATGGTTTCTGTGGCAACTGAGAATGTCGCAATAACAATTTTTTTTTTTTTTTTTTACCCCTCCAGGGGGTCTTTTGTGGGCTCTAGTGTCCCTTATATGACAGTAGACTGACAGGAAACGGGGAAGGAGAGGAGGGAAGACATGTGACAAATGTCGTCGGGTCCGGGAGTTGAACCCGCGACGGCCGCATCGAGGACTCAAGGTCTCCAAATACGGGTCATGCTAACCGCTACGCCACCACGGCATGCCCCAGCAATAACAAATTTTGCTGGACAACATATGGTCAAAGTAATTACTGCGATAAATAATAATGTTGTTGTTCAATGAAGTTGAGTTTTACGAATCCATCCGTTTGCAGAAACAAATTATTTGTCAAAAACTTTCAAGTGTCGCCCGACATTCTCAATTGGATTTAGATTTGGACTTTGACTGGGCCATTCATTCTTATTTCAATTCATTTATTGAATTTATTTTATGTTTAAGTCATACTTAACGACTTGTAATTTCACACTTGTGTTATAGATTTTATATTGCTATTGTTACATTTATATTTGCTGATGTTTGCATAAAAGTAGCTCAACAACTAAGAAATTTCCCCTAGGGGACATATAAAGTGTTTACTCTCAATATGCATCATGTCAATAGGTACATTTTAATCTGAGTGGACAAAAACCACATGCTGTCCTATGACATTGTCCAAGTAGTTCTCCAAGATTCAAAACTGTGATACCTTTGATTTAATATCTACATTCTCCTACTAGCTCAATTTATAATAGATCATAATTACGCAGATGGGGGACTACAAACCTGACCAAGAACTGAACAGATGCTGAGAACCAATCAATGCTTGGATGTTCCAGGACTTTTGTTACCTTTACATCAGTGTAAAGGTAACAAAGCTATTCAGTTTTGCTTCTGTTCAGAAAACCTCAAGTCAACAATCTTGAGGATTGAGAAACAATCTAGAGTCAAAGTACCGCTTCAGTTATTACAGTTAGAAACTAGAGATCAGCTTCAGACCCGGACTCAGACCTAAACCTTCATAGCCACATAAAGGCAGCCACAAAGTTGACCTTCTATCACCTGAAGAACATTTCAAATGATTGATGGAAAAGATGGTTTGAATTTTCTCCGTCTGTCTCTGCTCCTGGGTTGTAGTTCAGGTATTATTTGAGTTTCAGAGATTTCAATCAGCTGTTCACAGTTGTAAAAAAAAACTAATTGCCTTATTGCCATGGTTATATACAGTATATAGCAACTGTCCAAAAGGAAGGAAAAATAAAAGGTAAAAGCAAAACTCCTTCCAGGTGCACAGCATTCAAATCCAGGGGGAATACTTGTCTAAAACAGAAACGCCTCAGCTAAAAGAATGATAAACATTCTTTGTATAAAGAACAAATTAACACAGTTAATCAAACATGGTGCCATTATGAGCAACAGGAATGTCATGTCTAAGCTGTTATAAATCTACTAGGTCTTTTGTATAACCTTCCAGTTTGTAATGATAATGTGTTTATGTATCTTACCTTCATTTTCACATTTCAAAGCAAAAGGAGACGAAGAAAGAACAGAGGGTCCTAGTCAGAAGAGCCAATATTTATTATAAGAAGCTGCTCGTTTCCACGGTTACTAAACTCAATTGAACCCAGTACAGGGTGTATATTTATATGTAAGTTGATATGAAAAAAAGTGCTGCAGTGTGTTATTTTTATGCATAGTGGTCATTTACAAAGCAATCATTGTTTAAACCATTTTTAAATTCTCCAATAGTCCTGGAAGCATTATGTCATTGGTATTAGCACTTAGTAAAAAGGCTTAACACTTGACTGTGTTTCTATAGAGAATAAAACTGTGCAAATTGTACCTATTCCTGTGCAAATAAATTGCACCTGGCACCAATTTAGAAAAAAACTCACATTTCTTTCTAAGTCTAAAAATCTAAAAAGTTGTTGAACAAGGATGAGGTGGTTTTTCAGCTGTATCACAGTTTGTGTATTTCGAAAATTTGCAATGAAAACACTTTTTTTGCATCACACTATTCATGTGATCAACAACCGGATGTCACTACTGGCGGAAAAAAACGAAGAGGATGACAGGAAGTGGTAGGAGAAGGAGGGTGTGGCATAGTTTTTAACGACTTAAAAACGTTTCTTTTTTAATGGAATTGCCAAAGTGTGTTTTTTCAACATTGGCAGAATATCGACAGAGTTCTGCGCACATTTGTAATGAAAACGCAGCTATTGAAATTTAACTCGGAAAGGAAAAAACATGGATGAATACGATTTTTTTAAATGGCTGCCTCTTTAATTTGACATTTAATTTCACACGCGCTTATGGTATTAGACTTTTATCTACATGAAAAATTATTTGTAAGGAGGAACTTCCACAATTGCAGACATTTTGTAATGATATCCAGTCTTTTATCCAAGCAGTTGATTTAGGCCCATGGCTTTGTATCATGTTGTATGGAAATCAAGGCATTTCTTTATCAATTTCACTGGTGGACTAATGTTAACTGCATTTGCAGATGACACTCATATCTTTAGTAAAAGTCATTTTTCTGCATTATAAACCTACTGAGTGTTCAAGCATGCAGCATACAGAGTTGATTTGATAATCAGTTGTAGTTTACCTTTGTATCCTAGCATTGTGACTTAGCATTCAAGTGAAACTAATACCAGTTGAAAATGATGAAATACCAGAAGAAAATCAAACTTGATTGAAATCTACGAATCCAACGGAAATCAGAAGAACCTGGTCGATGTAGAAGGCTGTTCCTGATCGGATCTCTCTCCTCTGCTTCAGGTCCGTTTCCGTGGTATCCCTGGACAGCGCCACATACTCCACTTCACGCCTCGTCAGCTCCTAGTTCACAACGACAAGAAATAAAATTCAGTCATTAACTCATTAAATTGAACATCTGAATAACAACAAAAATGGCACCAATAACAATTAATATTGTTTTTCTCAGAACGTCTCCCACTGAGATGCTTTCATGCCTGAACTACACAAAACTTTTTACATTTTTCAGGTCGTCTAAGAAGGAAAATAGACGACTCAGTTCATCAAAGTTATGAATAGGGACGGGAATTTATTGTGAAAAAAATTCTTGCCATGACATGAATTTTGATTTATCGTTGTCACAATAAATTTCAGCCAGTGGTAAAAAAAATAAATTAAAAATCAAACTAAAATGTTAAGTTTTTATTTTCTCTCGTTTTTTCCAAGAGAGCATAAATAAATATCAGTAATTATGATTAAATAAAGTATCTGTGTGCAAATCATTGATATAAATCAAATTCTTTAAGTATGCTGCGTCCTGAAGAAGTTTCAAATAGGAATGTTTTTTAAAAGCAGTATTATGTTTGTGGCGGTGTGAATACTGAGCTATGCAGTTACCTAAAAAAGAAGCAATGAATTGTTTTTTTTTTATCATTATTTTAATCGCTATCACAATAGCACAATAACATATCATGATAAAAGTCTAAGTCCATGCTGCCCACCCCTCTTTATGAAGCATCTACAGCTCTCTTCAATTCCCACTGCAGCATTTCAATCAGATCGGGGTTTGGACTTTGACTAGGCCACGGAAGACTATGATTATTTTCTTTTTCAGCCATCATAAATTCTTAAATACAACTTCTACTAATTATTCACTGCATCTCGAATGCATAAAAGGCAAAAAGAGATGTTTGTTCTCAAGTTACTCACGAGGTACTGCATGGCTATGGATCGTCTTAGCGGTCCTGGGGGTCCGATGAGAAACACATCTTGGCCCAAAAGGTCCTTCTGCATGATCCATCGGAGATGTTGAGCCACCGTTTGGGGCACAGAGTCTGAAACTGGCGAATGGAGACCAGAGAGCTAAAGAATCTAGACGACAACACAACACCTGTGGATCAGTGAACAGCTGGACACACACTGAACATCACATACGATATTTGAGGGGAACCAGTTCTGGATTCTGAGGGGTTTTGAGTTTGTAGGAGATGTCTCCGATCGTCACAGTGTCACCTGCAAAGAGAAGAGGATGAGGAGTCTTCCTGAAAAGCACTTCTTTTTTTTTTATGTCACATTGAAAATTATTTTTACACTTCTCAATATTTAAGGGGAAAAAATAGTCATTGACACTGCAGCAATCAAGCCCTTCTTATAATTGCCGAGCAGCATTTTATAATGTCCACTGGTATTTTAATGAGTTATTTTAATGTATTTAGGTCTAAATATGAAAACGGAGGCCCTCAATGCCATCACTTTAAAACCCTTTACAAATTCTACTGTGGTGTGGAAAAGTGTTTGCTCCATTTCTGATTTCCTGTTTTTTTTTTCTCTCTCTCTTTTAAAAACATTTCTCACATTTATGAGCTTTAGACCAAACTAGCTGTGATAGTAATGAAGCTGAGTGTGGCTACAAACAGTGAGCTCAGGTGAAATCACATAAGGCCATGTATGCGTGAAAATTTTAGTTCTCCCTTAATAACAAACAGCTTCATTTAAAACATGCATTTTCACTAATATTTAAGTTGGTTTCCTGTTCTAAGATATTTAATTGTCAAAAATAAATGAGAGAAAAAAAGACAAAACGTGAACAGGGTAAACACTCTTTCACACCTCTGCATTTGAGATTCAAGGTTTTAATTTTTCTTGCAGTTAAAAAAATATTATAATGAAATGTTTACTTTTAACTGGAATCTAGCAATTACAGGTATCTTTCTGGCGGATCACCGATATTTGAAATGCCTGATGCGCCATTCAGACTTTGGCCGATATCAATTAATTTTTGTTGTCTGAAAAAAACAAAATCGCCAAATATGGCGACAAAGTAGCTAAGTTTGCAACATTGATACCGCAAACTGGGACAGTGGCTGATTTTCAGAACTTAGTGGAGGTCGATAGATCGGTAGATAAGATCGATTTCTCATGTAAGTATCAGCTGACCGGCAATCACAGAATGATTTAAATCGGACCATTTACTGGTGTGCCGCTAGTACCAGTAGTTTTATATATACAAACAGCAAAGCATCAGCCCAAATGTTTATCAAGACTGCAGGATAAGTAATACTGTGACAGAAGTACGAAATGATCTCATAAGTACTAGTCTGCCAATTATTTTCTACTGAAACTGAAAGAACTGACAGCGACAACAGTAGCGAGTCAATGACCTTTCACCTAGAAACTACCTAAAGTGCTGACCCTGCTTTCTCCTTCAACTTATTCTCGACCTCTGTGGTTGATCACCACAGAGGTCAGAAATGTACCAAGTCAAACTCCAATCAGGACTTTGTGTAGAAGTAAAACAGAGAAGCAAACGATGGTCCATGAATTTCCAATAAACACCAACAGAACCACTGATTCTTCCACTGCTGAGCCTTCTGAAAGTGTCACCCCTGCAGCCCAGCCTGAAGATTACCTGAGGATGTGCTCACAAGTTTGACCTCGTGGAATCTCCACATCCAGCCGTCCCGACCCAAGACCGAACCCAGAATATTCCGCACCCTTCTAGCGGCCACAGCCGCCGTGGTGCCGCCGCGCAGCAGCTGGTAATGCATTCTGCCGCTGCTTGTGTTGTTCCTTCGGGATGAAAAGCCCCAGGTTTGGGTCACTCCTTGGGCTGGAACGGCTTTATTCCCATTTCATAACATCTGTCGGCTCATACTGCAGGAGCCGGAGGAAAATAAATGGGGCACAGAGGAGTCCGAGGCTCAAAGAATTCCGTTGCGTCCAGCTCTCTAAAGAATAGTTCCGCTGGGCCCTCAACTTGGTCAACAATTTCATTTCCACAACGCATTTTTGATTAGACTTTTGAGCTGTTATTACACAGTGAAAACACACAGTAATATTGAGTATTGAGTTCATATAATGTGAGCTGAAATTGTCTTGGAAAAAGGGGCTCTGGCACATTTTTATTACACAAAAGCCAGTATAAAATTCAAATGCCCACAGTCTAGTCTGCTTATTTAGAAAGCAATAACTATTTTTATTCCAGCAAAATAAAAAGCATATATTCTTACTTGAATTGTATTAGCTAAATTTTTTTTTACCTATCTATAAACTATTCAAATGTTAAATAGTTTATCTTGAGTTCTGTTTCATTTGTTTCTACTTATTTTTAATGTATTTTACATTATTTTCATCTAGTTTTTACTAATATCGTGAAGTTAACTAGGATAATATAATTTAATTAATAAGGCTAAATTGAAACAGAATTTGCTTTTATTTGCCAGGTTTCTCCAAATTCCGTCCCAGATTCTAGCAAAAATAAGTCAAAAGAAAAACCACAAAATACTTAAAGGCCAGAAGTTTGATGATAAATTCAGGTTTATCATCAAACTTCTCATCAAATCTGATACCAAAATTTACCATTTTGGTATCAGATCGGTACCGAAATATGCAATAGCACAAAGTCAGTAATACATTCAAATAAAACCTGCATCACAAATGAGACATTTAATGTTTTGGGAATTCGTTAAAAACCAAAATGCTTTTATTGAGTATATCTATATCTTATCTTTAATTGATATCCAACCTTGTTTTGGACAGAAGTACATCATGAGGGTAAAAAAAAAAACTCAACTGAAAGATTTTTGACAATATCCACAGCCACAGTCATAAAAGACCCCAAGCCAACCTCATCTATTAATATGCTCAGCAAATATTTCCATCACTTTTAATGCTGTTTGACTTTTGTCACGCGCAGCGCTAAAAACGCGCACAAGAAAGAAAGAAAGAAAGAAAGAAAGAAAGAAAGAAAGAAAGCGAGCAGCAGGGGGAGAAGAGAGGCCACGGTCCGAGCTGAGAGGGAGGGAGAGAGAGAAGAGCGGTGGGAGGACACCGTCAGGGCTCCAAGTCCTGCTTCTCCTCCTCGGTGCGCACACGGGGGTGGCGAAGAGCCAGGGCGGCGAAGCAGGTTGCTGAATTCCTCCACCTTTACCCCTGTTTTGTTTCTTCTCTCTTCCCCGGAGCGGACGCAGAACGAAGCCTGGGACTATGGAGGATGTGTACCCCTACAGCCGCAGCCCAGTCTGGGAGGAACTGGTTAGTAAAAAAGTCCAGCGCCGGCCGGGGGACTTGTTTTTCACCCGCGCACTCCTCACTTCGGTGGCTCGTCTTCGGTGTTTCTCCAAAGAAAAGTGAACAGTTGGACTTGTTTTCACGAACACTGAGCTTTAACTGTTCGGTTTTAGTGTGGAAGTGTTACTTCAATCTGAGAGCGGTCGTGTTTAGAGCGTATGCTTCTGTCGCTGAGATTTTTATGGGGGTGTCTTCACAACTAAATAGGATTTAATCGCCAGGGGTCTTTTGTTTGTTCAAGAAAAACAAACTAGCAAATGCTAAATGTAAAATTTTATCTATTGTGCTTTGTCCGCTACATTACGAGTAAAACCATAATTATTTTTTACTCACGTCTGTTTCAATTTAGTTGTCTTTATTTGCTGCTTGTAACACAGTCACGGAGTTTCGCAGCATTCTTTTGAGTTATTGATAAATAAATGTAGTGTGACTCCCGTTAGTGTCTTGTGGGTGTTGGAGTGAATCCGCCACTAGGGTCTGCCCTGCCACGGACCAGTCCGCCGGCTGACGGAGTGGACGAGGCGGTCCCCACCAGCCTCAGTCGGTGTGTACTGGCTGGCCATAGCAGCCATCTGTCTACCCGAGTTGCGGGGAAATTGTGGTCTCTCCACCCCCGAGCGTGTCCCCCTATGCGTCCGCCAGCCCACTCAGGCTCCAGAAAGCATCATTACCTCAGAGACGTGGAGAGATGACAGCGAGGAGAGACGCTTCCTCCCGCCTTAAGGAGAGGAAGGGAGCCGCCGACCGACCGAAGTCTAACCCCGACTGGTTTTCCCCCTTTCCCCGACAGGAGCCGGAGAAAGGGGCCGTGTCGTCCGCCGCGGGGGTGCATGCCCATGTGGTGGGCGCTGTCGCCGGCAGCGGGGCGGCGGACGAGTCCTCCGACAGCGAGGCAGAGCAGGAAGGCCCCCAGAAGCTGATCCGGAAAGTGTCCACCTCTGGACAGATCAGGAGCAAGGTAAGAAACATCTGTCTAGATATTTGAACGTCCTCTCTGTATGTACATCACACCTCCCCCAGGTGTTCCCTCAGCAGGCGGGCTGATCAAACTGCTGCCTCAAACATTCAACAGTTCAATCCGCGTTCATGACTTTTAGCATATGGGTTTTTGCTGGTGTTAAGGAAGCGTGAAGCATAATGTCTGGACATTACTGTGCCAGAGATATTCTCTGTTCTGCAGACAGACATTAAGAGGCTAGCTTCTTGAGAAACTTGGTAAAACCTGTTGCTGATCTCATCGAGGATCGTTTGGTACATTTTCTAGTGGACCTGAAAGCATCCTTGCTTCTGTCACAACGTTCAAGTTTACCCTGTATTTATATGTCAGCACTGTTGCCCTGCAGCAAGGACCTCTGTTTGGATGTTCCCCCAGTGCATGCGTGGGCTGTCTCCTGGTACTTCGACTTCCCTTCGCTGTCCTAGAAACATGTATAATAGCTGGTCTTTTCTTTCTAAATGATCTGTGAGTGTGTGCATGGCTGTTTCTGTCATTGTCCTTTGACGGACTGCTGACCTCCAATAATGTTCTTTGGACAGGCCAGAGGAAAGCACATGATGCAAAGTAGCACTGCTAGAAACCTAAAGAACCTATCAGACATAGCACACTATGTTGCAGTCACAAGACATGGACACCGTGGTGTCAGCTACAAACCCCTCTGTAAGGTATTCTACCGTCAAATGTAAGGTAATCTGTCTGACTGTTGACTTTTTGTCCAAACTCAAACTGGGTCATCAACAGAACAACGATCCCAAAGACTCAAGAAAATCTGTATGAGACAAACTTATTGGATTTATTATTGCTAAAGGCTGCTTTATGGGTTGCATGTCGCTAATTTCATCACCCTGTAAGTACAGTTGAGTTTTTAAAACACACCGCAATTATGGAAGATGACTTTCCCACAACCCAATGATAACTTTCATAAAACAGTGGATAAAATTGAAAATGTCATTCCCTTAGTGAACTGTCAGGTCAAAAGACTCGTTGCAGATCTGCTTTTGTCCTGCAGGACTTAATAAGCGGATGTTGCTCTAATTCTGTGACACCTAAGCTCACTTGGCACACTTCTCCTCTACGCTGTAAATGAGTACCGTCCTCCCACAGCAAAGGACCCACTTAATTATTGACTGCTCCACTCAACCCCGTCTACAATATTCAGGATGAAGGCAGTTATTTTTAGTAACTTTGGGCAAAGCAGTCTCTGGCCTTTCCTAAACAAACATTCATGTTTTCTTTGAAACAAAAGCCCAAACTTTTAAAGCAGCAACAGTTGACGGGACAACTCATACGCCTCCTTTTGGCTTTGTGACACCGTGTGACCAATATGAATCTGTCGCATTTACAGAAGTTTTAGGAGAGAGTGAGTAAAAGTTACGCTGATATGAGTCATCAAGCTGGACAAGTGTGGTACAAAAGTATAGACTAACCTTGAATTTTAAAAAACTCTTTCATGTAGTCTGTTGAGATTTTACTACCAAGTAATGCATACTTCTGAAGAGAAAAAAAAAATTAAGTGTTCTATAAGGTTTTAGATAAAATTTGAGAAAATTGAGAAAATTTGTGTTTGCAGCATGTATCAGTATTTTAATATATAGTATATTGCTGATATAGAAACTGACCATTTTTGCACATTCTTCTTTGAAACAAACAGCTTAGTCTCAGTCAAATTGACGACAGAGTGCCAGTTTTCAGGCTTTCAATTGAATGAATGCCAGAACTGTATCATTCTAACACACCAATGTGTGTAAGAACTCATATCCATGCGCTCCAATTGTATATCTGGATGCTGTTCCTATGGAAGGTGTGTGGGGATTTATGCAGGACAGACGGGAACCACACTGCTCTATCCGCACATCCACAACAACGTCTTAAAAAGTCTCACATTTATGTATTAAATTAAACTGTTCTCATATTCAATGAAAAAAAATTGGTAAGTTGGCATAATTTCAGGTCTAAAATTTAGTTGTGGCAGAAATGATCTCTTATGTGGGTTTTTTTCTCACAGGATTTTTCTGCCAGACAAAAGCTTCAGTTGTGCACAGATATCTTCAGTGTATTCTGTGACTCGAGCTGCTAATATACCCTTGCTAGCTATAGCTAGCAAGCCTTTTTTGCATCTTGTCATGGGTAAGTGGAAATGCATCACCAGCTGGGTGAATGACGTTAGTTTTTGTCACAGTCTCACCTCTGGTGCCAACCCATATAACCCTGCAGGATCCCCTAAATCATGTCCTATAGTTATAGGTTTTTTTTCCTGTCTTATAATTTCATTCAAAGTGGCATTAAAAAATATCTTAAAAAGTCTTAAAATGGACTTGCTGAAATCCGCAGATACGGTGTCTGCCACTTTACACCACCCTGCAGGTCAGTCAAGAATCTCTTCATCCTACCGCCACAATAGCATGAAGCACTTCTGCTGTAATTGTATCAGCGTGCTCAGCATGATGACATTGTACAACAGAGGTCTCCCACTTTGTGTGTGTGTGTGTGGGGGGGGGGTGTGCGTGTGTGTGTCCGTGTCCTGTGACTTCCAAATGGATCATGCAGGCACTGACTCACCGAGTGTTGTTCCATTGGACTGTTTGCTTAACTCTGGACCAGGGCGCATGCATGCGTGTGTGTGCGTTTGGGAGGTCGGGTGGGGGGTGGGGGGCGTGTGTGCCCACTGCATTGTCCCCGCCCACTCCTTTTCTTTTGTTTGCTATCTCCACGGTTCTTTGGTTGCCACAGACAACCACTTCTTCCATATTGGTCATCTCAGCGGCTGACATGTGTGAGGGGCACACACACATCGCTCTGTGGCTCTTAGAGCTGCTTTTCAGATTCTCTCATATTTAATGTAGCCTGAATTGCAGGATGATTGAAGCAATCATGACTGGAAATCATAAAAGACAGAGCATAACAAATAAACAACATGGCAGGGATGTCCTACTTAACAAACCATTAGAAGTTGCGTAAAAGCTTCTATGATGCTTGAGATATCCATGATGTATGAGATATCCAAGCTGGTTGACTCTTGTTGACATACTTATAAAGTTATATTTTTCTGAAAGTATGTAATAAATGGTAACGTGAAAAATCTCTATTTCGGCTTTCAGCCATGAGTGACACATATATGTCCATCCACAAATAATGTGGATGGACTCATGGGATCACCTTATAGCAGTTTGTTATCATGTGTGCATTCACACCAGTCTTGTTTCGCCTGCTTTAATCAAACTCAGGTTCAATTGCCTACAAAATCTGGTTTGTTTGTAGAGTTGTGAATGCAGGGTTTCCCCCAGAAAACTTGCTAAGCCCGGTGGTTGGGGTGCCGAGGCGGTCAACCGGTGGTCCCATAAGGCGAATGTGAAAGCTCCTCACCGGCCTGAACCTGCATGATGAGGTTAGCGATGGTTTGTTAACCACTAACGCTCCGACTAACCAGGACCAGACATAAACTTTATCAGCGCAGACAGAGCTGGGCGCTGGGCAGCGTGTTGAGATGGAAAAGCCTCACAAAATTCTTTGTCCACAAATATAAATCATTCTCACCACTCGTTAAACGAACCTCTGAAAGCGTGACTACAAGTTATTCCTGCGGTTCATGTAGAGCTGCTCACCCAAAGTTAACGCGGCGGAGTTTAAACTCCTACCTTGATCAAAAACTCTGGAAAGAAACATAATTCCTCACAGGGGGTTGATGTAAATATTAATACAGGTCAGCCTGTATCCAGTTTGAGTGAAAGGAGGCGCGCAATCTGCGCTGAGGTAACTTAAGACATCCAGCTGCTGCAGCGTTCGAGGCAACGCACAGAGGCGCCAGCGGTGTGATTGGTCCTGCTTTAAATGCATAAACTATAAACCTATCTTCTATAAACACATCTTTTAGGAATAAATCTGCTCCGCCAGTGAAGCAACAGAAACACTTGCAATCCTGCTTTACAAAAAAGAAATAGTGTTTTTTTATTTATTATTATTTTAATAAAAACATAAACAAGAAAGACAGCCTGGCGGTGGGGCTTGTAAAGCATGGCGGACCACCAGGCCTATAATATACTGGGGGAAACCCTGAAATGTGTAATTGAACTCTGATGCAAGCCGAAAAAGCGAACTCTAGTCCGCCTAAAAACCTAGGTCTATGTTGGTTGAAGCGAACTCTGGCACAGTGCAAATGTGAACATGAAGCTATAGTCAGCTTCCTGCTCCGACAGCAGGAAGCTGACTATAGTGCAGGGCATTCTGGGTAAATAAAACCAAAACAAATATGACAGTTTAGCTCTAGCAGGAGAAATGGCTTGTGTCTTTAGCCAAAAACCAAAAAGAAATGCTACAACAGCTAAAATCTGACACCACTCATTTTTTGTTTACATTTTGTGAAGAAGGAAGTTGCGCTCAATGTCTTCTTCAGAGAGTTTTGTTTCGTTTCCTTCAATGGTTCTTGTTGCAGCGCCCCCACAAGCAAGGAGGGGAACAGGAATTTCAAAGGGTATGGTTCGTTTGACTTTACAGCTATGCACCATTTTGTGTCTGTCATTATCATTATCATTCCTAAAATACAAGACAAATACACGAAAGTTTGTTGTTCTAACATGACAAAATATGAAAAAGGCATTTTAAACTTAATAACTCAAATGCTTCTGATGAGCAGGATAAAAAAGATTATTATCCTTCAGATGTGGACCTCTGCTCTGCATGAGACTGCCTCATGTGTAAGAGTGAATAAGTCCCTTCACTGCCCCTGCTCTGCTGTCGTCTCCACTCTCAGCTCCCACCCTGTCATTCTGTTGCAGAACAGAACTTATAAATGTGTGACTAATACTGTGGTTTGTGATTGAAAGCAGAGCTAATGGCGTTCCACAGTGCCGCTGCTCCTGTTGCTGCTCTGTGAGCCTCTGAGTAATCCAAAGAAGATACATGCTCGGGGTTTGTTTTTTTTGCAGAGGAAAAAAAGGAAGGAGGTGTTGCAGGACGAGGTGACACCGGTATTTCCATTTATGGGATGCACAGACGTTTCTTTTTAGATGAAAATTCTTTGTTTATCTCGCCCAGTGGGGAGAGTTGTAAGCTTAGAATTGGAAAGTCGTGGGTTCATTACCCTCTCACTCCTGTTACACATCGATGTGCGTGAGAGAGTTAATTTACCATTTTAGATACGAAGTTTTGATCAGGATGTTGCACGTCTATAAAAGCGTGCTTCTTTATAAGGACAGTTGGGTTTTTTTTCAGTGTTTTCCAATGTTCTCGCCAGCCCCTTTCCGTTACCTTGTATTTTTCTCTCTTCCCAGCTGTAAACAGGCTCAGACAAGCATTCTGGCAATTCTGGCAAATTCCATTTAGACCTGCCTCTCAGTGGAAGAAAGGCCACAAGAGGTTGTTGGGCCGGGGGCGGGGGGAACCGCATTCAGCTTGCTGTTTAAGTTTTGTTGATATTTGTCTGTTAGAAGAAAAATATGTAAACTCACAAATTTATTTCAGTTCATTTTCAAATTTATCACACACTAAAAAGGCACACACACACATGCACATATTTCATTGACACAAACTCTTGGTAGTCTTGTGGGCCTTGTCCTTAGTAGATGCATGTTACAAATATACTGACCTGTAAATCTTCACCTAGGATTGCAAAATGGATTCCCAGCGCCCCCTACACAATTAATCAAAAACATTTGGAGTCTACTGCTAATCACATTTATATTTTCATTTGCTAACATCAATTTAACCCCACCCATTTATAAGGAAATTGTCTGCGGTGAAACTCTCTTTGACACTATCATAAAAGTTTGAAGCTGTTACTGTAGCAGGACAAATTTTCATTTTCTCCATCCAGCCCTAAGTTTAGTTTTGATATGTCATAAAAGAATGCCTATAGTTAATAATCTTGGATATAGAGGATATTGAAAAAAGTGTTTGAAAGGTTTTTCTGATCCATTAGTTGGTATCTGAATCGATTTTGAGTTGTTGCTTCTTTATTCCATCTTAATATTTTAATCCTCCACTAGAAAGAAAAGCGGTGCAAAAAGTTTGAGTAAATTTTTTCCTCATCCCAGTTCTGGCATTTTCTGTCTTTCTGAGGCAGTTTATGAAAATTAAAAATGGTGACAGTGACAGACAAGAAACAAACATTATCTAAGGTCTGCAAGTCGTTCAGACGCTCAAGGAGGCACAAAGTATCGCTATAGCAACCAATATGGTTGGTTGACTAGAGCTACGTTGACCTACATCACAATCACAGCGCACGTTGTCAATAGCAACTGGAAAATGTTGTACTATATTCTAAGGGTGGGCAATATGGACTTAGAGTTTTATCACAGTATTTTGCCATACTTTTGTGATGATGATAAAAATGATGATGAGAGCTACTCATGATAACAAATTTATCACAATAAATGATAAATGATATAAGTCTAGTTGAGACCTTGTTCTTAAGGTCTGAAGAAATTGAGAAAATCAGAAAAAGAAGCACATCAGTTTGAACTTTATGACAAAATCTATAAAAATGCACAATCAAGGCCTTCTTGTAGCATAAATTTGATCTTTGATGTTTTCTTGAAACAAAAATCATGTCTTGTTCTTGAGAATTCAACATCGTGTCTCCTCTTGTGAGCTTTAGGTATCTGGCCCTTATGACTGATGAATGGTATTCTGAAGTATAATTGTGAATCTGATTAATCTGGAGACTCCTGCGTGATTTTCGCCCATGCAGAACTCTTTCCATCTCCTTGGTGCATAAAGTTGAAACATAATAACGGTAGGATGTGAGGGCATCCTTCATCATCCCCTCTACCAACTTGATACGTATGCAGCTGCCCATATGTGTGGTCTAGTTTCTCAAAGCAGATCTTAGACAGGGGAATTACCCCTCTCCCACTTTCTGGATTGTAATTTAACCATCAGTTCAGTGAAATTGTAGCAGGCTGTGGGAGTTAGGGGAGGAAGTGTACAGAGTAACAATTAGACAGATACGAGAGGACAATACGCTGAGAGAATCACAGGAGCGTGGTGGAACCAAGGAATTAATGAGGAGAGAATTTGAAACATTTCAGCGCTGGGTTCTGAAAGACCTGATTGTACTCCAGCTGGACTCAGCAATGATAAACCGTTTGCTGACAGACGCACGGCAGAGCCTTGCTTCTAGGAATGACTGCTAAGACAGCGGGCTTTTCCCAGCAGCCTTCCAGCACAGATGACAGATGTGTAGCCGGTCGGCTTTATGGATGCAATCGCAAGAAGTTTAATGTTAAAGGTCATGACCTGAAACTGCCAAATAGGGAAAGGCTTTCTGCTAGGAAGCCTGGAGCGGAGGTGCAGGTATGTGTTCACTGCTTTTCTGTTTAAATGAGTGTAGTTAGTGGATTTGAATCCGTGCGAATGTGAATAAATGTTTGTGCTGTAGAATGTAAAATTATATCGTCTGTCTCGCTCAAAACGATCTTGCTGTGTTTCTTTGTTCATGACGTGCCACCTGCTACATCAAACTCTCTGCTCCAAGTAAAATAGTTCAGCATTCCTCCACACTGCCAGAACAAGAGCTGGGTGATGTGGACAAAATTATGATCATATTGTTTTGTGGTTTCAAATTAAGATCTTAGTTTTGAAGATATCTGTTTCAATACAAATTCAAAGAACAAATCAAAAATAAAGGATAGTAAATGGTATTAATTTTTTTAAAAATGGTCGTCAAATAAATAATATATTATTGCACTATTTACAATTAGGCTAATAAAATTATTTACAACTCTCAGCCAGGGCAGATCGCCTCTGTTCATCCAGTGCAACGCCCACACGCAGCTTTGCAGATGACAGATGTTTTATTTCTAGGACAGCGTCTCCATACCTGCTGTTCAGCCTGTTGCACCTTTGGTTTCTGATGCATTAGTTTTTCCACCTGCCTTGATGCCTGCAGCTGTATGTTCATTTTTCATATGGTACTTAGTTTCGTGTGAGATTTTCATCTGTGAAAATATGTAAGGCTGACCAAGCACTGTGATACGTTTTGAAAACTAGTATCTATATTTAGAATTTAACTATCAGAGCAGAAAAAAATTCTGCAGTCAGAATGACTGCTAATTGTAACCAAAATAGTTAGAAATGATTATAAATTAATTTGCCCTTTGTATGCTAAACATGAATTCTGATTCACTATGAAAATTTACAATTTTAGCAAACTGTATTCTGGCACCCTTTCTCACCATAGATTAGTTCGTCTTACCAGGAAATCATTTAGAGCTGAAATTACTGCTTTAATATTCTATGTAAAGTAATGTCCAGCCACTGAAGTTTGGGCCATCTTTTATAGGTCATTAAGACGCATTCAATTCACTGTTAATTTGGTAGCTTCAGTTATTTCACCACTCGGTGACAACATTCTAGCTAAAACAGCAAGATAACGGCAGATAACCACGGCAACTGGTGACAGTCTAAAGTCTGGCTGGCTCTCTCCGCAGTCAAGTTTCGTGCACATCCTCAGTGTTTACAAACAAATAATCCCTCCATACACAGAATATGTTGCCCTTTTGGACTGGAGGTCAGCGTAAAGGAGGTTCAGGCTTAAAATGTCGTCCCCTCTAAGGGCTTAGCGTAAAGAACATTTAACCTTAGTTTCTTCAGAGCACAAGTAAGCTCTGACTAGAGACAGGGGTGACAAGTCAGGCATATTTCATCAGTCTAATTAGACTGAATCCTCTGTGAGGCTCAGAAAGAAAAAGCAATTGGTTTAGGACAGCAATCTGGGACAGAGGAGTTATCCCATTAGAAGGACGGATGGCTGATCCAGTTTGCTGCGGCTTAGCTTCATGAAAGGTCCACTCTTACAGTCAACAGGTAGCTTTCTGACTGCCTGCCTGTCTGGGTGTTATCAAAGGCAGGACATGGGCCCGCTCAGCTTTCCTATGAGGGAACTCCAGCGCCGCTCTTATCCAGCAGCAACAGCTGCTGGATTCATTTGAGCCGCCTGGGCCTTTGTCCATTGTGTAAGTGTGTGTGCTGCTCGGAGGCCGTGTGTCACCCTGCCAGGAGCCAGACACGGTGTGGGTGGAAGGTACATGTTGCTCAGGTTACTGGTTTCTCCTCAACACAGGACTTGCTCTCTGTCTCATAGTTTAGCAGATGAGAAGAGCAGAGCACAGAGGCGAGCAGCGGGCTATTTATAGATCACTTCTGGCCTACTTGGCAACAGGAAGGAGATGAAGACAAGGAGAGGAACTATGGAGGCCAAGGAGGAGCAAAATAGAAAATGGAACTGGAGCAAAGAATGGTGGGCCATGGAGAATCAAGACTCCAACTTGGGACTGTGGAAGCTCAAAGATGGTGGATGGAAATAATGTTCATAAATATCAATCAATCAATTTTATTTTTATACCACATTTCAGCAACAATGCAGTTCAAAGTGTTACATCATAAAAACACAAGAATAAGAAGTTATGCAAAATACATACAGTGAACAATTCAGAAACCAGTGACAAACATTACATATTGATGAGTGCCATCATTAAAATCATCAATACTCATAGAATATGTTAGTCAATATTCCAATTATTTTTGTTCAAAAGCAACTCTTAACAGAGGGGGTTTGAGGGCTAGCCTTAATTTAAAAGAACTGTTTCAGCTGTTTTAAAGTTTTCTGGAAGTTTAAATCCTCAGTATAAATATATATTGAGGTTTTTATGCAGCTCTACTCAGTTTTGTTTCAGTCACATGTAACATGCTCAGTACACTACCCAGTCATCAAGTATTAGATGATCAAGTCATCTTTCAATGATCAGTATTAAGAGTACATGAATAAAGGGAACTCCAGTCTATTCTTGTTTGGACAGCTTGCAAAGCTATATGATTTCTACATAGACCATATGCATGATTCTTTTGGTTTAATTAATGCTATATCCCATAACTATCTGCAGTTAAGCTCCAAATTGTTCATATCCTTTGAATATTAAGTTTGAAAATGATTTCCATTCAACAAAGAAGTTTGTTTCCCATAGAAAATGAGACGGACATTGCTCCAAAGTATTTATGGTGGAGTATAAAGACACACGTTTCCTTAAACTACAACCACTGGAGGCACTCAGGTGGCCTCCATTCCACTCATTGTGAGATGACTAACACCAGTTGGCTGGACCTCTGTTGAATTAGGCTAGGTGTGAATATTTCTGCAGTCACTTGTTTTATGTTCATATTTGTATCTGCATGTCATTATTTTTAAAAATCAGTTTTCACTTTGATGTTAAAGAGATTTGTTTTGTTTGTTTTGGGGTAGGAAGGCTTGACAAAAAAAAAGGAAGCCAAATTATGTTGGCTGTGATTTATTTGTAAAATAAATGAAAGGGTAAAACATACAAGGAGGTGAATACTTTTTTATAGACACTCGTAGGTTGATTATTTATTCTATAGGTGACTAGATTCAGTAAAATCATTACGCATTTGATACGATTTGATAGACTGGTATGACAGTAGCATATTTTATTTAATGTAACTTAAAACTGTGTATCCTCACATCCTTATAAAGTCTTAAATTCATGTATCTAAAATTAAGGCTTTAAAATGTATTAAATCCATTTTAAAAATCTTTGTCACAGGTCTTAAATTTTGTTCCTGACAGGACTAGATAATCTTGTTTCTCATGGACTTAACATAATCATTGCGTTCTGCGACATGAGGCGGTTCTGGTTACTGGCTCAGTGTTGGCAGATGCCCGTTTTAAACTGACTTGTATTGGCGTTGAATCGTCGCCGTCATTAACAACACTCTGCCTTGGAATTCCCTAAACTCCCGTTTACTCAGCTTAAGTAGCAGAAAGGGAAGACCCTGAAGGTACCTCATGAGCTCAGCTATTTGCTGGAATTCTTACAGGTCTGTATGAGGACATGATTTCATCCGTTGGCTGCTACGGTCCCACTTTCAATGTAGCAGCAGGTCAGCTGCTCAAGCCTTATACGGCAGTCGACTTTGAGGTATTTCACCTTAATCCACTGCAAGAATTTGGTCCTACAACTTACAGAAACAGAGGGAATCAATGCAGGCATGGCTGGCTGTTTAGGAAAATCCTCTCCGTCCTCTTCCTGTTCTGCTTTGTTTCGTTCCTTGCTCTTCATTCATATCCAAAATGACAAAATAAAATAAAGTTATTTCATCTTTTGCCCTTGTTTAATAAAATACCTTATCATCATGTGCTTCTAAAGCACATGATGATCTCCCATCTTGCCTGCACAGACGTACCTGTGTGAGTGTGTGTTCTGCTGTGGTGTTTTCTGTGTTTAAGTTGACACAGCTGGTGGGCAGGATGTCAGATTTAGACCTCTACGTCTGTTTGTAATTCTCCCCTAACAGAGCGCCCTTCCTTCGCTATAAATAGCCTCAGCATGTGTGTGTTTGTGTGCGACCCGCCTCGCCTCGCTGCGCCTGTAGAGAATGATGTTCTTGATGCTGAGCGTTTGCACGCTTGTGTGTGCTTAATCTGTGACGCGCCCACTGTACCGTGCCCTGCTTTATTTGCTGTTTACGTCCAGCGTGTGTATGCGTGCGTGTGAAAGTTGATGTTGGTCGTAATGATGATGGCTCTGTGTACTGTTCCACATGGGGATTGATTCGCGGTGACACGGACACGCCGCAGAGGACAGGAAACCCATGTTCTTTTATTGAAAATACCTCTTTCAAGCACCTTTCTGTCGATCTTTGTTTGATTATCTCTCTGCCATCCCTCAACTTTATGTTCCTCCTGTAACGTGTGTCAACATCATCAGCTGGAACCATTACACGACAGCATTATGCTGAATTTTGGATTTCAGACGCAAGGCTTCACTTCATAAATGGAAAGAGAAGCAGGGCTTCTTAATAGGGATGCACCGGTCCACTTTTTTCACTTATGATACCGATATCTGAGCTAATGACTGATACCGATCCAATAAGGAAAAACATTGTCGAGTTGTCTTAAAAGGATTTTTTTAAACTCAGGCATAGATGTAGGCTACTTTAACCATTGATTTAGCTATTCAAAAGTTGCTTAGAGCTACAAAAGCAACACATATCTTGGAATTGAATTAGCTTGTTTTTATATAAGATTTACAATACGGCTTTTACTTAGATGTCTAAGTAAATACATAATTTTATTTTTATTGATTAAGATATGAAAATGTCAGCACTTTGCAAAGTGTTGACAAAAAAAACATAATGTAAAACAAATATTAAAGCATAACATCACTCAGAGCACAAAGTATAGAATTAGACTGAATAGGTCTGCCCTTATGGATCAGGCACATCTAGAGTTTTTTTCTAAATCAGAACCGATACAGATATTAATATTGGATCAGTGCATCGCTAACTGTAAATAATTCACGCCTGTTTTAAATGGTAAAGTGATGCTTTTACAACCCCAATTCTAATGAAGTTGAGACATTGTGTAAAACATAAAAGCAGAATTTGACATTTTATGGCACATGTCCAAATGTAATGAAAAAAAGTTAAATCGAAGATTCAACTGGTGGAGTCTCTTGTCTCTTATTTATTCGTCACTGAGTATGTGACGCATCTCTTTTAGGATTGTCAAACTGGCCTCCTCCAGTGTTTGTAATATTCTGTAATTGTTGTTGTGTTTAAAAGCCGATACTTCCAGAGTTAATTCTTCATCCGAAAGCTGTTGCTGCCTTCTCGGGGGGGGGGGTTTCCCTTCCATCTGTTCACTCTATCTTTGTTTGTTACTCTCTCCTTGACCCATTGCTTCACTGCCTGATGTGTGTTTAAACGTCTTTAGAGAAATTAGAGATTGGTGTGTGTGTGTGTGTGTGTGTGTGTGTGTGTGTGTGTGTGTGTGTGTGTGTGTGTGTGTGTGTCTGTGTAACGGGTCTTTTTCTTCTCGCCTGTTCCTCTCCTCCCATGTTTAAAATTACAGAGCACACACACCCGTCCCCCACACACACAAAACAGCAGGCACTTTTTTATGTTGACAGATTCCCAGAAGGTGTTCCACATGTGAGAGTGAAGCTTTGTGTTGTTCTGTGATGGGGGGCGTCCATGAAACCGTTGTGTCTTTTCCCTCTGCAGACCAGCATAAAGGAAGGATTGTTGCTGAAACAGACGAGCTCCTTCCAGAGGTGGAAAAAGCGCTACTTCAAACTGAGAGGCCGAACTCTTTACTACGCCAAAGATGCCAAGGTAGCTCCACTCACTCCCCTTCCCCCGTACACTGGAGAGCGGCAGTTTGTAATGCAGTCTATTTTAGATGGGAAGACCAAACTACTTTTAAAGACCAGCCTCATTTCTGTCTTTTTAACACCTCAGACAGTTCACTGTTGGGTTTGCAGACACTTTTCAGTTTGTTCAAACTTAGGGTGTTTTCACACCTGACAGTTCGGTCCAGTTGGTGTGGCTTGGGACCAAAATTGCAACATGTTTTACATTTTCAGTTGTGTTTCTGTTTCACACTGATCTGTGTGAAAGAAAAACCTGTTCCTCTGCTCCCTCGTGGTGGCGCTGCACCAAGAACCACTGAAGGAAACAACACGAAACCTTTGAAGAAGACTTCACGAAATGTAAACAAAAATAGAGCAGAGTCAGATTCTAGCGGTTGTAGGATTTCTCTTTGGTAAAACCCCCCAAAAACGAGCCATTTCTCTTGCTAGCTCTACACTTGAGTGTTTGTTTTGGTTGTATTTACCCAGAATGCTCTCCCTATAGTGCGTTCCCTGCTTTTAGAGTGGGGTCAGGTTCGCTTGGTGTTCACATACGCATTCAGACCGCACCAGAGTTCACTTCCAACTGAACCCAGACTGAGGTTTTTAGACGGACCAGAGTTTGTTTTATTGGTCCATATCAGAGTTTCATTACACATTCACACCTCCCCATAAGAACTGCCGTTTCTAGAAGAACCAAGTAGAGTTGAATTAAATCGGACTGAACAGGCCAGGTATGTTAGTTCCTTCAGTCTTTCATGAAATCAAAAAGTGAGAATTTACTACCTGCTAATAGGGATGACTATCTCTATATGAACTGTTCTAGTAGCCTAGCAACTGGAAGTATTATGAGTTAATTTAGGAGCATTTTGATGTGTGTTTGTTAGTCTTAGATGAAGCTGGAATGGTAGATCTCCTCTTGTTTTGTGTCATTTAAAATCAAACTAAGCTGGTTCTGCTGAATGTAAATTAACAGTAATTATATCAAAATTACAGTACTATCATTAGGATATGTCAAACTCGATACTTTCTCTAATTGCTACAATTAGCATATCTGTGTATAGCATCAAGACGTAAAAATTTCACGTGAATCTGTAAATTAAGCGCATCCTAAGCTTTGTCTCATGCAGGTAAGAGACCAGCTACCCACTTGAATCAAAAACAACTTCTCTATTCACAGTTGTGAACAACTCTTTACTTTTCTGTCTTTTAACCTAACTCTCATGGAATGAAACACGGGTGTGTTTGTGTGTGTGTGTGTTTGCACGTGGACTAGTCTGGCAGCGCCTTGGCGCGGTGGCAGGAGCGGGCGCTGCGCAGGGTGTCCAGGAGCCGCGTGTGCTGGCGAGTCATGTCCGTGTGCTGGACGGGCGCGCGACGCTCCCCCCCACCCCTTGGTGCCAGTGGATCTGAGGAGGGCCTAGTGAGAATTCGGGTCAGAACGGCTAAGCCACGGGGCCAGACCCACAATATGCAGTAGTGCTGCATTCATGTCATAAGGCTTCAGAAGCGTTCAGTGCTCATTAAGTAACAGAATAAACCCTTATGGTTTTTCTGGATGGCATGAATGCACTGTATGTTAACATATAAGTCCAGATTTGGATCCAAAGGGGTTTAGGGACTTTAAATCTTGAATAAGAGAATAGCATGGCTTTCTGTGACGGTAAAGGGGGACCAAATCAAGACTACTGAGAAGACGGTAGCTGCACTTAAATTGCAGATGTGCGCAAAACTTTGTCGATATTCCACTAATGTCAAAAATCACAATTTCGCAATTGCTTCCATTAAATAAGAATCATATTTAAAATCACACAAATAGGTTTTGTTCACTTAATAAGTCATTCAAAAACATGTCAAGCCATCATTCTTCTCCCACTTCCTGTTGTCTTCTTTGTTGTTTCTACCAGTAGTAACATCTGGTGGTTGATCATGTGACTTGTGTGATGCGGCAAAAGTGTTTCCGTTGCAGTTTTGCAAAATGCACTAATTCTGATGCAGCCGAAAAACATCGAAAAAACTTTTTAAAAATTGGCATGTTAGGCAAATTTATTTTCAAGCTTCCAAATTGCGCAGTTATATGGTCAACTCAGTTAGTGGAGGACAAATCCTAAAGGAAGCTGATCTACATCCCAGATCAATCTGAAATGAGAGTAAAATAATTCATTTGAAACAGGTACAAAAATATGAGTTTAACTCTGTGGCCTTGTGTCATTTCTTTTTTAGAAATAAAAAAGAAACAATTTAAAATTACACAAATTGTTCCAATGTAATGCAAGCTGCTTGCGCAAGGCAGCGTGGAAACAGTGTTTAACACGGTATCAAAATGAAGATAAAAACGAGTAAATGAAATAATAAATCAGTCAGTCTAACAATAATTGATCAAATGTCAGTAAAAAAAAAAAATACTAAGAAATTAACATCCTTACTCTACTTCTTCCCAGCTTTTTGTTCATTTCTTTCCAAACCCCATTATCAATAAGTAAAAACAATATTTCCAAACGCATAATGACACACAGCTGTGTGTCAGCAGGTGTAAGGAGCTCTTCGTTGAGAGAGTGGCTGTTTGTTTCACTATCGATTTTATGTTTGATCCAAGACACAAAAATAGGAACAAACAACAGTATAATTGAGGCACAGCAAGCCTCCTTCAGATGGGAATTGGGAATAAAATTAGAGATGGTGTACATACTGGAAAAGCAGTCAGTCCAGAAACAAAACCATCTAGAATCAAATATATGTATGAAAGGAACATTTTATTTAAATTTGAAAGGTTATAAAATGTAAAAAAAAAAAAAAAAGTCATAACAATTATGAAAAATACTTTCAGTTTGATATGACTTTAAAACAAAATTTAGATAACAATTATTTTTTAGTTTTAATTATCTGTGAAGATCGAACAAAAGTGCCAGAGATCAGCTGAAGGTCAAATGAAAAAGTCACCCAACAAGCCATTCATTCATTATTCAGACTCCTTTAGAATGTAGAAATCATGTCTTCCACTACTGAACTATCACTGTTAGCCTCATTTGGTTTCTCAGTAGTCTTTCTTTTTGACCCATGTTGCTGCACAGTTTTTCTGTTCCCTGAAAAGTTTTTAGGTTTTCTGAAAAGCTACAAAAATCCGCCTATTGTTATTCTAAAATTTCAGCCAATAAGAAAGTGTGACTAAAAAAAATTGTTTTTATTTGTTCTAAAAATTTATGAGCCAAAGCAGTTGGTCAGTGAAGACAAAAAAATAAATAAATGCTAGCTTAGAAAATTTAAGAGAAAACAGATTTTGTCTGTCTTACTGCATTTCAGAAAACCTCCAAACTTTCCTGTAGACTAATTTTAAGTGGAATGTAAAAGGAAGTAAAATCTTGTATTCGAGCTGGTTCTGTCCTTCTGTATAGCTGTAGTTCGTGTCCACTGTCCAACATATCCATCCTCTTAGTGTCTCTAAGATGGCCTGGCTGGCTGTGCTGCCGTACAGAGGAACTCTAACCTCCTCACTGATCCTCAGAGAGGCTTCATCTCAGCAGCCTTCAACTCGTCCTCCTCTCCTTCATCAAGCATCGCCTGACTTAGACACAAAATCAGCTTCAGTGCAAAGAAACACACAGCCAACATGGAAAAGAACCATGACAACAAAGAACCTATCCATTCATCCATCAGTCCGTCCGTCCGAGTTAGTGACTGTACTGGAGCCTCAGTGGTTCTACAGTCCATTCCAGAAGGCCGGTATCCAGGTTTTGTCCCCAGCAGAATGAAAGTTGTGAAAGCTGAAAGGATGAAGGAAAGGAGGCTAGCTCTGATTGCTGACATGCTGCCACTGAGCGCAACTGTGGAATTATGGGTAACACAGGTCTGAATGTCTGCATCTGTCCACCCATCTTTCAACTTTCACCACGGCTTTACACACATACATACATGCACACATATATAAGTGTGTGATATTGTGAGTAGCGCTAGTGGCATGACGGTGAGAACATTCATAGAAAAATAACAAGAGAAGTTACAATAACATGTCTCTTCCATACAGCCACCATCCACGCTCACAGTCATCCCAGCAACTTCTATGAACACACTTGTAGCTGTATGTGGAAATGCTGACACACACACACACCCCTACACACGCCCACACACACACACACACACACACACACACACACACACACACACACACACACACACACAGAGTAAGTGTTGGCTGGGATCCCTCCCTCTCCAGCCAGGCCTGTGGAGAGTGTTGTTGACTGGGCATTCCCTCTGACAGCTGTAGCAGCTCACTCCTCACACACACACATACACGCACACACACGCACACAGAGTCAGAGGGCATTCCTTTGACGGCATCGGGTTTTGGCCCACAGCCGTTTCAGCTCAGTGGCATGCCCTACACATCACAGCACACGTAGCATATCATGTTCCTGTTTGTAGTCGCCGGCTCTCCTCCATGCCTGACTCCAGCTCCAGCTCCTCCACCACCCAACGTTTAATAACACAAGGCCCATCCACCACTATCATACTCAGGCCATTCTCATACAGGGAAAGAGGCGAAACAACATAGAGGGGAGCTCTAGCTCCTCAAAAGGTGCTGATTTGTGGTGAACATTTGTGCAGCTAACAAGCTAACATGTTCTCACTTATTGTAAACCTTTATGTTAGGTTTTCAGGTTGTGACCTACCACAGTCTGATTTGTTAAAAAAAAAAACCTGCGATGTGAAGGTTTATTGCTGTGAAAAGCATTAATATCAAGCACTTCTTGAGACTCTTTGTTTCTTCTGCTTGCTAGCTGTTAGCTAAATAATAATTTCTGCTTTCTAAATGCAAAGACGCTAATACTTAGTTGTCAAAGCTTCTAAAAAATACTAACTATCTGAATTATTCCTTTAAGCCAGAGGTGTCCAAACACAGCAATTCAAGAACGATACAAATTCTGAAGACCTTTTATTTCTTATCGGGGCAAAATTACAAATAAAATAGACATTTTACAATAGAATATAGGCTACAGCACAAAGTATTCAGTAACCAGGCTTTTTGTGTCACATCTATCCAGCAGGCTTGGATGCACCCCGATTTGCTTTTAATGAATTTATTCAACTTGGCTTTTCAATTAAAGTGACACAAATATTGTTTGTGTTGCTCAGAATTGACAAAAAAGCTCTAGTTTTTTTAGTTAATTCTGAGCTTTAAAAGTCCTTTAAAAATTCACAAAGTGGACCGTCTCCTCTAAAGGGGTGAGCCTTCAAAACCCTTTTTATGTTTTGGATCCACAATAATTTACATCCCTTTCTAACAAAAATTGTGACTACTGATTTAATTCAAGATTTACAGCTTCGTTTATTGTTGAGCAGGTAAAAAAAAATCACTGTACTTTGTTTTTTCTTTTTTCCCTCTTTTCTCCCCCCCTCCCTTTTCCTTTTGACAATTTTGGCCCATGTCACAAAAAGCTCGTACACCCCTGTGTTAAGGATTACCTCTGTGTCACATTTACGAAAACTTAATTTAGTTTAAGAGACAGTGACTAGTAGGGAAGCTTAATCCTGCTAATGGGTGGTTAATAATAAGCTGTGTGCTGATTCAGTTTGACAATATCATAACAGATGGCGCCAATTAATGATATGTGGCCATAACCTGATCCCTTCTATGAGATTAGATTTGATCATGGAGGACTCCATATAGTCCAGAATGTGTAATATGACACTAAGTGAAACCTATGGTTCACTTAGTGTTGTTTATGGCTTATTTTCTTTTGCATTTGTTGAAATTAATGAAACAAACTAAACTATTGGAATAATACTCAATAATACATGTTTTTAAGATTGTTTTTTTGTATTGTCCAGAAAGTGTTGTCCTTAATATTTGACATTTATTAGTTTCCATTTTATGCTAAAAAGTTTCCTTCTACGCTTTGCATCACATTTGTCCTCATACCGCAGATCACAACAGGCTCAGCTTAACCTGATGTGTTGTACATAATTGCAAAAAAGCTTATTTTTTTGTTCTCATCTCTCTCCTTCCTCTTCATGCCTGGCCCCTCTCTTCGCTGCAGTCCCTTATCTTCGATGAGGTGGATCTATCAGATGCCAGTGTTGCAGAGTCCAGCACAAAGAATGTCAACAACAGCTTCACGGTGAGTGCTTCTTGTTGTGTTAATGCACACATACACACACAGAGTTACAGTAGAGATGAAGACAGTCACAACCAACTGTTTGACTCATTTTCCTCCCATTTTGAAGGTTTGGTGGGCTTACATTGCAGTCTGGGGGGAAACAGGAATAGAAACTTTACCCATCGCCAGCTTTAGACTCTAAAACCTGTTTGGTTTTTCATAACGATCGCATTTTTTAGACCACTTCTAGTTTCAATATTAGTCTGATCTGCAGACACCATTTTTGGTTTAAAACAACAAGTAACAGCAGAAACACTTCCAGGTAACCAAACACAGCAATAAAAGATTATGAATGTGTCAGATTACCTGTCAACGATTACATGAATAGAAAACATCAGGATAGAGTTTATGTAACATCTCCTGAGAAAAATAAAGTTGGTGGATTTAAATTGCATAAGGTTATGTCTGGCATTTACATAACATTTATGAATATTTCTTAAACATTCTTCCCATATTTCATCACTCAGTTCTATGTTAAGCTCATCAGCCCAGGATTGTTTATAACACTGTTATAAACGATTCCATAGAAAGAAGAGACCCGAGTTAAAGTTGATCATCTCTTCCAATGTTTTAGAAAATTTACAACATTTTTATAAGACCTGAATGTAAAATAGTTACTCGATTGTGCTATGAAATGGTACTATGTGTCTGGAAAATGCATAATACTTCCCCTTTAACGTTGGCATAATGTACCATCAAATGTCGTCAGCCTTTATTCCGTCAGAATGCGCTCTCTCTCAGTCTCTCTACGCCTTGAGGTGGGGTTTTATCAGGCCGCCGCACAGGAAAATGGGCTTTGCTTGACATTTTGTTACATTTCCCATTATAACTTCATCACACGCTTCTCACCAAGACATTTCCTCTGGAGGGAAACAAAGCCATGTGAGTTGTTGCTCATTTTGCATGTAGGAGGAACTTGAGAATTATGAGCAAAAAAAAAAAAAAAAAAAAAAGAGGATAAAAGCAGAAAGTGAAAGAGTTTGTGGTGCCCTCTGCTTTCTATAAATGACTCTTCCTCCCCAGGGATGTTGCTATAAAAAGAAGCGAAGAGGAGGAGGAGGAAGGCTTGGGAGCATTGCCCCAAGGGGAGCGTGCGGCTATTTTTAGCATTGCCTTGAAACGCTCCGCTGAGTGCCTAAGTGTGCCTGCTGCATGCGTGTTATGATGGGGATCACGCACAGGGATGGCAGGATGTTGATGGTCAGTTCAATATTTTAGATATTTAGAAAGAAAATCCACGGATGTTCCAATACTGTTGATGGAGCTGAGCCACAACGGAAAGTCACGGTTTGACAAAGGTTGAGTAAATACTGTAAAATAGTAGCTACGGTGATCAGAACGAAAAGAGAAGGAAGCGATGGAGAGAGTGAACAAAAAATAACCAAGAATGTTGAGAGATGAAAGCGCCTACTGGACGTGTTATTGGTGCAAAGGCAAACACTCCAAAAGGGAGAGCAGCGAAGGAAATCCTGGAGTGATGTCACTTTGCCGCTGACTGCATTCGTACACATGCTCCCGAGGGGAAAGGAGAGACTGTGTGTGTGTGTGTGTGTGTGTGTGTAATGTGGGGGGGGGAGGAAGACGTTAGAGAAAGGAGTCTCGAGCCAGATCACGGCGGGAGCGAGCGGCAAGACAAGAAAAGGGAGAGCAAGGGGACCGATGAAGAGGAAGGGAAAGACAGACGGAAGAGGAGGAATGGTGAAGCAGAGAGGTAACGCAGACGGATTTGTTGTTCACCTGCAGCTGTTTTTTTTATATTTTCTTATGCATGCCGACCGACCAGGGGAACACCAGGCTTCACTGTTCATAGCAGAGACACGGCTGCCTTCTGGAAATCCGCACAGCCTGTCTGTGTTGCTCTGCGCCGTCGAGAGGATGACTGACGTTCCGCCGTTCTCTGCGCTTGGTGCTGCTGCTTGGTAGAATTCATTGAGTCATGTCTGTGCAGAGATGCTTCACGCTTCATGCTCATCGGTGTGTGTGTGTGTGTGTGTGTAGGCGTGCACGTGCGTGTGGTGCAGAAGTCTCCTCAGGGCAGAGCAAGGACATTCTGAATGTGCAAACAACATCAGGAAACCGTATTATACAAGTCACAGAGACACAAATCATTCTACTCTCACCTATTAAAGCTTCCACCTGCAACAGTTTTTATGTAACTAAACAAACACAGTAATAGTAGTAAAGTACTAATATGAATAATGTAAAGAGTTGAGAAAATTATTTATTTGTTATTAGATATTTAGGGTGAAGCCTCTGAACAAAATGTTCCGTCCGGGCGAGTCCTGACCTGACTTGAAGTAGTCTTCCCTGCAAACTCAGCCGATGGTTTCTCTGTTTCATCATATTTACTCTCTTAAGCTATAATATTGATGCATGGATTAAAGCAGAGCTACAGTATGTGTAGGGGTGTGTATGTGTGTGTGTGTGTGTATTGATGAGGCTGTTGTAGTTTGTATATGTAGCACCTTGAGCTCCACGTGAGGGAGCAGCACTCAGCCCAGCCCAAACACTGAAGTGGTCAGAGTGTGGGCAGGAAAGCCCGCCTCTCGGCTTCCACGTCGGCCCTTTGTGAATTTACAGGGAAATTCACAACAAAGCGCTCTGCTTTCCTCTGTGTTTTCCAGTCGCCTTCTTGCTATGAAATAAGTTATTTTTAGGGAGTTGTGATCATCCACTGCATTCAACTTTAGTATCTTTACAAGAACCTAATAAAGATTTTGAGTAATTGTTAAAAGGCTCACACGGGAGCTCTGTTGATGAGGCAGGTGTCATTCGTTATCTCTATTTGGGTGGGTGGTACAGATTTCAAGTTTTATCACAATATTTTGTGAGCCTCTTGTGATGAAAGTGACAAGAGGTATTTGTTTCTTCTTTTTTAGCTAGTTGTATGTTTGCGATTGTGTCACAGCAGTTATAGCCCCACAAATCAGAAACGCTGCACTTGAGAAACATTCCCATGTGTAATACGCTTCTTATGGATGCCAGTCACATGAAAAAGTGTGATTTGTGTCACTAAGCTGCTCACAGTAACTGCATTTAATCTTATTTTCAAATTTAATGATGGCGCTCACTGAACAGCTCAGAAAATAAATCAAAATAATGCGGACGGTTTTTTGGGGGTGGTCAAGTGTCAATAGTTGTAATTTATCGGGTTGCTATGGAAATCTATGCCATAGACACAGCTGATATTACTCAGCTGTGTTTTTCTCAAATATTAGCAAAAAACATGCTGAACTGAAAGTTTTCATTTTCACAGCAGCTTCTCTCATTAGATTCCTGAGCTGCTAAGTTGGCCTCTTTTTGGCGCCACTTGTTACTGCACAATGCACACTTGTCTGACCCATTCATCTCTGAAGGTCACTCATCAAGAGTGCTTTTCTACACTTGAGGGATGCCTGGCACCATTGCTTTTTTTCAATACAGCCATTCCCAGTTTCCCCTGGCAACCAGACTTATCACCGCTCCGTTCCACACGTCGGACACATCAGAAAAGAAACACACACACACGCAAACAGGAATGCATGCCGTGTACGCCAACATTCCTGGTTACTGTTCAGAAGTGAGGACGTGTTGTGATGACGGAGAAACAAAAGAGCGACTTCTCTAAGGAGCAACAGAGACAAACAAGGGGGAAAGGCGGGCAGAACAGCACAGCCACTTGTGCATTGTAGCCGACTGAATGCCTACATTTTCTCCTAACATGCACAGACACAGAGCTGCGTGAATGGAGTGTCGCTGTCAGTAATTCAGAAGTCGTCGTCTCCACTTAACGGAGGAAGAAAGCTAATATAATTAGCTTTGTTACCAAAGGGAGGGATGACATAAACACGTCTGGTGCTTAAAAACCTTGTTTGTTTGGAGAAATTTTTAAGACTTTCCTTTCAGCTCTCAGGTAGATCAGGTGCTACTGAAAAGTTGGTTAACAGAAGATTGAAAGCAATCGATAAATTCAATAAGTTTCATTTCAAAAACACTCTTATCTTTAAAAAGTCTTTGTCAGTGGTGATGCTGTGGGCAGGAAAGTCCTCCAGTAGCAGTCACAAATCTGAAGAAGTCTCTGAATATTGTTGCTTCGTGTATGCTGACATGCGCTGCAAGCACATGCATGCATGCATTTGCAGCGCATGTTCCACGGTAACATGGAACATGCGCAGAATAAAAGAGAAAGAAGGATCAACTTTTAAAAAATTGTGTTCATTGGGCTCAAGTGATTGAATAAAGTTTTGTAAGGACACTCTGTGGGGACCCGGAAATTCAACCACACAGGAGTTTGCAAAGGAAAAAAAGTTTAATTTAATTTTCAGATTCTGGTTGCTGCTCAGGATGTCAAACACAGCACTGAGAAAAGAGGGGAGAAGGCTGGTGATGCACTGATAAAGGAGGGGTAACTTAGAAATGTTCAGCTTAACTGACCTGTAGTGCAGTGGACGGGTGGAGCAGAGAAACCAGGTAGGACAGGCTGCTGTGGAACCAATTAAATGCTCTACAAGGAGATCCAAGAGGCAACACCCAGGGACTAAGACGGTAATCAGGCAGAGGTCATACACGGGAGGACAGAGAGAGCAAACTTAGTTTGAGGGGCAGGCAATACTCGGTGGTCGTGAGGCAAAGCTTGGGTCAGGGTCCAGAAATCCAGAACAGTTGGGATCCGTGAAGGGCTTGGCAGGGGGGGGTCAATCCGTGGACAGAAAAGGGTCGAGGAAACATGGAAGGCTTGGAAGGAAATCCTGGATCTCTACTGGCTCGTGGCTGTTGGTAATCTGGCAAGGAGGCAGAGGCTGAGAGGAGTTTAAGTAGGACGGAGACCAGGTGGAACAGGCAAGCAATCTGGCGTGAAAGGTGAACTGAATGAGTGTTTAAGCACAGCATGGACAGGACAGAACATGAGTCATGACAAGTTTGAAAACGTAATAAGTTAACTTGGACAAATTTAATTTAATTACTTATTACCAATATATTTACGTTGGATCACCTATTTTCTTTTTTCAGCATGTCCTGGATGACACCATCAGTTGTTGGCACCGCTAATCCACCTCATTTGCTTTTGCCACTCCTCTTCAAATCTCATATATAACTTAAAATGTATCAGCTGCTTAAGATAGTTTGAAATGTTAACTATGTGATCCTTTTGTCTTTGTTTGAAAATAGTAGTAGCTCTCATGCTCACATATAGTGAAGTCACATTTGTTTCGAGTATTAAAATAAAACTGACTTGACCTCTCACAGCAATGATAAACATGTTTCTTTGAACCGACTTTAGAAAATGACTCTTAATTGTGATTTCAGAATTATAGCTCGAGTAAAACTAATACAATTTGCTACAAAATAGAGTAGGTTTTGTAAGTTGGTTCGAAGAAATATTTTTATTTTGTCAGGAAGCGGTGTGGTGAAGGGTGGTGAGGCAGATGCAGCGGACCCAGGTATGATGAATATGAAGATTTAATGAGAAAACTTAATCCAAACAACGAGCAGCAGGCACATGGAAACACTGACGACACAGAAGCTAACATTGACGAGGACCCGACGAGGAACAAGGAACACAGGTGGAGTTAAATACACGGGAGGGTAATCACAGAGACGAGACACACCTGGGAACAATCAAGGGGAGGACAGGACAACGAAGAGACTTAACGACACAGAAAACTCTAAATAAACAAGGAAAAACACAGATCATGACAGTACCCCCCCCTCAAGGGCGGCTACCAGACGCCCAAGGAAAAAAAAACCAAAAAACCCAACAAGGGTGGGTGGAGGGGTGCCGGACGGCGGGCCAGAGTCCAAACTAACAAAAAACAACCCACCATCGTGGGCGGAAAAACAAGAAGGGCCAAGAGTCCATAAACAACAAAAAAAAACTACCCACAGGGTGGGCGGAGGCAAAGGAGGCGGGAACCACTGAGGTGGTCCGGCGGTCGTCCGCGGCGGCGGGAACCACGGAGGTGGTCCGGCGGTCGTCCGCGGCGGCGGGAACCACGGAGGCGGTCCGGCGGTCGCCCGCGGCGCTGGAGGCGGGAACCACAGAGGCGGTCCGGCGGTCGCCCGCGGCGCTGGAGGCGGGAACCACAGAGGCGGTCTAGCGGCCGTCGCCCGCGGCGCCGGAGGTGGCAACGGGGAGTCCCGGGGGCCGCCCACAGACGGCGACGACGAGCCCCCCGAGGCAGGGTCTCTGGTGGAGCACAGGGGGTCTCAGTGGGAACACAGAAGGTCGGGGTCTCGGAGGGAACGCAGAAGGTCGGGGTCTCAGGAGGATCGTAGGGGGTCTGGGTCTCTGAAGGAACGCAGAGGGTCTGGGTCTCTGAAGGAACGCAGAGGGTCTGGGTCTCTGAAGGAACGCAGAGGGTCTGGGTCTCTGAAGGAACGCAGAGGGTCTGGGTCTCTGAAGGAACGCAGACTGTCTGGGTCTCTGAAGGAACGCAGACTGTCTGGGTCTCTGAAGGAACGCAGAGGGTCTGGGTCTCTGAAGGAACGCAGAGGGTCAGGGTCTCGGAGGGAGCGCAGGAGGTCGGGGTCTCGGGTGGAACGCTGGAGGTCGGGGTCTCGGAAGGAACGCTGGGGGTCTCGGAAGGAACGCTGGGGGTCTCGGAAGTCGGGGTCTCGGAAGAAACGCTGGGAGTCTCGGTAGGAACACTGGGAGTCTCGGTCTCGGGTGCGCCGGCTGGAACGCCGGCTGATTCGGCCTCGGGTGCGCCGGATGGAACGCCGGCTGATTCGGCCTCGGGTGCGCCGGCTGAAACACCGGCTGATTCGGCCTCGGGTGCGCCGGCTGGAACGCCGGCTGATTCGGCCTCGGGTGCGCCGGCTGGAAAGCCGGCTGATTCGGCCTCGGGTGCGCCGGCTGGAACGCCGGCTGATACGGCCTCGGGTGCGCCGGCTGGAACGCCGGCTGATTCGGCCTCGGGTGCGCCGGCTGGAACGCCGGCTGAAACGGCCTCGGGTGCGCCGGCCGGAGTTGCTGGTCCCGGGTCTGGGCTGGCGGAGAGACTGTGCAGACTGGGAGGCAGAGGGTTACCTTTCAGCACGGCCGCTGCTGTCTGGAATTGCCACTCTGCCTCTTGTTGTAATTCCGCCAGTCCCAGATGCGGAAGCCGCGGGATCCACTGATCCAGCAGGAGGACCAGGCGTGTGGACGTATTCAGCCGCCGTCGGGCTGAATACGGACTTGCCAACACTGCCAAATAGTCCTCGATCGCTCTCCATAATCCTTCTGGGTCCATAACGAAAAGTAGCGTGCCTCACCGTTCAGTGTGGTCGGGTCCTACTGTCAGGAAGCGGTGTGGTGAAGGGTGGTGAGGCAGATGCAGCGGACCCAGGTATGATGAATATGAAGATTTAATGAGAAAACTTAATCCAAACAACGAGCAGCAGGCACATGGAAACACTGACGACACAGAAGCTAACATTGACGAGGACCCGACGAGGAACAAGGAACACAGGTGGAGTTAAATACACGGGAGGGTAATCACAGAGACGAGACACACCTGGGAACAATCAAGGGGAGGACAGGACAACGAAGAGACTTAACGACACAGAAAACTCTAAATAAACAAGGAAAAACACAGATCATGACATATTTCAGCGTAGAAGCATATTTTGAAGTTCTGAATCATTTTTGGGAGGAAGAAAAGCTTCACAAAAAGCAGAGAACGTAAATCAGCCATATGGACTCTGATTGGTGTGTCTACATTCGTGTCTGTAGGGAATTTTTACAATTGCAGTCACAGTGCAACTAGGAGGTAAAAATTCTAAGGATCACAAGAATTTTAATCCTCACTCCCCAATAAACTGTGGCACTCTCCAGGCAACCGGCCTGGAGGCCCACAGGATCCAAGTGGAGGAAGATGTCATAAACGCTGCGTCACACAGGGGAGTTTTATGTAACCCCGCTCCGCCATATGTGCGTTCACACATGATTTCCTCCTGCACAGCTTGTGACTTTGCTATCAAACGGACCAAGTGTTCTTCAGGAAGCTTAAATGTGTTGCTTAGAAATAGATTACTACTTTTTTTTTTTAGTTTTTTTTTTTCTTCTAAGTTGCCGTTTGTTGCTTGTTTATTATCAACCGTGTTTTCTGATCAGGCTTTTCTGATACACGATGGCAACGTGTGGCTTTAAAGCAGATGGTTAGCAAGTGACCTCCAGCATGCAGAATGAAAAGCTAACACTGACACACACACAAACAAACAAACGCATACACACACGGTATGGTGTTTACCTGCTGTTCTCCACACTTTCAGGAGAGCCTCAGGTGCAGCTTCAGACATGGCTGTGGTCAAGAAGCCAGGGGTTTGTTATGTGTGCGAGTGTGTGTTTGTGCTGCTGGGTAGGTGGACTACACACTCCCATGTTTATCCCAATTATTGTCACAAAGGGAGTGTAATTTAGAGAATGGACCTCCAGAACAGCTGAATCTGTGCCTTCAAATTATTGTAAATAGTAATTCTTGAACTGCATGTTGGGAAATCAGGGATTTACACAACACAAAACCGCAGGCAGACATGGTATTATGATTGTTTATTAGCTAAAGATTCTAAGATGTCAATGAAGCTGAAAAATTAAAGGGGCAATGTTACGTAAAACCAACTTTTTTTTTAGCTTTACATCTTGTTATAATGTTATTCCCTCGTCAAAAACATTTCTAGAGTGTTTCTTTGATTAATCTCCATGGCAACCATTCAGCTGTGCGAAACGCTTGGTGGATCCTAGCCCCGCCTTTGAGGACGAAGCTCCTCCTCTGAGCTGCAGTTTCCAAGCTTCTGCCTCACAGAGCAGCCACCACTCAGCTCCTTCAGACTAGCCAGCAGCAATTAGCAAACACCTGGTGGAACTGAATGTCCTCCAAGCTCTTTCTCTGTGATTTTGCTGAAGCACTAAGTATTCAACACATTCAGTGATTCCATTGCAGTTTTACCAAGGACATCTGTTTTGATGCAATTGAAAAACCACCTCATCCTAGCGACGAAACGTTTTATAGAAAAACTAATTTTTTACGAAACTGCCCACTAAGCAATTTTATTTTCCTACTTTCAATATGTGTGATTTTATGGTCAACTGCTGGTGTTTCTGTTCTCACTGCTGTGCAAAAGGGAAGCACAATCCAGAGAGAAGTGGCATGAATAAGTGATGTAGCGATGAACGGAAGCTGAATCAGGCGGCCCGTCTCCAGGGAGCGTCCTTTAAACGCGCACTAATGATCTCCGCCTGCCAGGACATTTCTGCCACAAAGGGCGGACGCAGAGAGAAGGTTGGCAGAAGCGAAGAAAGCTGCCAACTCTAGAAGGTGTGAGTGGGCTGGAGTTAAAAGGAGTTGGAGGAAAAGAGGGAGGGAAGACAGGAGGAAGGTGGGGGCTCCTCATCCTCTCTCTCTTTTTCTCTCTTCACTCAGAGGCACCACTGGGCGGAGGAGGGAAGGCGACAGAAACGCTTCCCTCTCATTTCAGCCACAACGCTGTCCATCCGTACGTCTTCCCTGCCTCACAGCATCTCTTCCCCTCTCTCTCCAGGTGATCACCCCGTTCCGTAGGCTCATCCTCTGCGCCGAGAACAGGAAAGAGATGGAGGACTGGATCAGTTCGCTCAAGTCCGTCCAGTCCAGGGAGCATTACGAGGTAAGGGGCGCTTTCTAAACGAGATCCAAGCCTCTTACCCCGTCCTGGGATTTCCAAACGTCAGAGCGATAGCAGATCTGACGTTAAGGCGTGTCCTCTCCGCTCGCGGGACGCTTCGTCGGTTAACATTTGAATATTGTCGGGGAAAAACGGAATAAAAGCCGTAGCTTGTTGCAGTGAAATCTGGCTTTATGTGTGGAGGTTCAAAGATATTCAAAGTATCACATGGATCTGGTGTGCTCACATGTGCATAAACTGTGTGGGCAACAAAAAAAAAAGGGATAAAAGCGTCAACAGCAAATTTTGTTTTGCAGTTGCAGCCTCACTGGATCATGGGATCCAACAAACTTGCAGCACAACAGTTGAGTTCTATCTGAGCAGTTTTTCTGCACACACACACACCCACACACGCGCACGCCCGCACACACACACATACAAAAAGAAAAAAATCAAGCCCCCTTGTACGGAAATCCCTGCTGTCAACAGAGATGTGAGCACTGATGGTGACAGGTTGTGGCAGGCTCAGGGCCGGGGGACAGGAGCACAGGCGCGCGGCGGCTCTTATTTCAGAGGGGAAGTCTTATATAAGACCCCCCATCACTGCACCGCAGTGCAGCAGCAACCCCAGAGTTGGCTCGCCACGGGGAACACACATGTACACCCCTGCACACAACACACACACACACATACACACACCAAGCTGAGCTGCACGGACCAGGCAGGCTTTGATTTAAAAGTGGTGCTGTGAGGATTTCCCATTTAGCAGTGGAACCTGTTACAGTTCCAGTTTACAACAAAAAACCCCCCCAAACTGGGATGGGGGCTGCGCCAACTGCTGCAGACGCAACGCCCACGCTGGAATGCTGCGCTGCTCGCATCACCTCCGCTGTGGTCCCCAACTTCCACATGCATGGAAGCTTCCGGGGGTCCGGCCGCTCCTGCAGAATCACGGGTTACACACGTTTAGGAGTCCTGATGGAAACCCTCTATGCTGCTAATGTCAAATTCAAGGCCTAGAGGCCAAATCCAGCCCACCGTACCTTTTTCTGTGACCCTCTAGACTCTGAAACATGTAAAGAGAACTTTCAAGATAACAACTGTTATCTGTAACTGTTAGCTATTATTTCACCAACCAAATCAAAGTAGTTTTTAGCCGTTTGCTGCCAATTAACATCAATCATTTCCTCCTGTTTTTGCGATTACCCAGTCATGGAAATTCATGCAAAATCAACAGATCCCCACATTTTGTAGTGCTGAATTTATTGCAGATTTTCTGAAAAAATTGTCAAAAACTTTGGCACTAAGTGTCTGCTTACTAAGGGGGGGTATTGTGGGCTTTATTTTTTGACAGTATTTTGTGGAATTATTGTGATAATAAAAGTGACGATAAGAATTATTTATTTCTTTGTTATGTAAATCTGGATTTGGATGCGACTACATGGCAACTCAACCTTAACTCCACCAACACAAAAACTTTGTATCACTAAACTGCATTTTATCATATTTTAAAATTTATTGAAATTTATTGATACTTAATTAAAAAAATGTGGCAAAAATAGCCAATCTAACAATCCTTACTATATGCATAGATTTGGGGGGCGGGATAAATACAAATTCTTATTCTGATCAGAAATGTATCATGATACATGATAAATGATCAGTTATAAACGATACAATACATGCCAGCCTCTACTACTTACTCCCACCTGTAGATGGCAGTATTTCCTTCTTCCACTGCTAAACTATTGACTCGGCCTCACTATTTCTCACGTATGGGACAAATATCGCAACAGTTCTTTCAAATATTTCTAAATAAGCACCACAAAATCTGTGACTTTGATTGCAAAAAAGAACCACAAAAACAATCACAAAATCCTGGAGGGACTGATGACTGTGAAAAGATTTTTAATATTATTTAAATATAAGTAGTACTTGTCAAATGCATACACAGCTATTTATTAATATTTTAACATTTCTATTCCATTTCTTCTCAAAAATCTAGAAAATCTGAGTTCTGCCTTTGAAATCCAACATGGCTGCCACAAATCTAAAACATTGTAAAAGTTGCAT